>NC_143021.1:146506270-146855436 GCF_055824585.1 Amblyomma mixtum
TATCAGGAAAATAGACCCCTACCTTTAATATTTCCGTAAACGTGTCTTACAGTTTTCCCATTTTCAAAACTATTGTGCGAAATTGTTGGACACATATTGATACAGCCGCTGTACGAAGGTCAGGAGAGTATTTTTCTGCCCTGTTTCCTGGCCATCGCGCGATGAAAAGGGCCAGTGCGCAGAATGTAATCGATAAAAGACTGATTGAAGCGCGGTGTGATTTGCTACTTAAAATATGCAAATGAATTTCGACGCATACTAATGTAAACATAATTTCGTTTCAACTATTGCGAGGGACAGGAACACGCAAAGTTACAGCCTAAACTTGAAGCCGACTCTGCCATTAGGATATTGGTGCCCCGGAATCCGTAGCATATTTACTGGTGGTCGACAAAATATCATTTCTTTGAGAAATTAAATTGAGTCACTCTCTCGCTCCCGTACTGTCCGCTCAAGACTCAGTTATGCAGGGGATAGCTTTAGTGCTCTCCTGGGCAGTGAGTGCTGAAGCCCTGAGGCGACAACGGCGCGGCCATGTTACTTTGCGTGACCTTGAAGCGTACCTCAGTTTCGCTTAAAACGATAAGCTGCCTGCAGCAGGTTTCTCAGCGCCTTGCGCGTCACCAGGATAAGGAGTAGAGTAGAAATTCTACGCGGCCCTTGCAAGATTTTGTAACGCGCACTGCAGCAAGGGAGACTTTTTCAGTCGTCTGTGCTAAGCCGGATTATACCATAGCGACAAATCTTTTACTTTTCCCGGCAAAGAATACTTGGACACTTTCCAGTTTTACAGGTCGCAACGCAGGCGGTTCTCAAGGAGGCAGGAAGGATTGAAAGTTTGTCTAAGCGACCTGCCCATGCGACTGAACATGGACGCTTTTTTTCATGTTTCATGCTTTGATGTCATGCGAAAAATTTATTCTCTGTATTTGCTCTGTTCTCGATCACTTGAGGAGGCGGAGACAAGGAAATAACTCCGAACCCATTTGCAGGATATCGACAAGTTGTTCAAGGAATTTGCCACCAAGAACACAAAGAAAAATGATTCTGGTGCTTCGGCTCGACTGCGTACCACGTCAAGCCGCTAAGAACCGTACTGGAGGCAGAAACAAGGCTAAGCCGCGTAACCCAAGTCTCCACCCCTCTAATCCGTGCTCTTCTTGGCGGCGTGGCTGTGACATCATGTGAGGATGCCCATGACGCCGTCATCCTCCATATCCTTATCGCTGAAATTCTTACCTCAGCAACGTTATATCTTTGCAGTCGCGTAGTTTTCACATTCCACTTTTTCATCTATCTCAGAGCTGAACGCGAATAACAGAGGACATTGTATCTGTCCTGAACCTCTGCCTTCTGCGCTCCATCTTCTTTCTTATTGCCCGGCGAATCCTCCCCCGCTGGGCTTGGAGCACCTCAAGACCTGGAAGGACTTGGAGACCCTGCTGCGCTCGGAGGGTGCGGTCGTGCACGACATCGCCATTGGTCGGGTTGCCAGATTTATGTACCGCAAGAACATAAACTCTTCGAGTGCATTCGGGCCTTGCGGGGGCCTGCCAGCCTGCGTGCTTCAAACTCCTCAGTTAATAAAGTTTGTTTTGATGACAATGATTATGTCGTGTATTCATGGCGCAGCGCATAGACTGCTATCCCGTTTTGCCTCAGGTGCAGGCCGGGCACTGTTCATTTTAGTTTTTTTTCCACATTCAATTCTTTGAATAGACAGCTGTTAACTGTTACATTAGGTTACATGTATGGCCTCAATAGCCGCGACAACCCAAATAACTGACGTTGTATATTTGCTATATCCAATGGGAACTCAAGAAGCTTACTCGGTATGTTACATTCGTAAAGAGCAATCATTTTGAAAATGCCACGAAACCTGAACAAGTACAAAGATTAAGCCTCATCCTTATTTTGATGAAAGTCATGAGCTGCCTTCGCAGCGAACTACAATTTATTTAAAAACGGAACCTTCATTACACTTCGCTATGTATGCAACTTGACGTTACTAAGGCGCGTGAGCCACAGGTCGTATTCCATAATTTTAGCGATCCATTTCCCGCTTTCTGTTTCGTGTCCATTAGGTCCTCTGTCAGTTTTCACTCGGATATACCTGCGGCTTTCAACCGTCTGTGGCAAGCGACCGAGCCTTCGGCTGGTTGGCGACCGGCTCTTTTGATTGGCTAAAATTGGATGCTATGTGCTGCCAATGGTGAGATGGTTCGCAGCGCTGTGTAAAATTCAGCCAACGAGACCAGGCCACTGCCTGCGATATGCTGCCAATGATGAGATTTGGTTGCTAAGCAGCCAATGGGCGCTTCGCTTCCTTCATACACTTGAGAGCTAAGTGATCACTGACGGAGGACGGAATGCACGGGAAATGAACAACGGAAATTGGATAGCTTATAAAATACTGCCCCAGGATTTGTCTTTACCCTGAAGAAAAAATCTTAAAGACAGCATTGGGAACATCGCACTGCTATATAAAAATAGGACTAAAATATAAAAGTATATGCTTTTTTCAGTTAGTATATGATTTGAAAAGCCAGGCTGGCGAATCCAACATGATGACTGCTGCTGCTTATTTGTTCAAGAGGAAGAAAAGTAGAACATAAAGATGATGATAATAATGCATTATGAACCATGTGCATCCTCAAAATGGTAATGCAGTTGAATCTCCGTAAATGCAGCCAAAGAGGAGTTAAAATAGTACTAATTATTTTGGGGGCATGATATTCTGTTTACCCTAATCTACGAGGGTAGTGTTTACAGAACATCGAACTCAAATTCGCCCGTTAGATTAGGGTTAGAATGCGGCGCTCTTGGCAAAATTGCGGTGGCATTTTTCAAAGTGGCCCTGGCACGATATGTAGTGGGAAGCTAATGATTTCTAATCTAGTGATTTTAGTGATCTGGATTAATGGCTGCTTTGAAGGTTAACATACTCTCAGCAACTTACAAATCATTGGTTGTTAAAACGTAGTGAGAGTACTGCGTGAATCGCGAAGACTCCGTCAATGCGCATAAAAGCCAAAGTAGTCAAGGTTGAGCACGGTGTCACACAACAAAGGCGGGGGAGAAATATCGAGTGGTGACGGATATCGAACGTATAGCAAAGCCTGTGATGAGTGTTCGAACGGCGCTTCAATCATATCAGGCCCCATGTTTACATTCGGAATCATCAAATTTAGAGGATACCAGTCCTGAATCGAGAGAAACATTTGTACTGTGCTGCCGTAATTACAACGTAAAGCAATTCGTTAACATATGCTAACGGCGCTTCCACTGATCAGCATGAGCCAAAAGGTAGGGAATGGATATAGAAACGGCGTACGCTCTGCGGTCGCTATCGGCTGGCCCCACTTTCTCCATTGGGAAGTGTAAAAGAAAACAAAAACACATTTCTGTCTAATTATGTTGAAGGGTAAAGGTAAGCCTCATGTTACATCTTCGGAATATATTGTTTTTGCAAATATCATTTCAAAGCGAAAAAGTATTTCGGAAATAATAATTTTTGCAGATGCAATCTCTGTGACCTGGAGGCCATACTGAAGAATAAGCAAAGCGGTCGTATTTCACTTCCCTGCAAATGTTCGCGCCTTATCAATATGGCTGCTTCCTACGTCCACATGTAAGACTAAACGTTCTTTCCTCCGAAGATGTCCATTCCGTGTGAACGCTTTTCATGTGAAAAGGGAGAAGTTTCAAGAGGAGTTCACCCCACGTGTTGAGGTGTCGATTCAGGGAATAAAGAGTAGTAGCATTAACCGCACGAAGTGTAACACGAAAGCATTGAACCTTTACGAAATATGCCCACGGCTGCCAACTGTAAGCTGCAGGACGATGAGAATCGAGTGGTAGCTCAACTACCCTGGAAGTTGAAAGCAATCTAGATTTCAACCTTCGAAAAGTCAACCAAGTCACCACATAGTTCGTCCTGTGCATTCAAAAAAAGTCAACTTGGGGAAAATTTATTTTGCGGGGGAAGCATGATACCGTTGAACAAGACAGAAATCAAGAGTACGAACTCCCACGGCAAGAAGCGCCGTGACTGTACGAATATTTTCATTCGTTGGTAATTTGGCGTTCGAATTTTCGCTCATTGCAGAAAGCTACATGATTATAGTTTGAGGCTAGAAATCCTGATATTGGGAACGTGGTTGCCCCGCCTCTTAAACCTACCTCTCAAAAGAGCAGTGACTCCTTTCAACCACCTTAGAATTCCGCTTGCATAGTACCGCACACTGGCCTATAAACGGTGAAAAAATAACAACGGAGGTACAAACTGTAAGGCATTGCCATTCTCACGAATTCTCAGTAAAAATAGAAACACACCTATACTTCATCTAGGAAAAGCGCTTTTGAAAGTTCCAGCATTTGAGATTAAGTTTTCAAAGAAATCACCGGATGAACCGTTTGGCGCCCACTAAGTCACACTTATGCTATTTAGAACCATGTTAAAAACTTAAAAAATGGTTGACCTTCGATTTTTAGTTGTTAAATTGTCTCTTTTTTACTCGTGCTAGTATGTAGATGGGATTTTTTTAAAACTGAATAATCTTGATCTATGCCGGAAAGGGTTAAACAGGTGATTAATGTTCTGTTTGTGCAAAACGATTATATTTTGCACTTTAACCGCTGTATTGCCAAGTGAACAAGTGTGCAAGACCTCTTTCTGGCTTGAGAGCTTTTAGACCTCTCTTCTCTGTTTTTTAACATTTCGAACAGTTTACTTTCTGCGCCAAGGATGTACGAAATCAGCTAGGACTAAAAGCACGTACATGCTTAACGGAGGTACCAGCCACGTCGTGTACAATTGGACAGTACTAACTGCACATTTCATTCGTTCAAGGTAATAACCTATTAAGCATACAAAAATTCTAAAAAACAGCAAACTACGCAGTAAATATGCACATATGCACACAAAGCCGAGGTCAAATGAGTTGGAAATGCGAGAACTTGGTACAAGTAAAACAATTTCCATGCATGCTAATAACGATACAAAATCAAAGAACGTGCAAAGTAGAGAGCTCATAAAGCATAACAAAATAACTGACCAACAACAACTTGAACAGATGCAAACATAAAAAGCAAAAAGAAATCTGACATAAGACTAATGGCGTTAATTAGATTTAAACAAATTTAAACACCAATGCATTACTGTATCATGAAAACAAATGTTTTAGGTCAGAAAACATTCCTTAGTCAGTTATTTTAATGCCTTTTTAGACCACACATAGTAGCTTCAAACTTATGAAAAGTACCTATTGACTCGTAGACAAATAACTGTTTTCCATCATTTGTTCTATTTTAGGTGTGTGTAGCCTGGTATGCCTGAAATTGTGTGCTGTATCATTGCTATCATATTGCGGAACGTAAATTTTATCTTTGTGTATAACCTGGACAACTTTCATCTGGTCGGCGCGCCGCATAGAATATTATCGCAAAAGCGGAGCTTGACAATTTGAACACAAACGCAGAACACGTTTTTTGCAAAAATAATACTTTGTAGTAGTTGAATTTGCTTGCTGTTCCCCATACCACTGTCCCATAGCAAAGTTCCGTGAAGAGAGGGGTGTTATATTACTGTTGTTTTAGCGAGAGTGGAATTAATTGTGCTATTCTGGATATGACGCCTATGTTCCTAAAATGTTCATTTCACAGGTAAGACACATATGTATTCCGAGATAATTCTTCGCTAAACCAGACGCACAGAAACCTTTCTTCACTTACTCCGTTTATTTATTTATTTACTCGCACATACCTTACAGGCCTCCGCAGAGGTGTTGTGTATGGGGGGAGAGGGGGGTCAAGTGCAGAAGTTTGTGTAAAGTAGTTAAGAAATAAAAAGCATAGTAAAGGTACAGCAACGAAAAACAAGTGAGTTCAGTTAATAGCATATCGCTGTTCACGAAAATTGCTAAAGGTACAAGGAAACCATGCATCATGGAACAAAAAAGTGCTGACGATTACGTTACTTCTTAATGCGAAATTAGAGCGCAGCTCACAAGCTGTTTCAGCTTTTCAATAGAATGAGGCAAAGAATTCGAGCAAGGCCTAATCATCATCATCATAATCAGCCTGACCAAGCCCACTACAGGGCAAAGGCCTCTCCCATGTCTCTCCAATTAACCCTGTCCTTCGCGAGTTGCGGCCACCGTATTCCCTCAAATTTCTTAATCTTCAATTCAAATTGAGTTCTTTTTATTTCCTTTTTCAGAGCAGGCGACAGGACAAAAAGCCATGACAACGGCTTGACGCAGGTCCTGCCCATCTCACCCATCCATCTAACTTTCTGCCGCCCCCTGCTACGCCTGCCTCCTCTTGGAATCCACTCCGTTACCCTTGAGGACCAGCGGTTATCTTGCCTTCGCATTACATGCCCTGCCCAAGCCCATTTCTTCCTCTTGATTTCAACTAGGATTTCATTAACACGCGTTTGTTCCCTCACCCACTCCGCCCTCTTCCGATCTCTTAACGTTACACCTATCATTTTCCTTTCCATAGCTCGCTGCGTTGTCCTTAACTTAAGCTGAACCCTCTTTGTTAGCCTCCACGTTTCTGCCTTATAGGTGAGTACCGGTAAGATACAACTGTTGTACACTCTTCTCTTAAGGGATATTGGTAAACTGCCATTCATGATCTGAGCGAACCTCCCAAATGCGCTCCACCCCATTCTTTTACTTCTCGTTATTTCCCGCTCATAATCCGGATCAGCTGTCACTAAGTGCCCTAAATAGACATATTCTCTTACTACTTCCAGCACCGCGCCACCAATTGCAAACTGCTGTTCTCTTGCTGCACTGTTAAATATTACTTTGAATTTCTGAATGTTCATTTTTAGCCCCACCGTTCTGCTCTGCCTGTCCAATTCATTGATCATGCTTTGCAGTTCATGTCCTGAGTGACTTAGCAAGGCAATGTCATCAGCGAATCGCAAATTGCTTATGTATTCTCCATTAACTCTTATCCTCAACTGTTCCTATTTCAAGCCTCGGAATACCTGCTGTAAACAGGCAGTGAATAACATTGGCAAGATTGGGTCTCCCTGCCGGACACCTTCCCTGATAGGAATTTTATTGCTGACTTTATTGAGAACTATGGTAGCTGTGCAATCGTTATAAATATCTTCCAATATTTTCACATGACACTATTCTACAACCTGATTCCGCAATGCGTGCATGACTGCTGACGCTTCTACTGAGTCGAATGCTCTCTTGTAATCAATGAACGCTATAGAGAGCCAAGAGATGAATAAGGCGGGCTATTTGGTACATCATTTGAATAGAAACAGCGCATTAGACGGGACCAACAAGAGAGAACACACAGACACAGGTGCTGACTGTCAACTGAAAGAAGTTTATTGCAGCAACGGCAATATGTAGAACCCATATATCCCCTACATGATAAAAAACAAGAAAACATTAAAACTAGGTTACAAGTGTCATTGCAATCAGCCATGGAGAAATCTGATTTCTTTTCTTTTCAAGTTAATGGAAGGAGTGCTGACGCACTTCTCTCCTCGTTTATGAATGACATAGGCTTCAAATATTTCATGTTCAAGCTGGTTCTTGTAGCGTTTAAGAATCTTTGTCCGCTCCAGAGTGGCAGTGCACTGGCACGTTGTCACGTGCTCAGGCAAGTTTTTTCTTATGCCATCTTTAATGTCTCTATTATGCTCTCTGAGCCTGTCATTCAAGCATCGCCCAGTCTGTCTATATAGAGGGGCCGGTTATATTCTGCGCATTTCTCTACCACCTGATTGATAGCGTGAATATGGTCTATTTTCGAGTATCCTGTACGAAAGCCTGCCTCATCAATTCATTGATTGAAGTCTAAGGTTGTCCTGACCCTATTAGCGATTACCTTAGTAAATAACTTGTAGGCAAGTGACAATACCCTTACAAAAATGGATATCAACTTTCTTTAGAATTTGTATTAACATTCTATTGACTCTAGTAACCTTGTAGTAACTTTTACATTCTATCAACAATTGTTCATACAACGTTGGTAGAAGTTACTTCTTTGTATGTACTCCTGTCAATAGAAAGTTACTAGAAACTAATTTTTACATTCTATGTACCTTTGTCAATACAAAGTTGGTAGACTGTTACTTCTTTGTATTTACTCCTGTCAATAGAAAGTTACTAGAAAATCTGGGTACAGTTTGACACGTTGAGAGAAGTAAATGAACAAACTGCATGGCGTTCGAGGTGATTAACACTATTTTGTTCGCATAATCGTGACGACATCTTACCTGATTACATGGTGGAATCTGTTGCAGCTAGTCAACAATTTCACTATATCGAAAAGCGACGAACGTTATTCGCAGCAAATGCGTTTGGAATGTAATCAGGATATGGGAAAACGTTTTAAAACAAAAGATATATTCCATTTTAATACTTTATGTTCTTTACGGACTGCTGTGAGCAGAAATACTCTAGAAAGTGACAAAACATTTTTGGTCATGCGAATAGATGCCTCAAATCATGTACTGTAGGCGAACACTTCAAAGCTATTAAAACAACCTTGAACACTAAACAAACATGACACTCATATTCCCTTAGCCGAGCATATTCTATTAACATTCGTTGATAGGAAGTTCATACAATTTCCTTACTGCTTTCTATGTACTGCTGTCAGTAGAAACATACTAGACACCGACAGAACGTTTTATAATGAGAACAAATGCCTAAATTAATTAAGTACTCTAGCCTAACATGTCAATGCAACTAAAGCAACCTTGAACACGAAACAAACATTTGCAGTCACATTTTCTTAGGGCATATTTTATCAACATTTGTTGATAGAAAGTTCATACAATTTTCTTACTGCTTATATACTGCTGTCAATAGAAATATACTACGAACCGAGAAAGCATTTTGGCGATGCGAATAAACAAATAAAAGCCTAAAATAATCAAGTACTGTAGCCGACAACTTCAAAGCGGCAACTTAACTAACCTTGAAGACGAAACAAAAATTTGCAATCACATTCCCATAGCCGAGCACGCTGTGGATTTTTAGAAATTTCAGTTCAATTTTCTCAATACTAGCTTTACTGCTTTCGCATTTTCGAGTGCGGGGAAAAGGGCAAAGTTCATAACAGAACATTTATCCCGAAATTCAGAAACGTGCCTTGAATTGAAGACATTTAGTGACAATTTTTGATTGTATGAAGTCTACGAAAAAAGTTACCAGCAAACGAAATAATTTTGGTACAAAGTGAATGAATTCATAGAATACTCAAGTATTATTGCCTCGCACTTCAAGGAAATTAAAAGAACTTTAAGAAAAAATAGGAGCTAGTGATTGTGTTACATAAGCGCAATGATGACTTCTTACAGCGAATCAGTTTCGCTGATGGCTCATTCTACACGAAAACAATGCTTTGTGCTGCGTATTCGTCCTTAAATTCTGTACTCAGGCAGTCATTAAACAGATTTAACATTTCAGAACTAACAAAGAATTTCAGCAGAGCTGTACAACAACTCTGCCAATTCGAAACACGTTGGTGTTGCTATTGTTGTAATTCTTGATAGGTCATATTTTAACGTGCAGTTGAACAGTGATGTACCGTACGACGGTGCTAAAACACACTATCATTAAGAACGTTTCGCTCTGAGGTTTCAGAGGGAATATTGTTGCGAGCTACAAAACAAATCAAGTTTAGCATTGCACCGATGTGTTTCCACACTCATTGAATGACACGTTCTCGCTAGCCCAAATGGCGCCCAAATTATATCACCAGCTTCCTGAACCTGCACCGCAAGCACACTTTCCCTGCACACTGCCCGCCATGCAAAAGTGCCCGGTACACTTTATGCCACTCCACGTGGGAGCGCCCAATTTAAACCCTCGCACTACCCTCCTCCTCGAGCGACCAGCAATGGCTGATCGCACGGGACTGAAAAACCCCGCGCGAAAAGGGCCGCACCGCTTCGCGCTCTGAGTAAATTCTGTGTAACGTGTGCAGGCTTACAGCTTCGAGAACTCAAGTTGCTTCGTTCCTCGGCGACTGTACATGCGAAATTTCAGGCAAGGCAATATTAATTTTTATTCATGTTCGGCGGCCGATACTATAAAGAGAAGTATAGAGAAACAAAACAGGTAACCGCGGCCCGCTGTACTCAACTGCGGTAACAAGGGCTTTGCATGAGGAAGGTGCACGGCAATTGGAGCACTATAAGCCCTCATTCTTGACTTGTTACATTTTTCGCTAGTACTGAGCCACAGAGGAGCTTCCAGTATGGAAAAAGCTAGGGTGAGAGCAGCGCTTTGAGCACCGCTAAAGCACAGGCGCAGTGCCTCTTCCGCATCTTCACTTGCATCTCCTTCAACGCAAACACGGTACGAAGCTGTGGCGAGGGAAAACGTGGTGATAGCTGTATTTTCTATCTTCCCGTAATGCAATGATTAAGGAATCCTGGAATAAAGTGTTGGGTTTTAACGTAGTCATACGGAGTAGACGCGCGAAAGCATGTGTTCATTCTTCGCCTTTTCTTACTGCCATCAGCGGACGTGAGGCCGAGCCGAGGACCGCGTAAGGCAGAGGCAAAACGCAATCAAGGAAGCACACAAAAAGACTACGGTAGCGCGACTGTCGGCGGGGCTCGCTCGAGCAAAGAGCGTGCAAGGTGTCCAATGACGTGATATAAACACACACAAAACAGAGGCGATGCTGCAGCGCAGCCTTGAAAGTTTCGCGCGTCACGCTAGAGCGGCGTACACACACATACGTACACTAAATCGCATGAGCCAAGCTGTGTAGAGTACGCTAAGCCACACAATATGCGAAAATAAAAACCGAAACCAGTAGCGTTTGGCAACATCATCATCATTCCTTATTCTGCGACGCAGTTACGGGGAGCTGAGTTATAGCCTTAGAACTAGGCAGACAGTGCAGCGGCTGCGGCTTTCCTGGCCCCAGATGCGTCGCCTGTAGCTGCCCGGCATGCTGCCCGGTTTTCCAAGCTTTCGTTCGCAGCGCCGCCAGAAAGAGATGGTTGTGAGTAGTCGCATTTTTTCACCTCAATCATTCCAATTTGCTGACTTTGTAATTGAAACAAAATATTTTGTCGTTTAATGCAACAAGTTTGTGGCAAAAAGGGCTTTATCAATTCTTTTTTTAACGCGTGTAAAGTTAGGCGACATTAGCGCCACCTTTCCGTTCGCTGGCGGCGGATTGCGAGTCTCATGTTGGCCGCGCGCTACACTATCTTTTTTAGGACGCTGAAACGACTCTTTGTTGATGGGGTGCGACGCTTGTGAAGTTCTGGGTGCGTTTCTTCAGTTTGTTTGTGTTAAATGTGCGGCCTCGTTAGTGTTGTGGTAGTGTGACTGAACTCGGAAGGTGACAGATGGCTCCAGTGCTGCGGAAGACGTTCTTACGCGCACGCAGTGCTCAAAAACTGCTCTGACGTACTGCACGCAACCACGCCGAGAGCGGCCGGCGCCCGATGCCCGATAGAAGAAACGGCTTGCCGTGAACGTTGACAAATGTAAGTACAGAACTGGAAAGTTACTTCTGCGATGTGTCGGGGGTATGATTGAGGGCTGCGAATGCATTTGGGTTGGTCTTCACGCCTTGTTCGCAGTGAGGTGCAAAATGCGGGCACCACGCGATCGTTTGCAGAGAGAAGGTGTTCTGACACGCTCGCTTGCCAACTATGCAACTTTTAACCCGCCGCCTCACGCTCTTTGCGTCAGCTCCTCGCGCACGAGTTATGTGATAGAATTTGGTTGCACGCCGAGAACTATGGGGTGCTGCTTGATTCGTTATTCCGAGTGAACAGGAGCAGCGCGTGAAAAGGAGACCATAATAACGAAAAGTGCTTGTAGCGGCGTGCGTCTTTTGATTCTGCTGCCTGAGTGTTTACTGGATAAGGAGCATTGCCCGTTCTACGTCGCAGTTACATCAAGTGCTGTGTTTCTTGATAGTTCTGGTCAACGAAACGACGATTAAAAATAGCAGAACCATTCCATTGCAGTGCAGCTGAGGTAATCGCACAATGGAAGGTTTGTTGTCATTTTATTTTTTTACGTTCACTACATTTATGTCATTCCCTCATTTTCAGTCTGAAGCGATAAAAGTATAACGTGATTCGCCAATAATAGCTTTAAGAAAAGTATGACAAGCTTTGTAAACCATTTTTTTTGCTAACTATTGGAGGCATAGGTAATTAATCATTAGCCTCCACTCATGAACACATTGGACTGAACAGCTAGAGGTTGTAATGGGATGTGCCTTCTGTGATGTTTATGAAAGCATGGCTCTAATGCAGCCTTTCTTCAAATGCACCCGCAGTCAAGCCCTGTACAGCTGCTCCACCGGTATCATCACGCTACTTTTGCACCAGCTTTCATCTGTCATCGAGCCAATGCTACCTCAACCAGAGGCAAATGACATCAAGACCTGCTGGTTCAGCCTATCAGCCATTGACACTGGATATCAAGCATGTGCCACTTGTAAAAGGATAGGTAGACAAGTGGGTATATTTTCCTTGTCTTTTTTAGCCTGCCAAAAATCTTCTGCTCCAGGCTCCCTCTCTCTTTCGTTTTTTTCTTTTAAAAGAGGACCAAGAGAAAGGGAAAAGATATTGCGGGCATCATGAAAGCACTCCCCTAGTCAAGTGCATTGTGTTATAGTGTGAAATGCTTTTTATAGTTTTTTCCCTCATGCCTCTCGTGCTTGGAAATCTTGACCACAGTATAGACCAAATTAAAACAATTATCTGCTTCATGACCTTTATACAGCAGTCTAAAAGCAGCAAATAAATTTTATAGGTTTACTTCAGCAGTACCTACCTCTTACGAGGTATGGCATGTTTGAAGTGAACCAGTGATGTGATAGGCATGGCCTAACGGGCAATGCATAATTGAATATTGGCGTTCAAGTGGAGCACTCTGCCTTACAAGCATATTTGTTGCTAGCATCAATAATTGATACCTTACCAGGTTATCCTTGCATTACATGAAACCCTGTAAAGCTTATATTTTAGCTGTACAGAAGAAAGGTGCTTATTCGATATGTCATGAGCATTGCTGAGGTTTTCTTTCACACTCCCTTTGTCACAACTGACTGCACTGTACAGTTGAAATGCATTTGGAATTGAGTATTGGTGCATTGTTATTTTTATTCATGCCGACGTTCAGTTACTGATTGCATTACACTAGCTGAGCCTAAGTCAACAAATATTGCTGTGACCTTAACAAGACCCCTGGCTTTACTTGAACCGATGCATTTGATGTTGCCTTTCTCCCGTACCATCAAGGTTTGTAATAAGCTGTGTAAATAACTTAATTTACTTTCTCGAGGTATTTATTGCTGCAATTAGTGACAGGTAATTTCCTAAAGAACAACCTAAGTGCACATTTTTATCTTCTTTAGAACACTTGTTTGCTTGTTTCCCTTGTATTCTTAACTTAAACAGATATGAGCAGGCCTCAGCACTGGAGGGATGTGCTGCGGGACAAATAAAAAACTACTAGTCCAGGTGCTCCCTTAGGGGCACCTTTCTGAGGCTTTTATCGCTTGTAGTTCTATGCAGCTTTACTTACAAGTATTGTATCTGATGCAGTGTGTGCCTTAATATTTTGATTCATTTGCTTTAGAGTGTGCCACTCTTGCCCTGACGAACTTGCTCACCTTTGTACTCTTTGTTCATACATTTTCCCCTAACACCTGGTATAGCTCCAAATGATACATTATCTACAGCAACATGTGCATTATATTGCAATGTCTTTGTGCCATCACTTTTGAAAACAAAAGCTGCCTGAATTTTTGTGCAGACAAATCAGAAACACAAAATAATTTTCATATTTAATGGCCTGCATGTTATCTTCATATGACTGGAATGGCTAAATATCTCTTCGTGGTAGCCTAATTAGGTGTAACACGTTAATGTCAGTTCCTGTGAATATCATTCAGTCTTCGAATGTGGGGGCAGAATTGAACACAACAGCATGTTATAGCTTTTTCTTGTTCAAGGACGCATTACATTTAGTTCTAGTCTTATGACTGCTGCCTATGCTATTATTCAGCAGCCTTATCAAACTCGCTCGGAGTGCTGCATTTTAGTGCACATTTAACTGATTGTTGCTTCTCCGTGTTTGATTCTATTAGAAGTTACTATAACTGTATACTTTGAATGTTTTCTTGTGCAGTTCTCTTGCTGCTGCATTCTGCCATGGAGGAGGCTACCTGTTCGTGCGCACGTCTCATCACTAGGACGCTACCTCTTCCGCTGGTGATGCAGACAAGTAACGACAGGGTTAATAGGAGAGGCATGGGAGAGGCCTTTGCCCTGCAGTGGGCATAGGCAGGCTGATGATGATGATGAACAACAAGCAGGCTGCCTGATATTGAGGACAAGTGTCAGGATAGTGCACCAACAAAGTCGCTTAAGCATTTCTGTGCTGATGCATTTTTATTAAAATCAGCTCATAGCTTAATATCTACATACATGGGGACATTTAGCATATGTTTGGCATCTGTTTGACTTTTAATTCGCTAGTGTTTGCAGCCTTTAATGTTGGTCTTAAGACAGTGTAAGCATTGTTTCACTGTGTGGGATTTTTTAGCTGTTTTGGAGAGATGTGTGCGTATGCATGCAGTTTTTTTCCACGGGTTTGTTATGTGGCTCATGGAACTTTCATGTTACAGAAGAAGTTATTTCGTTTCTGTGTTGTACAGGAAAGTGAGCAGTATTTATATGCACCAGGTGTTTCAGGGAAGAATAAGTAGTTTTCAAAAATATGGCTTTTGCTGCATAATATTACCAGTGGTAGCAGACACCAGAAAGCCGGTGAGGTGTATTTAGTAAGCTGGTTAACTAATTTCTGATAATTAACTTTTTAACTAACACAGGTTTGCAACTGGTTGCAGTTAGAGACTTTTAGCCAGTTGTTCGTAGTAGCCATATCAGTTTCTGGAATGTACAAAACATGATTACTTTCGCCGCTGTGGCTCGACAAAATTTGGCTGCATCGTGCGAAAATACATGCGCTTTTGAAAGCACACAGGGAAAGAAACCCCTCCAGTGCATGTAACTGCTACAAATCTCTAATGGCAACTAGACGCCCAACTCTGATAGTGAAGGAATCATATTCTTAGCGGTAAGAAACAGACACAACACCAAGATACACACACACAGGACACCCGCTAGACTTCAACTATCTTTACTGTACACTTGTACGACATAAATATGTATCACTGAGCACACGCAGGTGCCTCGTCATCCGCAACAGGTCTAACTACGCCCTCCCCTCTCCTCCAAGGCATACGGTTGCGCCGATAAACAATCTCTTTTTCTGCCAACGCCAGGGAGGGAGTGCTTACACACGTCACCCGCCTCTTGAATACGAAAGACTTCGATAATCTCTCTTTCTTTTTTCTCGGCTCCCAGGCCTTTCGTATTCAAGAGGCGGGTGACGTGTGTAAGCACTCCCTCCCTGGCATTGGCAGAAAAAGGGATTGTTTATCGGCGCAACCGTATGCCTTGGAGGAGGGGAGGGCGTAGTTAGACCTGATGCTGATGACGAGGCACCTGCGTGTGCTCAGTGATACATATTTATGTCGTACAAGTGTCCAGTAAAGATAGTTGAAGTCTAGCGGGTGTCCTGTGTGTGTGTGTCTTGGTGTTGTGTGTGTTCTTACTGCTAAGAGTATGATTCCTTAAAGCCGTTACCAACTAGCCCAACTTAATGTTTTAACGAAGTTTCTGATAGTGAAAAGGTTCATTAATAAAAATTAGCTAACCAGCTTACTACGTAAGACTCTTCACAAGTTTTCTGGTGCCTGCCAACACTGGTAATACTATGCTGAAAAAGCCATACATTCATCTCAAAATACCTGTTTTTTGAAAATTACTTAGTCTTCCCTGAAACACCTCGTATATATGTAAGAAAAACCTAACGGGATTTAATTGACGACGTTTTGGTTGGAGGGCCAGCCGTTTTCAAGTGTACTACAGCATTTGAAGCACACGGCTTTTGTTTCGAATGCTATACTATACTCGAAAAAGGCTGGTCCTCTAGCCGAAACATCTTGAATTAAAACCTGTTATGTTTTTCAATTGCTGGTGTGTCAGTCATTGTTACTCAGAGGGAACTGAGGGGAAGTGTGCCGAAGGCAATATTCTGTTCCTCTATTGTTCTCCATAAAATATTATGATGCATCATGCATGTGTTGTAGCGCGTATGTACACTTGTGCACAATAAATGTAATAATTTGCATTTTGCTTCTATTATTCTTTAAGCACTCCAGGATAGTGTTCACAAAATGATTTTGAAGTGATAAAACTATGTTGGTAAAAGTGTTGTACTGTGTAGTTAACATACACTTTTCCAAAAGTTGATGTAGGAATTATACTTTCTTCGTACTTGAGTCTTTTGAATAACAGTGGCCAATTGTCGGAAGACGGACCGTTGATAGGGTGTTGGTAGACATTGTCGGTATGTGGTTGATAAGAAGTGTAAAGACTTTCTATGTACTTGAGTCTTTTGGATATCGGTGGCCAATTGTCGGAAGACCGTTTATAGGGTGTTGGTAGACATTGTCGGTAAGGGGTCAGTAGGAAGTGTATACAAACTCGATAAGGGGATGATAGGAAGTATAAAGACTTTCTATGTACTTGAGTCTTTTGGATATCGGTGGCCAATTGTCGGAAGACCGTTAATAGGGTGTTGGTAGACATTGTCGGTAAGGGGTCAGTAGGAAGTGTATACAAACTCGATAAGGGGATGATAGGAAGTATAAAGACTTTCTATGTACTTGAGTCTTTTGGATATCGGTGGCCAATTGTCGGAAGACGGTTGATAGGTTGTTACTACAATGTACAAAGGCGTTTAAAAGACTTTCTATTCAATGTTGATAGGTTCTATTAACAATTGTCGAAAGACTTTCTAAAGAATGTTACTAAAAATTTTTGTAAGGGTAAGCTGATCGGTCTCTAATTCTTCAGGTTCTTGACGTCTCCATTCTTATCAATTAAGATAATGTTAGCGTTCTTCCAAGCTCTAGGAACGCTGGAGGTCACAAGGCATTGCATATACAGGGTGGCTGGTTTTTCGAGCACAATCTCTCCTGCATCCTTCAACAAATCTGCTGTTATCTGATCCTCACCAGCTGCTTTCCCCCTTTGCATTGCTCCCAAGGCTTTCTTTACTTCCTTTTCATTACTGCCGGGATGTCCCATTGCTGGCTCTACTGCCTCTCTCGGTAACATTCTGATTGCAATCGGTACTGTATATATTTGTGTAAAACTCTTTGGCTACTTTAACTATATTATCAATATTGCTGATGACAGTGCCCTCTTTGTGTCTTATCACATACACCGGGTTTTGAACCATATGCTTAATTTTCTCTTCACTGCTATTACGCTACCTCCGCTCTTTAGAGCATGCTCGATTTTCTCCATGGTAAACTTGCTGATGTCGGCTACCTTGCGCTAATTTATTAACTTCGACAACTCTACTAGTTCTATACTGTCTATGGAGTTAGATGTCTGCATGCTTTGCCGTTTCATAATCAGATCTGTAGTCTTCTAAGATAGCTTCCCAGTATCCTGTCTAACCAACCTACCGCCTACTTCTATGTCGCGCTCCGTAATGATATGTGTGAGACGATTGTTCAATGTTTCAACATTACGGTCGTCATCTTCAGTTAAAGCGGAAAATCTGTACTGCAGCAAATTCCTTAATTCTTCTACTTTCCCTCTTAATGCTAACTCGTTAACAGACTTCCGCTTCACTAATTTCCTCCGTTCCCTTTTAATATCTAACTTAATACGAGACCTTACCATTCTGTGGTCGCTATCTTCAAGGGATTCCGCGCCAAGCGGTTCTGGGAAGCGGCTGTGGGTTGACCACAATTAATGCTTTCGATAAGCACACTTTTGAATTTCGAAAGTGTCTTTGGTAATTTTTTTGTCATTACTCGATAATTAGCCATTAATTAGTTACCTGTCATTGCTTAGTAAAATTGTTATCTTTCACACATAGTCCTTCTTCAAGGTACACTCCACTAACAGTTCTTGATTGTCATGAAGGAAGTTTCTTGTCGGAGAAATATATGGATATATGCTCCACTTGCTGCACCAATGCCCGGTTCTTAAAGACGAGGTCTATACAAGTATTTCGCGAGGTTGTCACGAAGGACTTCCACCGGTTGCCTCGCTCATGGCTCAGAAGGAACTGACAGAGAATAAATTATTAAGGCGAAAGCCTTTAATGGCCCATACTCCCGTCCGTCCATCGGCGTTGCATCCAGCCCCTGGGTGACTCATCGACAATGACGGGTGTGCACCGAGATATGTGAGACAATTACTGCGTAATTTTTTTCTTCAATTCCACTTTTCATTTTCATTACCGCCGCACTTTCTCTTTTTTCTTTCACTCCCACTACACACCCAGACGCCAGAGAATTACTGCCCCATTTCCTTTCCTCAAAAAGCGTTGCGTTCAAAGGGCAAGGCATCGCGCCGAACGGGTGGTGGCGTTCCGTGGGCTCCCTGGCAGCGCTACAACACGCTCTCGCGTTCCACTCCTAAAGACTAAGCTTAAGCGTCATTAATTAGCAGTTAATGTGTATTAAGGCGGAAGCCTTCAATAGCTCATGCTCGCGGTGTTCGTCCGTGGACTGGAATCGTGCCAACTGTGGCCTGTCCTCCACGCAGTGGTGCATCCTTCTCCCCTCCTTAACAACCGGCACGCTGAGGGGGGGGGGGGGGCTGTGCATAGCAGCCGTTACGTCACACAACAGCGGTAGAACGAGCGCGCGCGCGTCGGCGGTGGGAGCTGCCCAGCCGGTCCTTCGCCAGACGTCTGACCATGGTGCGATTCCCAGCCTCGACACACTTTCTTTTTAAGTAGCGACGCCGAAACGCGGACACATTTCCTAACATGCCTTGGTCACGACGGTATGAGGCATTAAAGGCTTTCGCCGTAATATCTGATTTGGACGGACAGATATTTGCCAAGCGCCAGCGCAAGCCAGCGACTGCGCCTCGCGCATGCGCAGACCGGTTCCGGCACACGCTGGTACGCGTAGGCGCTGCGCTCGTGCGCCTCGGATAGGCCCATGGAGATGCGCCTTAAGGGTTAAAGGTGCCCTCGTCGGCAATGGACGCATGCGCCCGATGGTGGCATTCAAGGCCTCAAGTGTCTCAAGTGCACATGCGGCATTTGAGGCAACACCGCCTCAACGACAAACGCATGCAAGACCTCATCGTCAGCTGCTATCGGCGCGCACTACAGCGGGGCGCTGGGACTGCGAGGAGGGGTGCCAGTTCGCTGCGTTCACGGAGCAGCTGCGCAAAGTATCCGCCCCTGGCGCTCTGTCGAAGGCCAAAGGTTGAGGCTTCACACATACCCCGGATTTTAAAGCGTTGCTAGTGAAGTAGCACTTTTGCGCGAACAGTTTTCGAGCCAGCTGGGTGAGCGCCCTCTCTCCCATGGCATTTCATAGGGATTCCCCTGCAGCTGCACCTATGCGTCGTAGAGGCAGAAATGAACCGCAAGATCATGTAGGGGGTAGACACCGGTATAGAGGCGTCTTTGTTCAGCGTCGGATATACTACGACCCCCGGCACCCGAAAAGCTGCCGCGTGGACCACGGAGAGCCCACGCTGGCTACAGGTACGCATGTGCCGTTCAGGATGAAGGCCCTCCGATAAGGTTTATTGAGTAGCCGCAGCCGGCGCCACGGCGACGCATAACTTCATCAGTCCTTTGTGCCTTGCAGGCCTTTAAAGTTTTTTCATGCCGTCAACTGACTCGATGCGGTCGGCGATATCGTCATCCGAGGAGTCAGTGCAGACGGAGAACGAGGAGCAGCGTGCCCTCGAGTGCGGCGCACAGAAAACAGCTGGGGCATCAGGACCGGTGCCAGCCATGATGATGTCACGGAGGGCGAGACGAGTATTTGGGACTGCTGCTGAAAAATGGCACTGTCAGGGAAACTGCGAAGGCGCGGCGCCAGGACTATTGAAAGCAGGACCCACTTCCGAAGTCACAGCGGGTGGCAGGATGCTTTAGCAGGGATATACTCTGGCAACGTTTCCGTTACAGGTGGCACACATTGGATGCTTTTAAAAAAACGACCCACGGCAATGCCCAAGCGAGGAGAGTACTTGCGCAAAAATTAGGATCTGTTTTTGTCGCACAGGAGCGTGGTTGATTATGTTCGAATCAACGCAAGGTCCACCACAGAAGTACTTGACGTCGATTGAGTCGGCGAACAATAGGCAGCGGAGCCGTCATCCTGCATATACATCGACATCTGTGGAGACAACACCGCTTACCATGGGATGGGCGCCTGCAACAATGAATGTCACGGCCACGCGCCTGTTTGCCTGTTCGAAGCGAAGGCGCATCCTTTTTGTTGGCAGCATACCTATTTGAAACCATGATACCATAACGTTTCAACGCGTTCCCGCAGGGAGCAGCAAGCGCAGTAGAGGACGCCGTAACCCAGCAAGGGTGCATCGTGCTGCTCTCCGCGTGTGGAGAGTGCGATAGTTGACAGGCGTTGTTCTATTAAACGGCAATGCTTCACATTGTACTCTTAAGAGCAACTGAGCGTCATCAAGGTTTTTCTGCCTTAATATACGGCGAAATGAAGGTGTGATCAAATTTCGCAAGAAGAGTACCGTAATTGTGAATCATATTTTTTTGCTTTATTGAAGAGTTTTGCGACAAAAGATGCAACCAGTATAATTCAGCACACGATGGTCCATGATCGAAAAAAGGGGCCTCTTTTCTTTATTAGAGCTAAGCAGGGTGACCGATAATTTAGAGCTTTACGAAATTACATATGAAAGAAATCACGAGCACAATAAGTTTTACATTTAACGCTTCAAAACGGCTGCTTGCTGATGCCCGTGAAATAATTTCACACAAATCGAATATATAAGCCGGTGATTCTCTTTTACTGAACAATACGTAAAGGAATTCAACTTTTTACCGTACAATATGACGTAAAGTCATCCATACCCTCAAGCAATTTTATCTCATAGGCTGCAATCGCACAATGATAAGTTACCAGAATATTAAATTATGTCCGCGTCGATAGTTATGATCTCAGGGCTCCAACCATATAGGACGCAAACTTTCTCTTTCGCCAATCTGACGTCCTGGGCTAGCACGAAACGTGGATAGATAGTAATCAACGTTTCCGCCGCTCTCCTAGGTAGTTGCGGTTTGCCGTTGGCATCTTGATGGAGCTGTGGATAGCCCGAGTGTGATCCTCCTTGACAACAATCTGACGGGCCACTGAATCTGCCCTCGAGAGGCACGTCTCGGTGCAGGCGGCGTAGCTGGGGAACCGGTTCCGGCCAGCCAGGCACAGCTGCGTCAGGTTTTCACAGGCCGAGCTCAGCGGATTGTAGAACCACTGGTGCACATGAAGGGACTCCTCGCATGCATCGCCCACGATGACACGCAGGCAGGTGGGCTTTGGGGTCCCGAACTCTGTGCAGAATAATTCAAAAGGACAAGAGGCGAAATAGCTGTGCAGAATGTATAAGAATAAAGTCTTCGCTACTGAAGGATTTCATATGCGTGCATCCTAGTTGAAACCAACAGAAAGAAGTGGGCTTGGGCAGGGCATGTAATGCGAAGACAAGATAACCGCTGGTCCTTAAGGGTAGCGGAGTGGATTCCAAGATAAGGCAAGCGTAGCAGGGGGCGGCAGAAAGATAGGTGGGCGGATGAGACTAAGAAATTTGCGGGGATACGGTGACCGCAACTGGCGAAGGACAGGGTTAATTGGAAGAAGCCTTTTCCCTGCAGTGGGCGTATTCGGGCTGATGATGATGATGATTATGAAGATATGTGTGCATATAAAGAAAAACAGACGGAAATCCGCATTTCTGCGAATCTCTTCCGAACGATTTCTAATCTGTTAGCTCTAGCTTGAACGCGATTTTAATATGATTGCCATTACTTATACGCTGCCGGTATGAAGTTTTATATCGGTCATCTGTATAGTACACATAAGGTACCTATTTACGGTGATGCTTTTGATATCAGCCACATAGAAAACATATTGGGTTGCCGGAATGGTCATACAGAACGTATCGGTAGCGCAGTTCTTGGTAGAAGCTGTTAGAACTCCAAACGCACGCTTGTTGTCCTATGGGGAACAGCTGGGAAAAGCTCGCGCTACTGATTTGTTCTCTAGCCACTTGCAAGTAGACCAGCACGGCGCACGTCGACGCAGAGAGCGGATTTTTTAGGAGTCTGCAATGGTATTGGTTGACTGATGGATTTAAGCAGCTTAAATCCACTCTGAGGAAAATGAGGGTCGTGGTTCTGGAGAAAGCAGAATAAATCCGAACTTGAAGCAATATTTTTAGTGCACTTACATCGCTTAGCCCATAGGGGCTTAATTAGACGCAATTGAAAAGCCGGAGTCACCGACCCAGCGCCATCGGAAGCATCGACACTGGGCTCAGGAGTCTGAGCATTAGCGAATGAGCCATGGCGGCGGACACAGCGGTTTTTGCCTCTAGCGTCGTACTACCTCCAAAATTGTGCAGTACAAGCACTAGCTTTCGTTTACTAGGCCACAAATTTTTCAATAAACGGTGTCAATGGCAGAGAAGTGGAGAGAATAAAGATAGCGCCGGCTATATTTTACTCTCGTTTTTCGCTTGGCGTTGACAGCGCACCTCGAAGTGGTATTAATCAACCGTCCCCCCCGCCCTTCGTATAAGCACTGCTGCACTTAATTCCCCCGCATCGTATGAGCTTACATGGAAACCACGAAAAAAAGGGTAAGTGATTTTTAAAGGACCATGGTACTTCATTTCTTTTATTTTGTTTGAACGTTTGCAAGTCTAATAAATTAGGTGCTTGGGAGAACATGTGGAAAGGTAGCAGAGTCATACGTATTTCACGAAATTGTCATAGGCCAGCAAAAGTAGAGTTCTCATAGAACGGTAATGAGTTCTTCAAGCATAACGTGTATTCGGTAGCAGAAGTACTGCTTTATTTAAAGCGTTTAAAAAAGGATGTACATGCTTGGTAACTTCATCGACAACTGCAGTCTAGTGTTTTAAGCCCCTGAGTTACAGTCAGCCGAAAAACAAAGGACTTCGGCAGTACTTGCTCACGAAGTTTCGTTGTGATATTGAAGTTTTGAGAAAATCAGGAAAAAAAACGGCCTAATCACGCCGCATGTTTACGAGAAGAGCATCATATTTAAAGCACTCGTATGGTGAATCCTCGAATTCGATCTAAGGGGGAAAAGGCTTCACGAACAAAGAATAGTTCGTCTAAGAATCCCATTGCTGTCCCTCTGTCGATGGCCCAGGGCCCAGTCTTCTTCGCTAAAGTTTGCCAGCAGCACATCAGCCTCTCCACTCTAGAAGCGGCGACTGGTCCTGATATATCAAAACCATGGTCTAGGAGCAACTGCTTGTTACTCTCGATGTTACCGTCCATGTTGCATTTCTGACTTATATTTATACCACGATGCTTTACCGAAGTGGGACGCTCACTTCTTCATTAAGTGCACTAGGGACTGTTTTACCTCATTGGTCGGAATCGGAGGTATGACCTCATCTTTAAAAAAAAACGTGATGGACGTAGTACAGCCCCTTCTTACGCGCTTAGCGGGAAAATAGAAGCGAGTGACGATCGTGGTTTCGAAGCGCTGCTGCCGACATCCGGAGATAATGAGCGGCACAAGGTGGATGCGCGGTAAAAGAATTCGGCCGGGGTTATTGCCTATGCGCCTTCACCGTCGACTCTGGCCGGGTCTCGGCAGTATCGTTTGGCGATGCCCGGCGGTCATGCGCTAACAGTTTTGCTCTAAGTTTGAAAGGGGCTGTACATTGCAGGATGATGGTCGCTCCATTTTCAGTTCAAACATCCGTGCCTAAGATCACATCTCGGGAGCACTGATGTAGGATTAAGAAGGCCGCAAGGTAGGTACGTCCGTTGATCATCATCTTCCCGACGGCGCAGGGTGCCCTTGCAGCGGAGTGGATTTGCAAGCCACCAGAAGCAGTCGACACATTCCTGTGTTGAGTTGCAAATGGTCCACAGATGACAGGGTAGCCTGCACCTGTGTCCAGCAGTGCCTTACCGTGCGACCGTTGACAATCATTTCCCGGTCGGTGGTCAATGTCTTCGCATTGCGAACTGGCATTGGATTCCGGTCTCAACGTTTTAGAGTCGTGCGATCGGGGTTGGATATGTATATTTCATTTCGCTGGGCGGGGGCGTCATTTAAAAGTCGTGTCGCGTCGAGGTAGAGCTTGCTTTTGTATGCGGCGACCTCGTGCGGCGTGGTTGGTGGAGGATATTTGGAGTCGAGAGCAACCTCACCTATTAATGTTGCTGGCTGTGATTTCCCGTATGCGTGCTGTAGACTTCCCTCGCGTTGCTGTACATAGCTACGGATTGGCGACGCGAAGCGTAAGGCTTAAGGCAATCAGAAGCAGGAAGGGCGGCTCGGTACATACTCCTCTGAGGCTGGTAGTCGTCTATTTCTTGTGGGCGTTGGCTGGAGCGTGGTCGTGGTGTATCAATGGCAAAACCACACAGGCCGATACGTTTGTATGGGCAGTGCCGAGGAATGTGGCTGCCCGCACCACAATGCAAGCACATCATGCGGTTGTCAAAAGTATTCCAGGCTGCAGGTTTCCTGGAGCTTGAATGTTGCTCGCAGGTGTGGCGGTCGGAGGCTGGGAGGAGCCGTCTTGGAAGAATTGATTTAAGACGAAGAGGACTTAGGAGGCGTCGTTGGTGTTAAGGACAGCATACTGCAACGGCATAGGTTATGGCCCGAGTTTCTGCTGCAGTTATCGATGTCCGGAAGGGTCGCACTAGAGGCTGTTTGGAAGATGGTAACAGGGAGACGTAGTAGCTCTTCATGTACAATACCTACGAATGCTGTGCAATCCGAGAGGGTTGCCGACGTTACTTGTAGCGGTCGAAGGTAATTAATGACTCGTAGGTGCTTCCACGGGCTTTTTAATGGTGGCCGCTTCGCTAGTGTATTAAGCGCCGTTCTTCGGTGCATTGTGGTTCAGACAGGCGAAAAGTGCCCTTTTAGCACGTCGCATCAGAATCTCCATCTTCTCTTCTTTCATGTGAAGATCGGCGCGTTGTAAAAGATCTTACAATTCCTTCGCGTATGCGGCCACTTTATCGTTCGGGTGCTAGAAGCGTGACTACAAAAGCAATTGCGCCGGTTCTTAACTGACGATGCTCAAGAATATCTTTAGGAGCTCTCGCCCGAAAGATTCCCAAACTACCAGCGAAGGTGCGCGCTTTTCCTACCAAGTAGTGTCTCGGCCTTCCAGGGCGAAGACAACATGCCTTACATTCGTCTCGTCATCCCAGCTGTGGCATGCGCTCCAATTTCTTCATGATCTTTCAGTGGTGAGCCGTTGAACGTGAGTGGCAGTCGGGATCGGCGAAGAATAATGGACGCTGGTGTTTTAGTCATGGATGGCGTTAACGCTTAGCTGTCCTTCATATTTGCATGCAGTCCTGCGGTAGTCTGTATTCAGATTAAAGACTCTTAGACGGCGGCTGCTTTGCAGTACTTCAGTTGGGAACGTTTCGGTAGCTTTCTCCTGGACGGCTCGGACTGCTTAGGCACTCCCAGGTGATGAGTTCAACGAGGGCATCGCTAAACCAGCACCTCTTCCATGTTTCATGCAGTGGGGAGGGCACCCTGGACGATTGGCGAGCATACTGAAGTTGATTGTAGTGCAGTGGTACTACTAGGCGCATTTTCTGATTTCGGGCATACGTACTATTCGAGATAAAATTCTCCAGGACGTGCAACTGATGATACTGGCTAATAGGTTGAAGACCATTTTCGTTCGGCTGATTTTACTAGCACACATCATAGAGCACAATTCCTGGCTTGACCTCCACAAATGTGATGTGCAACCACCGGGTGATAACAAACCTGTTTAATTTTGATGCCGGTCCCGTGTCCTAGGCACTTTTGTTCCCGAGGGAACGTATACGGGGTGTTTCACCTAAGATTCTGCCGTTTTTAGAATAGGGTTCTCGAGTTAGAAGAGCGCTTTTTCCGCCATAACATTGCCAGCGGCGACGAACAGTTAACTACAGCTAGGCGCGCTAAATAGCAGGCTTATTACCTACTATTGAGTAGTTACCTTTTTAACTATCACCGTTTGGCTCCTTAATTATTAAGGCGTGCAGCCGACCGCAAGCAACATACGCATCAGAGGACATCAGGAGAGGGCTTCACTACGGTCCAATGGGCACGTGCTGCTGGTACGAGCGCACTTGAATCTGTCTGCTTTGAGCGGGTGATTGAGTGGGTGGGTGGACAGTCAGACAGACGGAGGATCGGAGACAGGGTGCCAAAAAATTCGGTGCAAGTTAAAAAAAAAATGCCGCGCGGACGGCTCTCGCCGGCGCGCGTCGTAAAACGGGGGAGAAGAAAACTCCCGGTGAGCGACTGGACTTGTTTGCGTGGCTGCTCCCTCCACCACCGCTCGACCGACGCGGGGCGGGGAGACTGCCGTCGATTTTCAAGACTGTCCGAGTCGTTCCTACGCGATGTTGACTGATCGGGCGTAGCCTTGCGTGCGCTAAGAGGTGCCCCCCCCCCCCTCTTCAGACGCGCGTGGACCGGGGCGCCACGACAGAACTATCTGGAAGCTCCTCGAAGCCACTCCCGGCGTTTTGACCGATGAGGACGCGCGCCGGCTGGAGAAGGAGAAAGAGACTGCACTTCCGATACTGTGTATATGTGCGAGCCAGCCTTGGCGCGAAGAACAGACGAACGCCCGGCGCGAGAAGGAAATGGAGACTGCACTGCCGATACTGTGTATATGTGCGCGCCAGCCTTGGCGCAAAGGACAGACAGACGCGGAGAGAGGCTGTATAAGAAGGGCGTTGACCGCTGTCACTTAACCCCGAGCCGCCGTTTAAGCTTCATCGAAACGCACCTGCTCGATCCCAACTCCTGGGACAACACCACTCGCCCCAGCCACGGACGAACGAGGCACCGTGCGCCAGTCTGCGGGTCTGCATCGACGTGAACTGTCGATGCAGACCGTTCGTCGTCGGACTGTCGCAGTGCACGGTGAACAAATTGTGTTTTGTTTGTTTGCCTCTCGCTTGGGTTAGTGCACTTTAGGTGCAATATCCCTTTTTTATTGTAGTCTCTCTCGAGTTTAACCTTACATGCGTTGCATTGTTTTGGTAATCTCTTTCTATGTGTTTTACTAGTGATTGTGAAATCCTCTGTATCGTCTCACTGCTGTATAAAGTTTGTTTTGTTTGTGAACCTCTGGCTCCGACCCATTCTCTGGCTTGCGACCAGCGAAAGCTGGGCACCAAACGACCAAAAACGTTTTGTCATTTGATAGCTGGTCTCCGCTGAGCTTGTAACGCTGAGTCGAGGGCACCTCATTTGAGTCCGAGACCGCTAACCCACACGCTCTAAGAGAGTCTCGGAACCCCACGGAAATGTGCGTGATGAAGTTAGGTGACATATATTCGTGGGTCGGTGGCAGGACGTTTGGTGCTTGTATGCGCAGAGAACGGAGAAAGAGCCGGAAAGAGTTTACGAAGAGGCCGTAAATGAGTGGTAGCAGCAGAGCGATATTGGGAAGTGCCACGCCGAAGCGGTTAGTGACGTTCACCGTGTAGAGGTCTCGTTGCCTTGAAGATAGACCTCGCTCGCCAAATATGAGCTTAAAGGAGCTAAAGGAGGTAGTAGAGGCCGGAATCCAGGTGGGGTTGGCCGGAGCCGAGCGGCCTAAATGGGTGGGCCAGGAGAGAGACAGAGCTGAAAAAGAAAGAGAGAGGGCTCGAGAGGAAAGGGAGAAAGAAATACAGTGCGCTAGAAGAAGCCGCTGAGAGAGAAAGACAGCGCGCATGAGAACGCGCTGAGAAAGAGAGGCATAGGAAATGTGAAGAAGAAGAGAGAGAGAGGAAAAGGAGAGAAGAAGCAGCCGAAAGACGTTTTTATGACACATGGCAATCATTCAGAGGAAGCTTGTTGAAATTCGGCATCTGAGGAACGTCAGGGAGTCCGTGGAGCTTACCTCCGAAGAGGCTGGATGTAAAACTAACGCGTCTGATTTGTTGGCAGCCACGGAAGACGTTGTAGCTAGCTCCACAGGTCAGAGCTTGGTTGTGGAACAGCCCGTTTCTACTACTGAGATTGAAGGGAGTGAAAACAACACCGTAGTGTCGCCTCCTGTAGAAAGTGAAAGTGTAGCTACTTCCAAGGTAGTATGCACTGCGGACAACACCATTCTAGTGCTGCAGTCAGGGTGCACCATAAAGGCGCAGTGAAGAGGAATCTGAACTCGTCTTTTTGCCGCGGGAACCCGATCTACACGTTCCGAGCATTCTTAGAAACTTCGATTTATTGCCCTGTGTGGCCGATTCCTCTAATTACATCGAATTAGAAGTCAGGCTCCCACCTTTTCTTCTTTAATTCTCCCGTACGGTGGGCGGAGTCGACCAACGCGTGGAGTGCCTTTCACCCAGTCCCGTGGCCGCTTGCCGCTCTGCCATCGGCGGAGTAATACGTAGTGATCCGTACAAGCAAATAGTCCGCGCATGTTTTTATTTCTGCTGGCTTATTTTGCGGCTATATTATCTGCAAATGAAACTATTTATTTACGGAAACCTAAAAAACAACATAAAGCGAAAGCAAAGCCTCCACCGTGCTGGCTGAAAGGCACTCCGCGCGTTGGTCGACTCCGCCCACCGTACGGGGAGAATTCAGCGGGAGACAGACGTTAATTCGATTTAATTAGGGAAATCGGCCGCACAGGGCGATAAGTCGAAGTTTCTAAGAATGCCCAGAACGTGTAGATCGAGCTCCAGCGCCAAAAAGACGAGTTCAGATTCCTCTTCAGTGCACTTTTAAGGAAGTCGCCTGATGACGACGATAAAGCAGTTCGGACTTCCATCGAGAATTTGAGTGCAACACGTCTGAGTCTTGCAGTGCAGACCAGGAGAAAGAGTGGTTAAGCGGCACTGAGTGCGAAAGCTCAGACGTAGTAATACCTGAGGAGAGCGCACTCAGAGAAACACCGGAAACCGCTCCGAGTGAACCCTAAAGCAGCGAAGAGGTAGTTCCCGATGAGGAAGGCGAGGAAAGTTTTGCTGCGGAGGGAGGCGAAAGTGCCCTGCAAGGAATGGAGCATGACTGTACTGAAAGTGACCAACTGAAGAAAGATTCGGAGAAAGCAGAATTGAAAAGTGAGGAAAATGTGTCACTAATGGCTAATGAGCGATGCTCAGAGTACTCCTCACGAGGAAAGCTCCGAAAAAGGAAAAAGAAAATATCGTAAGAAAGAGAAAGTTCAGCCCAGGAAGAAGAAAAAGGGACTGAACTGTAGGCTTCATCGCGAGAACACAGCTAGGATGATGCGTGCGAAAGCGAATCGGACTCGCTCCAAAGTAGAGTTCGGAATAAAGTAAAAAGAAAGAGAAGCAAATCGAGCAGCACAGATACAGTGGAATCGAGCAGTTCGGGCCTCGATGAAAGGCCAGGAAAAAACTGGGACGGAACAGAACTAAGCTGAAGACCGCTGAGTCGAGTGCAAGCGAGTTGCACGAACGGAGGAAAAGCTGCTCAGAAAATCGAGTGCCGCCAAGCAATACCTCGCGCAAAAAGACCGCGCAATATGCAACGCATTCTTGGCTTAACCAAGCTTAGCCTGGGCATCTTTTTTATTGTAGTCTCTTTCGAGTTGAACCTTACATGCGTTGCATTGTTTTTCTAATCTCTTTCTATGTGCTTGTACTGGTGAATGTGAAATCCTCGGTATTGTCTCACTGCTGTATAATTGTTTTGTTTTGTTTGTGAACCTTTGGCTCCGACCTATTCTGTGGCTTGCGACCGGCGAAAGCTGGGCACCAAAGGACCGAAAACCTTTTATCACTTGTAGCTGGTCTCCGCTGAGCTTGCCTCGATTAGGTGAGGGCATCTTCTTTGAGTCCGAGACCGCTACCCCCGCACGCTCTAAGGGTGTCTGGGAACGCCACGCGAAAGTGCGTGAAGTTCGGTAATGGACGGACGGACGGACGGACGGGCGGAGGAAGGATGGATGGATGAATGGATAGACGGATGAACCGATGGACGGATAGACGGATGGCAGGAAGGAAGGAAGGAAGGAAGGAAGGAAGGAAGGAAGGAAGGAAGGAAGGAAGGAAGGAAGGAAGGAAGGAAGGAAGGAAGGAAGGAAGGAAGGAAGGAAGGAAGGAAGGAAGGAAGGAAGGAGCGTGCCCTTTGAAATGGAGTGGTGGCAATCGCCACCACGCTTGCCTCTTTCCCTTTCTTTGTTAGACTGTTGTAAATTGTCACTAAAATGCGCCATTTTCTTTCAGTACGGTTTCCAACTGTTCTAACCTTATGTCACCTCTTTGCTTTTGCGCCACTAATCTTCTAATCGCTTTTTGTTATGTTCCGCCGGGGATTTATTTGCATGACCATTGTTATCTCTGAATTCTAGGGCCCCAGGAAGAGTGACCGACATACGGAATGATACCATCACTTTTGAGTTTGAGGTGTTAAATTGTTTCTACAGATGCACTACACAGAGCACATGTCTCATCTTCGTTAAATTTTTTTTCTGTACCTACGCGTTCTAAGACACACTGACCTAGCTTCAAAGAGTAGGTTACTGCCTCTTGAGTTATCATAGAAGAATTCCTTCCTGATCTGCCTCTTCTAGTATCGATATAGTTCTGCACTATGCTTCCTTTCCATTGAATTCGTCATATTTTTACCTTCTGCGTTTTAACCTGTCGTTTAATGCTCTTTCTTTCTTCTTTCTCGCGCCCGGCATACTTACTGGTTAGTTTCCTAGTTATTTTCCGCCACTCTGAGTCAACGCTCTTTCAGTATAATTATTTAAATACCTTAGCTGTCCACCTGTTATCGTCCAATTTCCTCAGGCGTTCTTCATAGAGTATTTTACTCTTAGCTTCCCGTGCTTCGAACGATGCCCAGCCCATATCCCCTTGTACTGCGTCCTTTGTGAATTTGCCGTGGGCACGTAGTGCTAATCTTCCAACAGATATCTGATTTACGTCTAATCTCGACTGATCTTCTGCCCTTAAGCACAGAACCGCATTTCCGAAAGTAAGCTCCAGCACCAATATTCCTTTCCAAATACCCCTCAGTACTTCATATTTGTTGTACCCCCATAATGCTCTGTTTCATTATCCCGGCGTCTCTTCGTCCTTTTGCCCTAAGAGACTGTTCATGCTTATCCGTGTATAACTCCCCTTCGTTTAGCCATATCCCGAGGTATTTGTATTAGGACACTTTGGGTAGTTCGTGGCCTTGTAATGTCAGCACCTCATCAGTTGTATCGTCGAGAATCATCACCCATGACTTAGTTGCGCTAAAACTGAAACCTAGATCGTCTCCTTCGTCTTGACCACAATTAACCAAAGTTTGTTTATCTTCCTGGCTATCTGCTAATAGTACATTAAACCCATACATTGCCGCCGCGGTGGCTCAGCGGTTACGGTGCTCGGCTGCTGACCCGAAAGACGCGGGTTCGATCCCGGCCGCGGCGGCTAGAATTTCTTTAGAGGAGAAATTCTAGAGGCCCGTGTACTGTGCGATGTCAGTGCACGTTAAAGAACCCCAGGTGGTCGAAATTTCCGGAGCCCTCCACTACGGCGTCTCTCATAGCCTCAGTCGCTTTGGGACGTTAAACCCAATAAACCAAACCAAACCCATACATTAAACCCGGGAGCAGCTGCTCAACCATATTTCCGCCTAATCTGTACGACAGATTATAACCTAGATTAGTTTATTGTAGCCTTCTTTCCATATTTATCACATAAAGCATGAACAGCAGCGGCGATAGAGGACAACCTTGCTTTAATCCTTTGTGTAGCCCCACAGTTGTGGTACTTTTTATCTCTTCCGATGTAATTTCAACTTTACTATCTCGGTAGACATCCTGTAGAAAATCCATTACCTCATGACCGATACCTACATCTTTTATTATGTTCCGCAGGAGTAAATAAAATAGGTAAATTGGTTTTTGAGGAAAGGAAATGGCGCATTATCTGTCTGACATATTTCGGCGGACACATGAACCGCGCCGTTAGGGAAAGGAGGAAGGTGGGAGTGAAATAAGAAAGAGAGAAAGAGGTGCAGTAGTGCAGGTCTCCGGAATAATTTTGACCAAGCTCCTCCATCTGGCTGAAGACGCCGCCGCTGCCCAAGGGATAGCGGCCGCCGTTTAAGCGGGGGCCGACTTCGGGTCACTCCTCTATATCCGCTGGAAATAAAGTTCCAGCACCACCACCACCTAGGGATCTTAAACGTGCACTGACATCGCACAGCACACGGGCGCCAGTTGCGTTTCGCCTCCATCAAAACGCGGCCGCTGCGGTCGGGTTCGGACCCAGGTACTCCGGCTCGGTAGACGAGCGCCTTACCACTGAGCCACCGAGGCGGGTAACCACAGGATTCCCAGTTCCCTGTTCACGTTATCGTATGCACCGCTTATGTCCAGAAAGGCTAAATTCAAAGGTGTGTTTTCAGCCTTAACTATTTCTATCCATCGGGTAAGCGCGAACAGGCTATCATCTAATCGCCTACCCCTTCTGAACCTATTCTGAAGTTCTACGAGTATCCGCGATGCCAGTGTCTCATCACGGCCAGTGGCAGAACTACGCGCGCCGCCATGGACGTGGCAGTGAATGGTTTTTTTTCGGAGGGGTAGTCTCCGATGGCAGTGCCACATCATGGCGAGCGCCTCATTTATCTTTCCAGAAAAGGGTTACCGCGCCGAAATAGACAGAACACAGAAAGCTAGACGGGACAGCCGTCTGTCCCGTCTAGCTTTCTGTGTTCTGTCTGTTTCGACGCGGTAACCTTTTTCTGGAAACATGCACAACTAGCCCCCCCAACAAGTATTACTCAGGTGCCTCATTAATCGCGGTACGCTTACATTTCCCGAATGTCAAGATGCGGCGCTCGCAGCCTTCACGAAGACTTGGCTTAGTCTGACGGTCGGCATACATTGATCTTGGCGCTGATCACCAGGCACGAAATATAGTAAAGGTGTTATGATGTCTTTCCAGATTTTTTTTATTGAAGCTATAATATGGCAGAGCGCTGAAGAGCGCCAAAGAGATTAAACCCTGGATTCTTGGCCACGATAAGATGGCCGCCGCTGGCTTCACTTCCTCTCAACGTCATTCATAGGCGCCCTCTACTGCAGATTTTTATTTCATTTTCTCCTTGTTCCTCCGCCCTTTAATTAGGAAAAGGTGAACACATAACGAGAAATTTGGTGGCTCTTTTCTGAAAAACAAATAAGATGCGGCTTAATTTCCCTGAGTTAAAATGGTTTGGTTGATTAGGGTTTAACGTCGCAAAGCGACACAGGCTATGAGGTACGCCGTATTGAAGGGCTCCGGAAATTTCGATCATCTGGGGTTCTTTAACGTCCACTGACATCGCACAGTACACGAACCTCTAGAATTTCGCCTCCATCAAAATTCCGCCACCGCGGCCCGGTTCGAACCCGAGTATTTCGGGTCAGCAGCCGAACGCCGTAACCACTGAGCCACCGCTGCGGGGCTGAGTTAAAATGACTTTTACTTTAAATGTTTGTGGATTGAGCAAGCACTCAGTTCAACCGCTTTGTCGAGCAACAATCCCTGCCCGAAAGAAAGGTGACTTCACAACTGCTGCACGTTTTTTTTTGAAACAAGAAGAGTGAATCACGCGCTCTCTATCATTTAGAGAAGTCTGAGGCCGGAGCTTCTCTTGATCAGGACAGAGACGGATACTTCAGAACCGAACTTTCTGGCTACCACGCGCCGACGTCCTGAATACATACACCGATTAGTTTGTAGTCCATAGAATTCTACGCATTATACCGAAGGGACCTTAGGTATTGTTTCTTGTGCTGGCAAACTGGTGTTCCGTAGCACACTCTCTGCGAATAACTGTTAAGTAGCCTGGCCATATACACCTGAGTGCGTCAGTGCACAATTTAGAAAGGCGCCGGCCTGTGGGCCTAATGAACGGCAAGTCACAGTTTCTTGTGGGCGTTTTAGGAGTGCAAGTGCCCAAATGCCTCCACAGGTACAAGAGCAATGGTTATGAAACTGCGATGAGGGCACCGATGTTTACAGCACTCCGGCATGTTTTGCTGTAGGTCACAGCAGCGGTCCTCTTCTGAAGCAGCGGAATACCGACTTCGAAAGGCTGTTGTTCGCTTCCAGAGATTTTTACACCTGCCAGCGCAACACTGGGCATTCTGCAGGGCTCAGACTCAAAGCCCGTTGTTTGTGAAAATGGGCGCAGGTAATAAAATCACATCCGCCTCGAAATCTAAAACTTAAGCGCTAGCTGAAGGCGTTGAAAAAATACACGGATTCCTGACGGAGCATCCAAAATAGAACGTACTGCAGCCATTGTGGCAGTCGAGGTCGCTCAAGAAGATCTTCGTGCTCCTGTAGCAGCCCGTGGAATAGTTCCACTCCTGGCACCTGCCCGAGTCCGGATCGTACACCCAGCTCGGAATCATTTCGGAGGCAACGCACGCCTCTAGGACTACCTTCCGGCACTTGGACCAGCCCTCTGCGAGAAACCAAGAATAGAGTGAAGCGTGAAATTCACTGCTTTACGAACACTAGAGCCACCTGAGGCTCTCAGACGATATGTGTAACGTCACTTCAAACACATATATGCAGCAGCCGGGTGGAAGAAATGACAGCACATCGGAGATGGTGCCACCATCTACTTACTTTAAAATGCTTATACGATCTGCTCGCTTCAAATGGCTGCAGGTTTTGCACTGGCGTAGTCGCTTTCTATGGACTGAAATGCTTATAAATGACTCTCTGGCCCCATTTTGAGACAACCGAATACCTTGTGCCGTGTCGGTTTCTGGCAAAAGCTGCCCTTCCGTCATTAAAACGAAATCACCATCGTCATCATCTACCTCAAGTTGAGAGCTCGATATGCAGTCAAAAGCGGCAATTGTAGATGGTTTCATGGAGTGAGTTTCTTGATTTGGCGGTGGAAAAATGTGAAGTGAATAACCACGTGCGCAGCTCTACGTCCCAAGCTCTCGGTCCGGATCTACGACGCTTACAATTTGTAAGCAACAAGGCGCGAACCGGACCCGAAGCCAGATCGCAGGATTGCCACAAATAAAATGTTTTTTTTTTCCTTTGTAGTCTATTATCATATTATTATCCGCCTCGCCAAGAGCCGGCCAAGGCGATGACGTTGGTATTTTGAAAAGTGCTTCAGCAAGAAAAGGGCGTAATGGATAAAGGCTGCACAGAACTGATCGCGCTCGTAAAACTTTTTCACCCACTCCAGCCGTGCATCAGAGGCGCAGGAGCCACAGGAACGGTTCATATAACAGTTGCCACCTGCAACGATGACCGCGGATAGAAGTGCTTGGTGGTAGAGAAGCGGGCGCAGCGCGAAAAGTGTTCGTTTCGACATGAAACAGGTGCCGTAGCGACTGAATTTGCTTGTCCATAAGCCATAAGCACTAACCGAAAAGGGCATGCAGCTGTTTCAAGAATTTCAATACGCAAAACTGTTTTTCGGACAAAATTGTTTTCCCTACTATGTCGACTTTCTTCAGATGTTCTATTCACAGCGTAAGGGAATAATTTATGATATCTGTGAGGTAAAGGTCGCTTACCAATGCAAAATGCCAGGCTTACGCCATCCGGAGGCAGGGATTCTGAAATTCATTTTCATTTCCTACGTTTTCCTTTGGCAGCACATCTTTGTTCTCTTACTTTAAGTTATAATAGCCACGGCTGGTGCACCCAATGCGCACTGCGGTTCTTTTCAAGCATAGTGGCCGCCGCGGTAGCACAGCGGTTATGGTGCTCGGCTGCTGACCCGAAAGACGCGGGTTCGATCCCGGCCGCGGCGGCTGGAATTTCTTTGGAGGAGAAATTCTAGAGGCTCGTGTATTGTGCGATGTCAGTGCACGTTAAAGAACCCCAGGTGGTCGAAATTTCCGGAGCCCTCCACTACGGCGTCTCTCATAGCCTCAGTCGCTTTGGGACGTTAAACCCCATAAACCAAACCAACCATCAAGCATAGTGCGTAATAGTCTGGTGCTACCTACGCTAAAAAGCTAGCCAGTTAGGCCAGTAATGTCAGTTGTAAGACAAAATTTGGATTTATTACATGTTTTGTGACCAAAAGCACATCCAGTGGCTGCGGCCAGGTTTCATGGGAAATTTGCATCACACCAAGATGTCGCGGTTTTAAGAAATCCTCAAAGCAAGTTAGGACGCGTTAGGACGCGTAACACAAACCCTCGACAACGCAGCCTTGGTCTCTGGAACTGAGACAATGCTCTCGGTATGTTTTCGGCGAATGGCGATGACTAGAGCGCAATTCGATTCGACTTTTCTTGCGCCTGTGTCTGACCGAGGATGAAGGTGCGTGGCCCCATTTTACCGCGTTTCGGTCGTGGCTGCATACTCGCGCGTGCACCGAACTCTTGTTGCAGTTTGTTACCTCGGGCACCTGATATGGCAATACGACAGCTAACGAGCCTTTAGTGTTCGGCTTCAAAGCTGCCGCTTGAAAGAAAGACGGGCGAAAACTGCGCTCAAGCTATTGCTATCCGTCGCACACGTACCATAAGCATTGTCTACGCTTCAGTAGCCGGTGCATCACGGCAACGACAACACAGCAGAGGCGTAATTAAACTAAAAAATTCCTTGAAGGGCAACTTCATAGGTTTTGGATTTCGATGAGCTTAAATGCGGCTCATGTGTACTTCACGCGTGCTTCGCCTCATGCGAAGCACGCGAATGCTTTTGGATCTAGCATTTTAAAAAGTGACATTGTCTGCGATTGACGGATCAACTAGCCTCAGGCTTCTCCGCAGCATCTCCGAGCTAACCAGCAACCCATCTTTTGCCCAGGTAAAAGGCACATCTTTGTACCTATTTTTCATCATATACGGATTTTGGGCCGCTGGTCTCAGATCGCTCCTTGGGTTATGGCTCCCACTGTTGCTGTTGTCGCTAAGGAACTCGAGGAATTTAAATTGTCTTTCGAAGCAAAACTGCGAAATCTCACTGATGTACTTGACACTGTGAAGAGTTCCGTCGCCTTGCGCAGTGATGATACTGTAAAGGAGCTTCAAAATGAGGTTGAAGAGCTGAAAAAATCTCTTCAGTTCATGAGCAACGAGTTTGAAACCATAAAGAATCGGAACGCCAGTCTTACTGCAGAGAACAAGAAACTACACAAAAGCAATGAGGCCCTAGTGCGCAGGGTTGCCAACCTGGAACAATATTCACGTCTGAACAATCTAGAAATTAGAGGTGTCCCTGTGACTCAGGGCGAAGATTTCAACAAGATCGTTGAGGTTCTCGGCAGCGAGATTGACTGCCCCGTAAATTCAGAAGATCTGGATACCGTGCACAGGGTTCCAACACGAAACAAGAATGAAAAAAAACATAATTGTTCGTTTCCTCTCGCGAAACAAGAAGGCGGAATTCCTGGCAAAAGCTAGGAAAACACATCCTACAACGACATGCCTGGGTTTCCCTCAAACGCAGGAGGCTCCTGTTTATGTCAACGAGCATCTTTCACCTGACAACAAGGACCTTTTTTCGAAGGCTCACAAGCGTAAGAAAGATAACAAATGGGCCTTCTTGTGGACATCGAACTGTGTTAATCTAGCTAGGAAGGAGCAGAACAGCACAGTCTTTCGGATAAATAATGTAGACGACCTTGAAATTTTCCGTGAATAGACATACGGGTGCTGACGTTCTACATCTTTCTAACCGCCATCATGGCATCATATTCCCCGGAATATGCTCGTTCGATCTTATCCGAAGCTGAAGGTCTGTCTGCCATCCACTTCAATGCTCGTAGCCTACGGAAGAATTACGATAACATAACCGCTTTGCTTACTTCCCTTCAGCATCAATTTTCCATCATCTCATTTTCGGAAACTTGGCTATCATCCCTTGATAAAGATTTGTGTGCTTTTCCTGGCTATTCATGCGAATACGCACACCGTGCTGATAACCCCTATGGTGGTTCGGCTATCTACATTTCAAAGCACATTGCTTACAAAAGACGTCTTGATTTGTGTTTGAATGTGAGTAAATGCGAATCGGTTTGGATAGAAATTGATTGCCGATCTACTGGTGGCACAGAGAAGGTTATATGCGGCGCTATTTATAGGTCTCCTTCAAATGATGCGTCTGAATTTTGCCGGGCTTTTCAACTAGCACTCCATAAACTATCAATCGAAAATAAAAGCGTCTTCATTATGGGAGATTTTAATATCAATATGCTAGACATGACTAATCCCATCTGTGTCGACTACACGACCTGTTTCTACAGCTATGGTTATGCAAATTTAATTAGCACGCCTACGCGTAGTACTGACCATGGCTCGCATTCATTACTTGATCATATTCTTTCGGATTTTTCCACTGCTCCTCCGGTTGGCGTGATAGAATATGATGTCACTATCATTTTCCGGTATTTCTTTGCGCACTATCATCTCGCTGTAGTAAGAACATGTCCACGAGGAAGTCAGTTTTTGATAGCGGAAAATATTTTGAAGCCATATCTAATACTGATCTTTCATACATTCTGTGTCTCTCGAACCCAGAAGTGGCTGTACTTGAGCTGTCGAAAATAATTTAATCAGCAATCAATAAATGCACATCGCTCCAATCATCCACGAGAAAATATGTTATCCCCATTTCCCCATGGATAACTACTGCTCTGTTAAACTCTCTGAAGAAAAAAAAAACATGTGTAAGAAAACTAAACACCGGCCGTTCAATCTGCGTCTTAAATTGAGATATAAAAGGTATTCCAGTGTACTAACGTCGCTTCTAAAGAAAGCTGAACGATGTTATTATGAAAACCAGTTATCCACACATACTAAAAATTCTAAACGAAAATGGCAGCTGCTCGACGAATTTCTGAATATTCATAAGTCACCTAGTGTTGTTAAATCTATTTTCCACGGTGGTATTACTTTATCTGATCCCGAGGAAATGGCGAATACATTTAGCAATTATCTTTTTTCAATTCACCTAATTATCCTTTCTCTTCGTTATGCACACCTTCTCTTGAGCGCTGCCCTCACTCCTTTTTTCTTACCCCCACGTGTCCAGACGAAGTTCTATCTGTAATTGCTAATTTAAAGACGACCGGCCCCGGCGTTGACAATATCCACGGAAAGCATGTGAAAAGTAACCGGTCATTGCTTGCTCCAGTCCTTAGCCACATCTGCAATCTCGTTTTTAAATCTGGCGGTTATCCCAAGCAGCTCAAGATAGCGAAAATAATACCGGTCTTCAAAAAAGGCGATCCAGCTTTTCCAAATAATTATCGTCCGATTGCAATTCTTCCTTTTTTTTGACAAAATTTTAGAAAAACTAATTGAAGTAAGGTTGTCTAGTTATATTGAAAAATTTAACATATTGACAGATAGTCAACACGGCTTTCGGCGCGGACTATCTACAGATACTGCAGTAGCATCTCTAATAGATTACGTTAGGCTAACAATTGATAAAGGAATGTTCTCAGGAGCAGTTTACATTGATTTTTAGCAAAGGATTTGATTCCATTGATCACAATCTGAACGAACAAACGTAGCGTTTAAAACAGGACACAGAAAGATGAGGACAGGACGGGGCTACAACTTACAACTGAATGAAATCGATAAACGAAAGACACATCCCTTCTCGAACAAAGACACGCATGCGCAAACTTGAAAGAATGACAAAACTGTGATAAACTAGAAAAATCCGGTAAAAGAAAAAGAGCCGAAAAGGCGTGGAATAATCACCGGTCAAGAAACTGTTTACAAACATTAAGTGCGTCTTAGAAAGTTTCTTTCTTTTTCCATTAGATAAATAGATGGTGTGTTAATGCACGTGTCACTACCGCGTTGTGATATTTCATGAGCTTCCAGGATTTCCCTCGCCAATTGATCTTTACCCCTTCCTAAAATCTTCGTGCGGTTCAAAGAGGGAAAGCAACCTGGGCAGCTCCTGCAATGCTTTGGCAAGTGCTCATCAGTTTGCTGACGAAGCGAAGATGCGTGTTCACTCAGCCTCACGTTTAGACATCTGCCCGTCTGCCCAATGTACACACTTTCGCAGCGTAGAGGGATCTGATAAACAATATCTGTGGCGCATGAGACGTGCGGCTTCTTGTGTTTTGTGCTACACCCTGAATTCTTGGCGCTGTCATGATCTGCCATAGCGCAAAGCTTTGCAAGCTTGAGGGGAGCTGAAAATACTACATCAATACCAAATTTTGCTGCCACTCTCATCAAGTTGTGCGAGAGCCTGTGTACATAGGGCATAACTTCAAACTTCCTTTTCTGTTGTCCTGGTACATTTATCTTAGATAACTATGTGTTCTCTTGCTTTATGCAACTTTTTCTTTAGAGTTTCTGCGACAGCCACAAGAACATCGCCAGGAAAGCCTGCTTCTTTAAGTCTTCGAACCTGGTTGTCAAAACTGCTACCAACTTTGTGCGGACATGACTTGAGGAGCGCCGACCTGAGACATGTGGCTGCTATGCCTCGCTTAATGAGCTTCGAATGAGAAGAGTCGTAAGGTAGTAGCACTTTCTTGGACCGATGGAATCGTGAGCCGGAAGTTCTATGGAAAAATTCAGTGACTTCATGATACCTTTGAATCGGGTTAAAATCGAGTCTGCAACTACACTCAAGTCATCTCTAGACGAAAGGTTGAGAAGAACAAGGAAATCATCTACATATCTAAAGACACGTACAACGCGCTCATCGTTCAACTGAGACTGAAGCAAACGTCCAAACTTGGCAAGAAAAATTTCACATAGCGCAGGGGCGACACTTGAGCCAATGCATATCCCACGTTTCTGGACATAGAAATGTTCTTTGTAGCTTATGATTGTAGAATTGAGGTACAGGGCCAAGAGTTCCAGAAATGATTCAATACTAACACCACATGAATTCTGAAAAGACACCTCACCCGCCTCTTCAATACACTCTCTCACAGCAATGAACAGTTCATCGTGCGGCATCGAGTAAAAAAGTTCCTCTATATCCACTGAAAATGCAGAGTTTGCACCGCACACGTCACTCCGTAGAATGTAAACTAAGACGGCTGAGGAGGCGACTTTAAAAGGGTCCACAGTACAAAGGCTGTTCAGGTGACGCTGGAGGAACCTGCCTAGACGCGCCTGCCAGCTGTGTCGCTCTGTGATAATGGCTCTGAAGGGACATTCGGGCTTGTGGGTTTTTGCGTTGGAGAAAACTTTCAGTGCATCTCCTTTGCAGTTGCTCACCTCCTTCCCCAGCCTGTCCAGCTTGCACTCTTTTAGCAAATGAAACGCCCTATTCTTAGCCTTAGCTGGCTTAAGAAGCGAGCGCTTAAAGTTCTTCTCAATTGCTTTTGTAGCCTTTGCATCATACAGCTCCCGAGGAAGAACGACAAAGTCTCCATCCTTATCGGCTTGCATCAGAGACAGCTTTGAATCGTGAAAGTGCCCAACGACTTTGTTCACCTTTGAGTGTCTTCTTGTTCTTGTTTCAGACGTGTAGGCCTTTTCGAGAGTGTCAACACACTCCGAAATGCAATGTGTTCTCTCCTCGCCACTGGCCTTCTCTGCTATTCTGTGAACCGAAGCAAGCATTTCATGCTTCGGGACAGTGACCTCAAGACTGAACTTGGGGCCCTTTTCCAGAACGCGCTGAACTCCACTTGGTATTGAGGCATTCCCCAAGAACGCAACTGGAACTTTTCCTACCTGCTTCTTGGGCGTCTTCGGGCGGTTTTGAAGTTGTTTCCCCCACAACCACTCCGTCGCCGCGGTTGCATGACCTTGGAAATCTCTGAGCATCTTGAAGCCAGACGAGCTAGCTCCTTGCGAGTTCAAACACAGCAGTCGCAGCCAGTCCTGAAGAAGGCCTACTTGCCTCCAGCACTCCGCTTTTATGATTTTCGCAATCCGCATCAAGTGGCCTGTGGAAGCACCGACGACTCCAAGCATCCCGGCTAGTTCAGGAGGGCAGCAACGTTTCCGTAGGCAGTAATTGAAGAATCGGGCTCGGCATGTTGAAACGGCAATAAGGCTTGCGCAGAGCAGGTTCCTCCAGCGTCACCTGAACAGCCTTTGTACAGTGGACCCTTTTAAAGTCGCCTCCTCAGCCGTCTTAGTTGAAATTCTACGGTGTGACGTGTGCGGTGCAAACTCTGCATTTTCAGTGGATATAGAGGAACGTTTTTACTCGGTGCCGCACGATGAACTGTTCATTGCTGTGAGAGAGTGTATTGAAGAGGCGGGTGAGGTGTCTTTTCAGAATTCATGTGGTGTTAGTATTGAATCATTTCTGGAACTCTTGGCCCTGTACCTCAATTCTACAATCATAAGCTACAAAGAACATTTCTATGTCCAGAAACGTGGGATATGCATTGGCTCAAGTGTCGCCCCTGCGCTATGTGAAATTTTTCTTGCCAAGTTTGGACGTTTGCTTCAGTCTCAGTTGAACGATGAGCGCGTTGTACGTGTCTTTAGATATGTAGATGATTTCCTTGTTCTTCTCAACCTTTCGTCTAGAGATGACTTGAGTGTAGTTGCAGACTCGATTTTAACCCGATTCAAAGGTATCATGAAGTCACTGAATTTTTCCATAGAACTTCCGGCTCACGATTCCATTCAGTTTTTAGATATTCACCTGTATTTCAGTTCTGTTGGTCATTTTTGCTGAGCTTACGAGCCACGGTCCAAGAAAGCGCTACTACCTTACGACTCTTCTCATTCGAAGCTCATTAAGCGAGGCATAGCAGCCACATGTCTCAGGTCGGCGCTCCTCAAGTCATGTCCGCACAAAGTTGGTAGCAGCTTTGACAACCAGGTTCGAAGACTTAAAGAAGCAGGCTTTCCTGGCGATGTTCTTGTTGCTGTCGCAGAAACTCTAAAGAAAAAGTTGCACAAAGCAAGTGAACACATACAGTTATCTAAGATAAATGTACCAGGACAACAGAAAAGGAAGTTTGAAGTTATGCCCTATGTACACAGGCTCTCGCACAACTTGAAGAGAGTGGCAGCAAAATTTGGTATTGATGTAGTATTTTCAGCTCCCCTCAAGCTTGCAAAGCTTTGCGCTATGGCAGATCATGACAGCGCCAAGAATTCAGGGTGTAGCACAAAACACAAGAAGCCGCACGTCTCATGCGCCATAGATATTGTTTATCAGATCCCTCTACGCTGCGAAAGTGTGTACATTGGGCAGACGGGCAGATGTCTAAACGTGAGGCTGAGTGAACACGCATCTTCGCTTCGTCAGCAAACTGATGAGCACTTGCCAAAGCATTGCAGGAGCTGCCCAGGTTGCTTTCCCTCTTTGAACCGCACGAAGATTTTAGGAAGGGGTAAAGATCAATTGGCGAGGGAAATCTTGGAAGCTCATGAAATATCACAACTCGGTAGTGACACGTGCATTAGCACACCATCTATTTATCTAATGGAAAAAGAAAGAAACTTTCTAAGACGCACTTAATGTTTGTAAACAGTTTCTTGACCGGTGGTTATTCCACGCCTTTTCGGCTCTTTTTCTTTTACCGGATTTTTCTAGTTTATCACAGTTTTGTCATTCTTTCAAGTTTGCGCATGCGTGTCTTTGTTCGAGAAGGGATGTGTCTTTCTTTATCGATTTCATTCAGTTGTAAGTTGTAGCCCCGTCCTGTCCTCATCTTTCTGTGTCCTGTTTTAAACGCTACGTTTGTTCGTTCAGATTATGTATGACCAACTGGCCCCACAGTGTACTCTGTTAAACTCCATTGATCACTCCATCTTGTTTCACAAATTGGAATCTTATGGTATCACTGGACCTCCCCTAATGCTCTTGAAGAGCTTTCTCTGTGGCCGAGAGCACATAGTCTCTGTTAATGACCATACATCTAACATAGCTTTAATTAACAAGGGTGTTCCACAGGGCTCAATTCTTGGCCCTGTATTGTTTTTACTCTACATTAATGATTTACCATCCTGTTTAAAGAATTGCAATAGTATACTATACGCAGATGACTCTACCATGCTATCATCGCACCAGGACATTATTCAGCTGATTTTAACCTACAGAATGATCTTAATTCTCTTGAGCGTTGGTGCCACATTAACCGCCTGTCTGTGAACGTCGCTAAAACTTGTTTTCAGATTTTCCATCCCCCTCAGAAGTCATTGCCCATCACACCACTTCTATACCTCAATTCTGCTGCTATTTCACCGCAAGATCGAGTTTCTTTTCTTGGTGTTATCATTGACCCTCACTTAAAATTCCATCATCATGTAGCTGAAACGTGCAAGAAAATTTCTTATGGGTTGCGCGCACGAATTAAAGCCCGAAGCTATTTTCCAGTCCAAACTTTAGTATCTCTTTACTACGCATTCATCCGCAGCCACTTAAACTACGGTATCTCATCTTGGGGTAGCGCCTATCGTATTCATCTCTGGCCTTTAATAAAACTGCAAAAGCAAGTCATGCGCAACATAACCAATACCCCTCGAATGTCACCCTCCCGCATTTTGTTCATAGATTTAAACGTTCTACCTATCTCGGCCCCTTATTTTTACAACCTTGGTATCCTATTCTTTAAGATTCTTCATCACTATCTCCCGCTAAGCATATTTTCTCCCGGCACGATCATGAGCAACATCGTCACAAGTTTTGCGCTGCGTAATAACTTTTTACTACCTAAGGTCAGAACTAACTACGGGAAACAATGCCTTCATTTTTCATCCGTATCATTTTGGAATTCTTTGAACATAGACATCAAACAAACTAATACGCTTTCTTTATTCAAGGTCAAACTAAAGCTTTTCCTTCTTAATTTGTGATTTTTTTGTTATGTTATTGATTCTATGTATCGCGGCATCTGTGAGTGTTTTATTTTACATTATCGTGCTTTACATTGTTTGTATTTAAATATTTCAGTAACTAATATTACACTATGTGCCTATATTTATTATGTTTCATCGCTAATTGATGTGTTGTGTATTTTATATTATGTTGCATATTGAAATTTATTTTCATGGGAGGTCCCGCCCGCGGTCTTGTACCATGGGACCTCTCGCTGTATACAATTGTAACTTTTATTGTATTACACAATAAACTTTCAACTTTCAACTTTCAAGAGACACAAAAGGATCAGCAGCACAGCAAAAAATCGTGCTCGCTTCCCTAGTTCCTCACATAATCCTGTGCGTTTCCAATACGTCACAAATGTACAGGAAGTGGTAAAGTTTTTTTTTTTTTAAATAGAAAACTAAACCTCCACGGGATGCTTACGCGCCGGTGGAACTTTCCAGTCTCTAGGCGGTGGAGGTGGCTTGAACAGAAGTGAAGCCGCGTCGACAGACGTTCGCAGATCTCTCTTCGTTCCATCTGCAGGAGACATTGTGTGTAAACAAACTTGTAAATGGAAGAATATTACCTTTCAGTACACCCGGCGCACATAACGCGAAAAACTTCACCAGGAGATTCATTTAACGCGCCTAGACAATGGTGTTTATAAGTTGGTTTGTTAGTTTACTGTGGTTTAACGTCCCGAAGCAACTCAGGCTAGGAGGGACGCCGTAGTGAAGGACTCCAGAAAGTTCGGCCACCTGGGGCTCTTTAACATGCGCTGACGTGGCACAGTACACTGGCCTCTAGAATTTCGCCTTCATCGAAATCTGACCCCCACGGACCGGGTCGAACCCATGTCTTTTGGGTCAGCAGCCGACAGTGTATATATTTTTAAAAATATTGACGCTTGCTTTTCTGAATTTCTCAAATTTAGAAATCTTCTTTAAATTTAGTTACTCGTTCGCATGCTTTCCCACCTTTTCGTAGAGCCACAGCACCTGCTGATTTTTCAAAACAAAGTGGCCAGTTGGCACACCTGATCATGTGAAGTTAAAAAAATGGCAGTTTTTTCCAAGAGCAGCTGATTGCTCGCTAGCGGTGAGTCGAAGCAGACAGATAGATAATATGCTTTATTGAACGCTGGTGTACTCTACTGTTTCATGTTTATACTTTATGTGGGGCGCACAATTTCGTCATTACCGTATGGTCATTTGTAGTTTCTTTTTTTTTAAAGGTGGATGAGATTAAGAAAACTGCGGCGTTAAGGAGGCCGGAGCTGGCGAAAGAAAGCGTTAATTGAAGGGTAATGCGAGATGCCTTACTCATGCAGTCAACGTAGTTAGGTTTATAATGTTTAAAAGAAAACAGGGGCAAGGTTGTATGGCCCCGTACTTCCGAAAGCAGGCTACTGACAGCTACAGCTGCTATTGGCTGTTCGCAACATTCCAGCACTTGGTGTATCTGCTAGGGCAAAGTGGCGAGCCACACTGAAGCTCACAAATGCTAGTCGAACTGAAATCTTCACGCACTACAGACTATTTTTCAGAAAATGGTTCTGCCAGAGCTCCTCAGCACTGGTTGCTACACTAAAGGCTGTTGGAGACGCTCCACGCCCAGTCCTCTTATTGCGTTTCACTCATTCACGTTTCACGTGATGAGTTTCGTTTCTAAAGGTGGAATGGGTAGGCAGAGATTTCGGACGACACAGGCCTCTTGACTCTCAGAAACAATCTTAGCACTGTTGACGCCGTAAAGTAATAACTGCTCTTTGAGGAGCACACCTCTTAGCACCTGGATCGACATTTTTACTGCCATCACCTTATACAAAGCGGTTGCAGTCGGCGGTCGCATGCCACATAACCTGTAATGCTATTGGATCGACTGCACCCTGTGCTTAGTAGTATCTCAACAATATTCACTGGACCAGTAGCACTGGAGTTTTTAAAACGACAAATGGATCGCTGAACAATGAGTGGTTGTATTTTGTCGTAGTCTACAAAATGAAAAAGTATGCTAGGGAGCTTGGATACGCCATCCTTTGTCGGAATTTGTAGTCTAAACCATGCGATCAGACCGCAGAGGGTCTCTAGTAAAATTGAAAGTGATGCAGCACGTATAAGAATGTAAGCAGCATTTAATACGCGTCTGAGTTGTAGAGCACCTAAAGCAAACACATTAGGCTCTTTAACACAAAATCTGTTTAGAGAGATGACTAAAGAGATTGGTTAAATCGACATTCATCGCTGTTCAGAGTTTCGCGAAGCTGCGGTCAAGTGAGCAGGATGTTACCTGTAGCGAGTGATTCCACAGAAGTGGCGTCCAGTCAGTGTACTTCCGTGAGTAACGCGTATGTGGCTTCGTCGGCTTTCAAGCACGAGCAATGACAATAACGTTGACTAATCGAAACCGTGCAGAGAATGGGAGAAAATTCCCCAGGACCGGTCTACCAATTGAAGGCAAGGACTAAATCTTGTGATAAAAAAAAATTGTGATTACAAGACCCAAAGGAAAGGAAATGTAAAAAACTACAGAAAAGTGTTTTGCATTTTTGCACACTTGCGTGGTGTCCTCACATGCGTACATCGTAAGTCAAAGACGCTGCATATAGGAAAGCACGCAACGTGTAATCTTTTTTTCTAACTCATTGGGCGCATTTGTTTTTCAGTCCCGGACTGTCCGGGACTACTTGCGGACTCGAGTCCGGTATTTGTTTTTCTCGGGCAGCCCGAAAGCTCAGCCCACCTGCCTGCATCGCCATAGCAACGCGTTCGTTTTTAGCCTATGGCAGTCCGCGGGCTGCTTGAGGCTGCTGAGAAGGCAGCAGACGATAGCTGCGCGCCGCGCTGGCAGCCATATTGAGTTAGACTCCGTGTGCATTTCGAGTACTTTTCGTGTTCCTGGAGGTCGATATCATGCGTTAAACCTTCACATGAGCTCCGTAGCTGCTCTCTGAGCCATCGAAAGACTTTTTGTTCTTGCATCTTCGTTTATTTTCTTGAAATCCACCGCACACGGACGCGCGTTCGGAGCTGCGAGCGCGTATTGTTTGCTCGTGTCGTCAAGAGGTTCTTGTTCGCTTGTTTTGCGACATGCTGTCTGTACGCTTACCTGAAAGCATCGCAGGTGAACTACTCGTATACTGGAGCAGCTATAGAGCTGGTTGTCAACATTTTTGCGGAGGCTTTCGTCTATCCGCCTTTCCGCAACGAGTTGGGCTACTTTGTGCGAACTTCGCCGCAAGCAGTAGCGGCGAGCATACCTCCGAAGCTGAGTTCTGTAATGCACCTACGCTAAGCTGACAGTACAGTCTTTAAATCGACTCAGTATGATGATCGAGCGCACGGCGTTGCTTCGGCGTCGTGGTGGCCGTGGCTTGCATCGTCTGCTAGCAGATGACAGCGTCCTTGTACGGTAACCGAGGGGGAGCCCGGCTCTGGCGGCGAGTTCGAAAGCAGCCTATGGCATGCCTATGGCAAGTAGGTCATGTGACCATGACGCTTTTCCTGTCCGAGCGGAAGCCGAGACCTGCCAGCAAGTAGTCCGGGACTGGAAAAACAAATGCGGCCATTGTAATACGGTGATAAATATTTTTTTGCGATCGAATGCGCTTTAGAGGAGGCGCTTTGTTTTTAATGACGGGTAGACCTAGTTTGAGCGCTGGCCGTTTGGGGTGAGACGTATATATGCCCTTGAAGTTTGCATTCACGTCAAATTTCGACCAGATTTTTGTGCGAGGTCGCGTGCTGGACATTCTTTTAAACTTTTGTCTACTGCATGTGAGAAAGTATTTTTTAAGGACAGACATGAAATGAATCCGAATTTCTTGTAGCGAATGCGGCTCTTTGATGGTGGAGCAATCGACCGTTTTGGTACGTCCCATTCTAGGCTTCTGTGAGACCTCTTTGGGACCGCCTGTGTGCTTTCACTGCTTAGACAGTTGCGCTTCTTCATAGATGGCTCCTCCAGGAGCGGACTTCATTTCTAATGTCAATTTGAAAGGGGAAAAATGTAAGGCGTTTATTTTCAGCCAATTGATCGTAGCATTTCAGAGGTATTATAATGAAATGTGTTAGGACTAACTGATTTAAAATGTGAGGTGTGCTAATGCGGCCAGTTTCATTTTTGGTGTGTGCATTGGGTAGAAGAAAATAATGCATCTAGCTTGTCAACACTCCTCATAAGCTTGTATTCAACGACGTTAGGGCTCTCAGTGTTGACATCAGATTTCAGAGCTTTACTTCACCTTCGAACTTCATCACCTTCACCACTTATGCGAATGACGGCTGTAGCAATACTGGCCATACCATTATTTGCCAGCAGGCAAGGAAAATGCGTCAATTTTAATAATCCTTTCTTTAGAGCTTTCAGCTACTCTCATCTTCAGCTTTGTTTTAATCTTCACTGAACAATCTTGCAAGGGATTTGTGCTAATACTGCTGCTTGCTCCAATTTCCACCCTTTTCATCATGTAAAAACTTGCCGTCATAGGTGTCTGCACTGAAAATCTCTACAAATAACATTTCCGAGCTCAAAACTTTGACGTTTCTCCAATCAGACACCCGATCTTGAAGAGCTGCAGTTATAAGGACGATGAATGTAATACCTGCTCGCAAAAACTGCACATTTGAACAATGAAATGACACCAGCAAATTTTGGACAATAAGGCATGATATCCACATTCTTGGACATGAAACTTTCAAAGACTTCCGCAGATTTTCTTGCTGCCTGTGAAAATTGAAATTGAATGGTCTTTGCGCATTAGCTTCATTTCATATTTCTTGTTTTAAATTCCGTCATAAGTGGCGCAAGCCTGTGTAATATAAAGCTGCTTTTTCACACCGCCATTAAATAAGCAGATACCCGTATGCTTCTTTTTTCCAAATGCATTTTGTTGTACCCTCGAAAGCTGGTGCTCCTGACTTGGCGGGGTCTGAATGTTAGGGGGAAAATCCAAAGACGGATGTGCGCCTTATATAGAAGAATGTAGTTAGGTTTATTTGCCTTTATCATACGTGGGTGGTACTGGAGAGAAATATGAATATATTTCTCACATTAAGTGATACGCAAGTAGAAGGACGCCGCTCGGGTCAAACGCCCACCTTCATATCATAAAGTACACGTTGTCTGGAGCTAGTACGGTGCGCACCCAGTGAGCTTCGACTAAGTTGCAACGTACCACCACCGCGCCTAGCGCGGAGAAATGGCGAGAATGGAGCAATTTGATCTGCAGGCACATTAGTTTCAATCTTTCATTTCATCGCGTTCGTGGATATGAAGGATATTGCGAACTGGGGCTAGATGGAGATCAGTCAAAGCTGGCGTGAGATCTACTGTTTCGTTTCCAAAACTACATCAAAGATAATCCGAGCTCCGTGAAGGAGTAGTACGGATCGTTCGTCTCCACTATGTAGCAGGCAGAGTTTAAGCTCATGGCGCCCTGCCCAATTCGAAGGAAGATTTTTGCCAGGTGAAAGACTCACGTAGTTTAAGAATACAGACGGTGAGATTCCGTTAGCCTTGTGCGTTTTGTCAGTCATGCCGTTAGAACAGTCCTACCTAGGCACAAACTAGCCCAACAATTCCCCCTAAGAATGTTCCACAGCAGGACACATTCCATGCCACTTACTCGACGATTTGTTTTGTCCTCCCTTCAAGCGGCGCGGCCGGCGCAGGCTCCTCTGGCGGATCTCGTGGGCTGCTACGTCGAAAGAAATCACCTCCGCTTGTTCCGCTAGCGCTGCGCATAGAATAGGCATTAGAAAAAGAGATGTGACTTTCATTGAGTCTCTCAGAGGCATGAAATTTTAGGAGAGGGATTGCTTCCTCTTACTCTAGCTGAAGAGTGATAATCAGGTAGCGCCGATGATGATGCCGACCTCATGGTGATCGTTGTCGAAATGTGGCTGAACACCACTCATTACTGTTATGGTTAATTTGAGATACTCATTAAGCGCGTAATGATGCTAAGCAGACGGCACCAATATAGCTGTGCAATTGCTTTGAAAATACTGCTGTGCTCTGAATGCAAAAGACTTGGAGAAGCTTGGGCGGGAATATTTTTTCGAAAATAGTGCTCTTGCGAGAAGTCATGCATTCGCAACTTCCTGTGAGAAGCAATGCAGAAATATTTTTTTGGCTCTTATGATAGGAAAACGCCAACAATGAGTAAAAAGTAATACATAATATTCCAATAAGGCCAGTTTTTAGGATAATAATGGGATAAGAAGTAGTGAGAACCTGGGGCTGAATTATTTCTCAGTATTAATGCATTTTTTACTATCGTAGGACAAAACTTCTACTTCCAGAACGGGCAGAAGATTCCTAATTAAGCGCAGTAATCGTTTATAATTCAAAAAATTTTAAACAGGGTGAAATTAGACGGGAAGAATTCCCTCTCACACTTTCGGTACTTAATAATTCTAGATAAAGAAACAAATAGCGTCAATGCATTCTTTCAAACTCTAAAGTTGAAGGCCTAACACCGATCATAATTCATTGAGGTATCATTAGAGGATATTGCATGTTAAAAAGAACAATGTTCATGAATTCGACTTAATACAACGCATGTCGTTTTGCTTAATTTTTGCACAATGGCAGAATCTCAAAAAATACTTTGGAAGCTCGTTTTTCTTATAAGCGTTTTTTTTAAATCACAGAAAACAAGAATACATTTTCTTCTTCTCGTGAACCCTATATATCTGGCTAATTAGATTAAGAACATTGCCCTATTCATGCCATTTGGGTTTAGATTCGGATTTATAAAACACCTACTTCAAATTTTTGTAACGTTTCCATCAACGATAGTTACCTATCAACCATATTAAACTAAATGCACACGAAATAGCAGAGTGGTGCTTTGTGCTGCTGTTACTGCAAAACTAGCTAGGAAAGCCCCTTTAGGCTAGAAAAAAGAATATTCTCAGCATATGTTGGTAGGCTAGTGCCGCCTGCGTCTTCGGTAAGTAGAAGCGTTGCCGAATTGAGTAACTTTCTCCAAAAAAAACAACTGAATTTTGTAGTGAGCATGAAAGCGAAACAGCAACTTTGAAGGTGAATTACATGGTTAAACAGCTGAGACTTCTTTATTGCCATTAAGATAACTTTTAAAGAAGACCACCGGAGTACTCCCTACAAGTACACTAAATTACTCCAAAAGGGCTTTCGAATCATGGAAGGCAAACCTACAAGTAGAATATATAGATTCCTATTTTCGCTTTGCTCAGTATTTAGCAGTTCAGTTTCTAAACGTAGTCAAAGGGTACCAGTGGACAAATAAAGTTAGTCACCGTTCTTGAGATGTGTTCCCATGTCAGAGATTTGGACGCGGAGATTCACCATAATTTCCAACAAACTGCCTTACGAGCAGGCACATGCATGGCTGTCCCTTCGAAACCAAGGAGGAATATGGAACAACACAGCGTGTCTATCTATAGGCTAAGGCAATTTTTACGAGTGAGAGAACTCCCATTTGTCGTCACATCGAATATTAGTTTCATGAACTCACACACAAGAAATACAATATATCGAGGTCATGTTTCCTGAAACACGGCACAGCAAAAGTGCGTGCAAAGACTATGGTGGGATAGCTAACAAGCGCTACACACCTTCATTTTGATTGGAAATTAAAGCTTTGAAACAGCCAGTGGCTTCATAGCCGCACATTAGGGAAAGCTAAATGACATCACCATCCAGGTCCTTCGTTATAGTCACCTTACTGAGCTTTTGGACAGGATAGAAAAGAGCCCAGAATGTGCACGATAACTGCATCTATCTAATTTAAAAATGTTGAATCCAGTAAAGGGAATTCTTAAGTGGCCTACGCCGCTGTTTTGGAGTGGAATCAGTTATTTACTAATTTACTGTATTGTGCAGGGCCGCTCCGTGTGAGGAAGGCGACATGAACGGTTTCCCTTGATTTGGTCATACAGTTTACGTAGTCATGCGCCTGGTATAGCTATTTATTTCGAGAACTTCGCGCCTCGACTAAGACATACAAACTGAAAGAGTTCAGTGCAGGATATGCTTTTCAACAGACCTGGACATATAGTTCCTGGACCTGGAAAAAGCGCTGTGTCCCCTCTGTGGGGTTGTGCGTTAAGCACCTCGATTTTTCATACTGGACATATAGACCAACATTACCCTTAAATACTATACACGCTAGAGGCGAGAGCATTATTGGGCTGATTTGCATTCCCAACGTCCTCTGTGAAGAAAGCCATTCCAGCAATTGAATTTGCTCCAGCTTGTACCTCAGCCTAATTTAACCGCCGAGTTGAAAGATCCTTTTCCCATGAAGGTACGGACATTTTCATCTGAAAGAGCTGTCGGCTTTTAAACGCAGAACTAACAATTTCTTTTGGCAGTTTGCTCTGGTATAAAATTAATTAAAAGAGAATAAATATATTTACTTAACAATAGTCACAATACCTAAGCAATAAAATATCATTAGAGTACTGAAGTTAGGAAGGACGGAACATATCTTTGCTTTCATTGTGAAAGAGTGAACAAGGAACAGGAAAGCCTCAGGATACTTGTTAACATTTTGACAAGGGGACTTGTCTTCGCCGGGGCAATACCACATATTACATGGCATTAGCGAGACCTCGAGATAGTACCATAAATAGAGGCCTTATATTAATGTTGAACGTGACTAAAATTGGGCTGACAAGAAACACGACGGTTACGAAGTATTTCTGAGACTTTGCCATTGTGCTAACTGAAATGCAACCAGATGCGTCCAGTTCGAAGTCGAATTTAAAGCCGTTGCTCTTTTGAACCCACAATCTCCAGCAATGGTAACTGAATGGAACATTGTCATTGTTAGGACTATAATTTATAGCCTCAAACAATATAATGCGACACTTTTTTTATCTACACTTTCCAGGTACTCAAAGTGTTGCAGGGATATGTTAAGGAAAATTTATATGTTTGTTTTGTATTTTTAAATCTCCGTCAAAATCTGCATTTTTCTAAATATTCCAATTCTAGATCAATTAAACGCCTAATTAAAACTCAGCTGCCTGTTACAGAAGTAGAGATTTTGTCCGACAACAGCAAAAAAGCGGATTATTACCGAGAACAATTTCAGCCCCAGGCACTTACTCCTTCTTGTCCGATGATTGCCCTCAAAACTGCGCTTATCGGAGTGCGTCATTTCTCAGTCATGTTTGTAATATTTCTTATGCCCAATTACAGAAGCCAGAAACAACTTTTACTTTGCTTCCAAAATATTTGAATACGATAAATGTAAAAATACCCAGGTTGCACAAAATTTTATTCTACTTCATGCAATGCTCCATACTCTCGATTTTACAAAATAACAAAATTGACGTATTTTTGCTTGCGTTATATATATATTTAATTTTAAAATACAAAGTTTCCTGAAAAACTAAGTACAATTTCCTTGTGTTGACTCGTTTACCCATCGCGTAAAAAGTGAATTAAAAAGAAAAAATGCTCATGGCACCTCGATTGTCGTTCTTATCCGAACAAAACAATACAAATGTATAATTCGGCCTCACATGTTTATGATTTCTGTTATTAGTTACCCAACATTTATAGCATGTATGAAGGGCTGGAGGTGGTGTGCTCCTATTGCTGCAACAAATACGAATGTACAGCCTTTGTCAAAAGTAACCAGGCTGCATGGTTTGCTTCTAGCTTGTACAGTGGAGCCCTAACAGCTTACCTCAAGGTGAAGTAGTCGTTAAAGGTAAGGACTGGGGGTCTTCTTACCTTCCAGCACCTTTTGATATTTAGGAAAGCCACAAGGGCTCCACTATAAAACCTAGAAGAAAACCATGCAGCCCGGTTACTTTTGAGAAAGACTGTACAGGCCATATGACCTAGTCAGGTATGACATTCAGCTTTTCTCTCTGACCGCCTTAGTTTCCTGCATACCAAGCTAAAGAACAAAGTACGAAGAAAGGATGACAGTATACAGCGGTCGTAAAGCTCTGATGTGAGAAAGTGTGGCGGGGGCGAAACACGCACGATTTGCGGCACAGGAGCTCTCGCAGGCAGTCTTTGTCGAGAATGCATTGGACGCGTTGAGGCATCCTTTGCCTAGGTCCTCCCGTGGGCGGCATTCGGAGCGCTTCGCGTCGAAGTAGTATGAGCTCACCTCCAGCATTGGCACGCACTCTTTCCACTGCGGGTCTTCTTCGCACGGGGACGCTGCAATTAGAACAGCGCAAAAAGTAAGCACGAAAGACCATGTAACACTGACAGTGCTGTCGCTGCTTCAACTTTTCCTGGCTTTTTGTTGCGGAAGCAACACTACGCTAGGTGTGAGCGAATTCGCGGATCCCCGGAGAGCCACAACTGCGCATGCACGAGGAGGGAGTGACGTCAGAGCAGCGCGGAGCCGCCGCCGACTCCTCCGCTGCGCGGGTGACTCAAGAGGTGCCGTCGCCGCTGCGCCAGCAGTGCATGCTCCAGGAGGAGTGACGTCACACTGCGCACAGCTGCGGCGCTGGGGCCACCGACGATTCTTTCGCTACGCGGGGGACTCAGAGGTGCCTCCGCCGCTGCAGTTGCCCAGCAGTTCTACTCGGGATGGCCATTGGTCAAACCACAGCCAATTTTTTCTCTCTTATATAGTGTAACCTTGCCGTACTTTCTCTCTTTGACAATTCTCCAATATACAGGGCACTAACGCGGAGAAATTTGCTGAAGTTAACTGGACTCCATTGCTTGCTGCGCGAAGAAACGTGGGATAAAAGAATGGTCAACACTGGCGTAGCATTGCAACTCAGTTTTTTTTTTAAACAAGCCAAATGACACGCCCCAGCCCAGCCCCCCCCCCCCCCCCCTAGGGTTTCTACGAAAAAAAATCCAGTCAAAGAAGTTTTTACGGAATGGCCAGTACACAGCTTCTAAAGTAACTGCCAACGGTGTTGGTGTTTTCTGTCCAGGTCCCTATTTTTCCGTCTATTTGAAAATGCACAGACATGGAGCTCGAAACATTGTAATGGTCTTATAAAAATGATTTCATAGTTGTTGATCACTCTCCCTTCAGCTTCTTTTCTTAAATTTTCATATAGCAATCAAAAAGTCCAATATTTTTCATGATTATAAAGCAAAAAAGTGATTATTTTCCGCACAGGAGAAGAAAGTTATGTGATACAGCAAGTGCAGCTGATACAGTAATGTCTAGTCAGAAACATATATGCCTCACTGAAAAAACGAACTGCTTATCAGATCAAAAAGATGACAAAACCTGGACCAAATAAGAAGTTTTCCTCAAAAAAGGAAAAACACCACTTCCACGAAGCGCTCACGAACTTATCAGATGAACAACTTTGCAAAGTCTTTTCCTGGAACCAATTTTGAAAACAAGTTACAGGTGAACGAAATTCAGCAAGCTGCAGTGTTGAGTACAGCTTACGTTTACGGAATACTGAAGTATTAATTCCGGGACAAAAAGAATATTTCAGGACACATGGAGTAATTACCGCTCGCGGAACTGCGGAGACCACGTCTTCGAAGCGGCGCAGCGTGCTGAATTTTGCAGCTAACCAGTTTTCTTTTCGACACTGCGGGATGCAATTCCCCCCCTAAATTGGCACGAATGTCTATCTCTCAGCACACTCATCTTTATCGTAGTAATATTTGAGACCAGAACTTTTCTGGTGAAGAGCAAGCATTCGTACTAGGCAAAGTGTGTGATTGTATGGTCCCGGCCCGCTCTGTTTACAGTGGTGCTAGCACCGAATTTGAGTTGATCAGAAAAATATTGCAATATGAGCAGTAATTTTCTTGTGCAAAAAAAACAGTGTAATGTACACCTTTATGCGCCATGCAGTTCATAATTCTATGTTAACTATATGTTACTATATACTGCTCACACTATAGCACATGATTCAAAGAGCTAAGTAAAGATACATCATTAGGTTCTGAGTATTGCAAAATGATGGCTATTAAAGAACCATTGGATGCGTGCTATTTTGCTCACATCAGCACCAATATTTCCTGCTGGAACCAAAAATGCCTGAATCATAGGCAAAAAGCTACATTTTGTTAGCTTGTTATCTTCCACACTTGGAGAAATGTTGCTCTTTTTCTTCATTATGCTATAATACTGCTTCAGTATTCCTTGCTTTCCGTTAGTGTTAATGATGAAAAAATGGCATGTAATTTCCAATACTACTTTGCCCTTGCTTGTGTTTTCTTCTCCGCCCAGCCCAATGTATTCCAAGCAGAATGACCTGCGAAGATAGTTGGCGGAGAAGACTATCTAAGGCTTCTTGTGATAACAAGAAGTTTAGAGTCCAGTTTCGACATTTTTTTTAGTCATATTGCACTTCCTTATGGAAGCAGTAGAAAGCAGCACAGAGATAACCAGCATGAACTAGCTTCTGACAATATACTTTCTCACTACGGCTCGTGTCAGCACAGCATTATTAGCATATTTTCTCCCAATTTGGAGCATTAATCATATAGTCTTGCGAACTGTTTCCATATTTTCAGAAACTCGGAGAACCGAAAAATAACCCTGGACTATTGTGTGGCCGGCAAAACATCTTAGCCGGTAATATGCGATTAAGACAATCAGCACATCGTATCTCATATCGATAACAATCGGCTCAATTATGGCACAATGTGCACATTAGAGAGTGAGAGCAAAGTAGCGTTCGAGAAGAAAAAGTCACCAGACACCAAGGCCTTTCGCTTACGTTCTGGAACATCTTGGACTGGCAATGCGGAAGAATATGGCAAATAGGAGAAAAAGAAAATGGGCTCCTATAATTAAAAGTGATCTATCATATGCATCACAGAAACGCAAAGAAGTATTAAAACTTTTTTGAACGACGAAATGAGCACACGTCTCACGCACAACTGAGGGCAGACGGCAATGCGGCGCCCTAACTCCTGCTCTTCGCGCCAAATTGTTTCAAGACGACCTGGACGATGGTCGTTGCACAACAGGACAGCAGCAAGTCTCGACGGAGCACCTTATGTAGACTTCCTCAGATATTGTCACAGTCAGAGACAAGGCACTCAGGACCACTCGTGGGAACATTGGACCAAGTTCGTACATAGCAGTGCTATTTCGCCCAACCGCGAAAGAACGGAACGTTCAATACCTCTCAAAATCCTTACTACAATTCTGTAGAGTGGATGACGGCCTGGAAAGCATACTCTCAGCGGACTACCGGCTTCCTGCCATGCCAACTGCAACGCATGCAGCCTCTTTATTTCCAAAGCCAAGCTGTTGCATAAGCGAGAAGCACTTTTTCGTTTCAGGCAAATAAAGATGTTTCACGACAAAACTACACCACATTGGCTGCATGGTTGCAAAGCAATGGCTCAATATTATATGAATTATTGTTTCATGCGCAGATGAGGGTGGCTTACCGAACCTTCAAGAACATAAAATGCCGAAACAAAATGTTGTGAAGTTATAAAGTTATTTGCGTTATATTCTGCCTTTTAATTCGCGAGTAACTTCAAAGCGCCAGGATAATTTAACGAGTTTATTCGCTATCGAATTTGCTTTCACAGTGTTTTGTAACCTAAACAAGGGGATCCCGGTGCAGATGCTCTTAATTTACCTTTTCACATATGTCACCAAGTCACCTTTTCAGTATTGTTGGGAACCGAACTAATCACTACGTTTATAATGTGTGTTTAAGCTTGATTATATTTAAATTTCTACGCCGTATGTTCTGACAGTGTTTCTATATTTAAAAAAAGGTAATAGTTTACTTAATTATTATATCAGGTGGGTTGCATAAAACTCTAGGCTTTAACACGCGTTGCTGAATATGTTCATCCGTTGATAATTCATGAGCCGGAAACCATTTTCCGTGCTCAGTTTTTGATTAGGACAGAGAGGGCCGGTAGCGTAATGGAGAGCATATGTGCGAACACCGCCTCTTGATGCATGCTCTTCTGTGGTTGATATCAAAATATCAATGGGATAGAAGTATCGAGAACAGAGGCTACAGGTAAATCAGAGAGGTAACAAGTTGTCCAAGTGCGGATCTATTGCTTACACAACACATGCAGACCCGTTAAGACGCTGCTTAAAAACAGTTTGAAAGCAGCATATGTGTTGCGCAGGTACCTTCAACGCAGGCGAGTTCCATATTTAGTTGGTTGCAGTACTCAAGGAATCAGTGCATTAGAAAGAAAAATTTTGTATACGTGCGTTTACCCACTCGTCCTCGAGGCAAGACCACCATCGAGGTTAACGTTGTCATCGTATCATCTTTCAGTCTATAATGACTGTGCTGCTAATTTTCAGGCCACTGAGTTAATATGCTTCTTATTTCCCGTCAACGTATTCTAACCGGCCGGCTAGTGATTTCTCCGAACTGAATCCCTAATATAACTATATCAAAGCACAAAGATATTTTCCAAAAAAATTGTGAACGGTGACTACCTGATCGTTTCATAGGATATTAGTGAAGACAGCATTAAAAAAAGTGATAAAAGTGGCGCTTGCCCGTTTCTGCTTACAAGGAGTGGTGAGTCCTGAAAAAAAAAGATTCAGGGATCAGTATCCAGTATAAAGCCGTAAACTTAATGTATTACATTGCAGTGCCTGCAATATATATTTGGAATAAAGAATTATCGCACTCTGTAAGAGTCATTACAAATTCTGCTATTTAAACCATTCATAACCACATCCAAGAGAACAAATAGTTCGCAACACAGCACATCATGATGCTTTTGTACAGTACGGAAGAGTGGCGAGAGGGGACAGTCAATGACATCATTTCCGGTCTGTTTATATAGCTACGGTTAAGAGCAGAACTGGATTTGAAAGGTGATTTTTGTGGAAAGGAAATGGAGCATTATCTCTGTCGCATCTAGGTGGGCACCTCAACCGCGCCGTAATAGAAGGTATAAAAGAGGGAGTGAGAGAAGAAAGGAAGAGAGAGATGCCGTAGTGGAGGGCTCCGGAATAATTGCGACCACTTGGTGATCCTTAACCTGCCCTGACATCGCACAGCACTCGATCGGGCGCCCTTTGCGTTTCGCCTCCATCGAAACGTGACCGCCACAGCCGTGTTCGAACCCAGGAACTCCGGTACAGCAGCAGTAAGTCTACCCACTGAGCTACCGCGGCATGGGAAGAGCAATATGAACAAATTAATTCGTGACATCTCTTGAGAGGGAATCATAGCCGCGGTTAATATAAAGCCAAGTTTTCTACTTCTTGCATCATCTCCCCTCCATCCTACTGTCATAAGACGTCCCGTGGGACTCAGTATTGCGTGTGCTCACGGCTGCCTTCTCTCTTATAGCGTCACTCGAAATGCTTCTTAGCTGCCGCATTCCCTTTCTCCAAGGGACGTGGCCGCCGTCAACTGATGTTCTGTAGTACGCCAAGCATCTCCTTCGTACTCTCCATCTCCGTGCTCATAGCTCCATTATTGCCACCGTAAACGTATAGACTAACGTAACTGACAAACGCCTGTGATATCAGGTGTTAATAATAAGGACGGCTTGAAGACGAGTTTCGCACTACGTCTAAGCAGCATGTAGTGCTTCATTATCATTATCATCACCATCATCAGCCTGACTACGCCCACTGCAGGGCAAGTGCCTCTCCAATGTATCTCCAACTAACCCAGTTCTTTGCCAATTGCGGCCACCGTATCACCGCAAACGTCTTAATGTCATCCGCCCACCTGACTTTCTGCCGCCTCCTGCTACACTTGCCTTCTCTTGGAATGCACTCTGTAACCCTTAAGGACCAGCGGTTATCTTTCCTTCGCATTACATGTCCTGCCCAAGCCCATTTCTTCCTCTTGATTTCGACTAGGATGTCATTAACCCGCGTTTGTTTCTTCGCTACTCCGCTCGCTTCCGATCTCTTGACGTTACACATATCATTTTCCTTTCCATAGCTCGCTGAGTTGTCCTTAACTTAAGCTGAACCTTCTTTGTTAGCCCCCACGTTTCTGCCCCATAGGTGAGTACCGGTAAGATACATCTGTTGTACATTTTTCTCTTGAGGGATATTGGAAAACTGCCATTCATGATCTGAGAAAACCTACCATATGCGCCCTATCGCATTATTAATCTTCTAGTTATTTCCCTCTCACGATCCGGATCAGCGGTCACTACCTGCCCTAAGTAGGCATATTCTCTAGCTACTTCCAGCACCTCGCTACCAAGTTCCAACTTCCGTTCTCTTGATATGCTGTTGAACCTTACTTTGGTTTTCTGCACGTTAATTTTAGCCCCACCGTTGTGCTCTGCCTCTCTAACTCATTGATCATGCTTTGCAGTTCATGCCCTGAGTGGCTTAGCGAGCCAATGTCATTAGCGAATCGCAAATTACTCAGGTATTCTCTTTCGCGTTTTGCACGATCGCAAGAATATATAGGAACGGCTTCGCTGCTAAAGACGGTTCCGGAACGATGTGTGCCAACCTGTCGCTACCGGCGCTCACAATGTCTCCGACACGGCGCTCACAATATTTCCGTCATTCTTTTTACACATTTTCTCATATCCTCTATCTTTGCACGGCGGTATGCAGTGCATTCAGTGCCAGTGTGCAGGCTTCTGTCACTTCTCGCTCGATGAGTCGTTGCACGTTCTACTGAAGCGCGGACGTTCTCCATCAGGATGACCTTCGCGCAGCCCCACAATTAATATGAATTACTAGCTTGTTGTACGAATAAACAGGGATTGGGTAAAAGTTATCTTCCAGTATATTTCCTTCTGTTCTAGTTATCCGCCATGTAGACTACCAGGCTGAGGTGAAAGAAGTATGTTGCGAAGCGTCCGAAGCAGGGCACAAAATTCAGTAGACGATAATTCGAAGCTTCCTTGCAAAATGAAGTTTTAACATCCCAGCGCAATAATAAATCAATTGCACCACGGAACCAATTACTACTAAATTTCAATAATACATTGCTTTGTTTTACCACCTATCATTTGTACGCATTCTACCCTTCTGTCTACTATATATCAGACGGCAAAAGCTTTCTAATTCCAAATTTCTAAACAGCGTTTGCATTTGTTTTATGAATGACACAAGAGAAATTACTGAAGGAATAGCGGGTGGTTAACCTATCCGCCGGTTTAAGGTAAAATGTTTAAGTGAAGTGTTTACCTTGCGCTGCTCCTCCCATGAGAAGTCCGCTTGGATCTACGAATTATCAAATCAAACGTACGGAGAGGGGCATAGGTGTAAATAATCAGAAAAACGAGGAAAAAAAAGTAAAAATGTCAAGAGCACGCGTTAAGGACTGGAAATTGCACAAATAAAGATGCTAAGGATAAAGAACAGGAAAGAACCGATATAGAATGCAAATAGAGGAGGGTAGAAATGAGGCGTATAACTGTTTCCAGATCTCTGTCGACTGCTGCTGGTGGACAGCATTTCGATTGAATTTCTGCCTCGTCGACCCAAATACCCGCCACTGTAGCTCTATAAAGTACGTACCTTGATAGGTACCGGCTGCCAGCCGTGTCTCACTTTTACCGAGCAGATGACTCAGAAGAACTTCTCGGTACACCATTCAGGAAGTGAAAATTTTTTAAAGCGTCCCTTTTCTCGAGGCAAATTATCGCATTTCATTAGGTCAGGACGCATTTTAGTGCGCTATTGTTTCTGAAGAAGTTCGGTGCCGAATTTTTTGGATGGATTGAACCTTCTGTTATATCATTAAATTCTCGTTACTGGTGGTGGTGGCGAAAAACATTTATCAACGATTAAGTAATTACAGAAAGGAGATTGGGATAGGCGCCTATTGGCCCCTTCCCCTCACAATACTGGGTGGAGCCTCTGTTCCGGGGCCCCATTCGACGTTACTGGAGATCCAGCAAGCATCTGTTAATTTTTGTCACATTGTTTTGTATGTTCAATTCAATAGTTTGAACTGAATCAGGTAATGTTGGATATTGCTGCTTAGCTTGATATCTGAAATAATTCTAGGCGGGATCCTCTTATCGGTTTATGCCCGAGCAAAGCGCAATTTAGCGCTCCATACATGCAAGTAAACAATGTATGCGACAGTCGCAGCTTTGCAGCATTAATGGCAGCAGAACATTATCGAGGAACGAGGAGTGCAATTATGCCTTGTGACACGTCACTAAGGGAGGCTGAGACTTCGGTTATCAAGTTCGAAAGTTAAGCGCGTTTATTAAGTCTACTTTCGCTGCTTCGCCGTGAATGAGAAAAGCATGGGCGGGTAAGAAAATACAGGCATACTGCTAACACGTAGTAAAAAACAAGCTTCCTTGCAGCTTGGAACTATCGCTCTTACCTATGAAAGCATACGATATGATAACGACGATGATGAATAGCAAGACCGGCAGGCCGTAGGTAAACGCTGCCATTGTCTTGTACTTGGTTGTACTGGGGAGCCTTTGCGGCTCGCTAGAAGTCAAAAGCAATTTTTCCAAATAATTCGCTTCTGAATTCCCAGAATAACAGTGCAATTATTTCATTGCAAACTCTGAATCACTAATCGTGCGCGTCTGCATTGCATAGTTTAACGCTCGTTTAAGCAACTGCCACAAAAAAATATGACTAGGCAAAAAGAAAGACAGTGGTGGCGAACGGAAGGGGGCAGTTGGAGTTTGCCTCTAAGCACGAAGTGGCAAGTGACGGGGATATATAAAGGAGAATAAAACATAACGTCTCAGATAAAAAACAAGAAACTTGAAGTTAAGGAAAAAAATGACTTTTCGTGTGTTAAAATTGGAGCATAGACCACGACCCCTCAAGAAAGGGTGCAGCAAGATGGTCAGCATTTTAGCAAGCAGCAAAACTCATTAATCACGCGATGCATCTTACCAACAATATTTTTCTCTAGAATTTACCTTTGAATTTTAAAGTTCACTCGATATCGAGATTCCAGTTTAGCAAACTGACTGGAATTATTATTTGTCAAGTGGTAAAATAATCTAGTCGTGCTATGAGAGATAATGAGCTAAATAAGAACTATCGTGCAGTTGGCACCTTTTCCTGAGACAAGGAGTATTGAATTCGAAAGAAGTACTGTGGCCATTCTCTGCACAGTACATGCTGGCTCATCTGCTCGACGGAAAACTGCTGATGACGTTGCTGTCGAATTAAATATTTGCCCACACTTTCGTCCTATCAACATTTGACCGCGATAATGCGAGCACTGTTGTGAAAATTATTGGAAATCCAACTCGGTCATGCACAGTAAAAAGCACAAAAGGATGCCATCTCATATCTTTGGCTACTTTCATTTCGGCAGATCTCTATATCATGTTCAATAAAGAAATCATCGTCGCACATTCATCGACTAAGTGCCGAATGTGTTAGCCAGCCGTCTCTCGTGTTTAGCCTACCGATTGGCTCGCATTATTAATTTGGGCCGTAGTCAGCGGGTTTCTCTGCGCATTGAGTTTCCTAGTCGTTTTTTTTGTTTTTTAAACTCTGTTTGATATTAATTTTGCTTGGCGTAGCTCTACAAAATTCGTCATTCGCTTGAAGAAAGTTCAGTACTTAGTTCAGTGCTTGTCTTTTCGTTTCTTGTCTCCATTTTCAGCTCTGACTCCTCGCTTATAGTTTTCACTGAAAAATGTAGTCATCGCGCTGAACCTTCCTTTAGTTAAAATACTGCAGTAGTGAACTGTGTAATTAGTCTTGAGTTGCATGAACACGCATTTTCAAGCGCTATAGAAAACGACCGAGATAGTTTTTTGTCCCTTAAAATTTTAATGAACTACCACTAGGTGTCTTCGGTTTTTAGACTTTCAGGGCTACACAGGGTGCACTGAAATCTTGAGTTATGAATCGTGCTGACAGAATTTACTGTGTTGTTTCGAATTTTGCATCCTGTTCGCACCCCTTCATATTCCGTTCATTGATTAGACCTTTTCCTTTACATTCCAGGCATTTTATTGTCTATTTTTTTTTGTTCAAATATTATAAATTATACCCATTGAATTGTTTCATTATGTTTGCTGCCTTAGTGCTGCCCTCAACAATCGGTTGTTTTGTATTGAGCGCGCATCGTTCTGACTGCCGTTTCTGGCATACAAGCGCTAGCACTTCTGCGGGCACACGCAATGTAATCTACATATATTTCTTAATAAAGTTCCTGTAAATATTAAAAAAAAAATAATGTACTCAATGCACTCCGTGCGAAACGCGGGAACGAAACAACAGAACACACGATGCACTCTAGCGGCTATAGTTCTATAGCTATGGTGCTCTGTGTTTTTGGTCGTCTGCCTTGTGCTGTTGCTTATCGCGCGCTTCACGCTGAGAACATGCATCGACACTCGGTAGTCTTCCATTCTCCATAAATAAGATCTGCGAAGGTTTTCAAGCGCGTGTGGCAGTGCTGAGAACGCGAACTCAACGTTACATGCCGCTTTTCCATCGACACTGCTAATGACTAGATTCACAAGTTCGCGGTGTCCATCACGCGCAAATGTAAAAGGTCAGAAGAGGAGTAAGGAAGAGCAGAGGCATGGTAAAGGAAAGGAGAAAAAGGTAAATAGGGAAGGTACTGCCCATTGTTGCAGGGCTTGTGAGCGCTGCACCAATCAGCATAGACACGAATGTAAGAGTGCGACCAGATTGGTGTTTTCCATGCAAACGCTTTAGCGCACATTCAGCAGAAATACCCGTGTATGAGAACGACATTTGTCTTTGGTCTACAGCGTAGTGACATCGCGTGGAATTTAAATTAGTGCATCGTATAAATTGTGATTATAAGGTCGAAACATATACTCAAATGCCTCTTTGACATGTAGGAATATAATTCAAATTAAGTGCGCTGAAAAGGATATTGCAGTGAGGCGTGAATGTGTCCTCAGGTAGTTGGGTATACGGTACCCTAGGCCAACCACCGTTACAAAACTTTTTTCGACAGTCTCTTGAGTGTCTATAGACTACTGTCTATAAAGTCTATAGAGTCGCTTTAGACAAATCCTATATAGTCTATAGGTAATAAAAATTCTATAGACAGTCTATAGACAATCTATAGATTTATCACCATACACTTCTAGTAGACTTGTCTACAGAAAGTCTATAGCCTATCTATAGAGTATGAATAGACAAAAATAAATATCTATAGAAAGGCAATAGAGTCTATAAGATTTCTATAGATTGTCATAGACCATTTTTATTTATACTGGCAGGCACGTTCGACAGACTTGGTTAAATGAAGGCTTTGAGTGTCTTGAAGATAAAGATAAAAAACTGAATAACAAAATACACAAAAATAAATAAAACAGAATGTCCGTGACTGCGGAGTGATGTGCGAAGAGGACACCAGGCTGCCGAAGACACATGTGAACGTGCAGTATCACGTCATACACTTGAGATGGAGCTTAAATGTCCCCCGATTTTTTTGTGTGAGTGTGGGTGCGGGCACTCCAGGGGGGCCGATCTTTGGGCGGTATCTTGTCCCCTAAAGAGCAGTTGCTAAACAAAGAGACGAAGAGGCTTTCTAGACGCGAGAAGTGTCTTTGGTATGAGAGCGGCAGCAATTCTTGGTGCTCCAGCTTCTGCCACCGTTGGCGCGCTAGGCCTTGCTGACGCACAGGTATTCCTGCGGGCTCGTCGTTGCTAAAAAGACGGCCGTGCGAGAGAAGATCCAGCTCACGGCGCGCCTGACGCCGCAAACTAGATGACCAAAAGTCAGATCTCGGCGTGTAAAGCGTAGTAACTGAGGCGAAATTACGTCGACGCAAAGAACCTGATACCCGGGTTGCAAAAGCGGGGGCGTCTAAGGAAACGAAACCCAAGCATGCGAACGAGCTGTCGCTGAAATCGGTGCTGCACAGTTTTTGTTATATTCTACGCCGTCAAGCCTAATTACTGTTGGCGTTTATTATTTGACGTTTCGGTGCTTCTGAGAATGAAAAAAAAGTTGTTTCCTGATTTTTGTAGGGTGCTGTAATGTGAAGTAAAATACTCCTGCATGCATGAAAAAACACGTAAAGGTGCATTTTGCTTACGCAGCGACCGAACGTGATTGCGTGAATTCAGTGCTTCAAGGAAAACAAACGCTTGCAGCCGGAATCAACTGACATGCTTTCTGCGGGTACTTACGACACTGAAACAGGAAGAAAAACAAGCGCGAGAAAACGAAGTAATTTTGAGCCTGATCAGCAACAACCTGGGAGAGAAATCTCTGCGTCAAAGCATGACTGCGCCGCTACAAGCCGTTCACTCTTTATTACACAATGGCCTTACTGGTCTGCGTGGTTGCTTTCATAAAATACCAAGTTGAGCTTTTTCCCTTCTGTGTTTCCTGCCGGTTTTTCAGGCATATACTCTCTGTGTGCCAGGCAGTCAATGAGCGGCCGCACTTGTATTTCCATGTTGGTCAACAGTTCAATTCAATTCAATTCAATGATTATTTTTCAGAAAGTGCCTGGAGGGTCTTCTTGGCTAAACGCCGCTCATGCAGCTCGACTAAGGCCAAGAAGACCGTTACATAGCCGTATCAGTAACATCGAAAAATACTTAAAACAGACATGTCACCTCTAATTTGCAACAATAATTAAATATTTTATACAAGATCCTTAGCACTGAAAGACCCCGTACTGTCTGGGTGTCCTATTCTCTTTAGCTTAGGCCGTCAGCATTTACTTACTGGGTGACGTTGGCTGCTATATTTTTTTAAATTAAAACTATTGCGAGCACAGGTCACGTTAATGGGTCAGTACATCGGATTCGCGCCGTCATGAAAAATGAAGCAGTATTTCACTACCGCACTCTATGCTTTCCTTATAGCCTTTGAGGCGATGTACCCCAGTATGCACCTTTATCAGAGCTGTCTCAGAAACGGTGGCTAGCTGTCGAAGTTTGCACAGAGAACGGTACCAGCAGCGGACGGAGTTTGCTAACAATAGTTTCAAAGTGCTAGTCTGTAGGAAAGAACTTACTACATTCTGTGTTTTCTCTACTCATCACCAATAATACAGTTTCCTCTTGCGGAAATCTGATGTATAAGCAGCGCTAAAATGAAAGGAAAACGGCAGTTTGCACGCAATATCAAAAATTCTCTTCTTACTATTGGACCGAAGTCGAATAGGTCCCGTTGGTACCACCTGTCCTGAAAAAAAAAAACAAATTAGAGCAATATGAAAGGTCTGTTTTTCCCTCATGCTTTTAGAGTAACACTTCGGTGTATGCGCGCGTAATGCATTCCTTTTAATGCAGGTTTGGCTGTACCTATTGCTTTGTAACCCACTACCCTCTACAAAATGTAAGCCTTGAGCGCGTAACGGATGATATTAAACCTGCAGTTGCAGTGAAAGCCCTCAGAAACTCACCACTGGACAGTGTAATGTCATATTCGTTGACTAGAGATGCCTTTTTCTAAAAGGATTGGTGAACTTCCTGGCTACTGAGTTGGACGGCTAACTCGGCAAGCCCCTCAAGGGATGACTGCGGCCACACTGCTTGTCAGCCCACGCATCGCAGGAGCCGGTTCTTTTAATCGCGCTGGAGCGCCAAGTTATTTGAGCTAGCAATGTACCTGCTGTGCGAAGGTGTTACGCAATGTTATGTTCCCAAAACGCTCTTTTTTTAGAGTGTACGACGAGTGTTCCACAAGGCTGCGTCAGCTAGGGGGCTCACTGCCTCTGGAGGAGCTTTAAAAAATGGTAGGCGTTTAACGTAATTAAGTCGAGTAGACGTTCGAAAGATCCTTTGCAACTGGACGGGACACTGAAGCTCCGCCTTAACAGTTTGACGTAATAGCTTGAGTGGGGTAACTCCCATATATGGCAAAACGGTAATTTTCTACTTACAGTGGCGCAGCGGTTAAGCGATACGCCACTGCACTGGCAGTGGTATGAGGACTCGCTGGCATTCATGAACTGCAAGTACATAATTACGATTTCCCAGCGATGCGCCACTGCAGTAGGTGGCTGTCTCTAACACAGCCACATACAGGGATTCTGCAACCCGTGTTGCTCTTTCCGAGCAACATCTCGCGCAGATGGTGCGACGTTCCTGTGAATATACCCGAGTAAGTTTGGCAAGCTCGGGGAGTAACTCCGGTTGCCAGGGAACGGTGCAAGGTCAAAAGAACGCACTTGCTTTAGAACATTGCGTCATTTAGGTTCTCCTGAGGGAACGCTAATGAAAATTTCACCCCATTTTAGCTTCTGGTTAAATTCGGCTCTATGAGCCGCTCTGGATATGATTGTGCTTGTCTCACAAGCAAAGGTTCTTTCAGTGCTTAGATAATTAATTTTTCAAATTTTCCGCCACTCGTTCTGCAGTTTTGTCGAGAAGACCGAAAAAGTGTGCGTAATAACAGTTTGGAAGCGAATGTTGGCGCAAGCCGGGGGTATCGCAGTTTTCATTAGAAAACGGGTGCTTGTGGAACTCCTGCATTTAATTTTTCGCCTTTTCTAGTTTATAAAGCGTCAGTTCATAGCAAACGAGACGCCGTTAATTTTAGACAAGTTCATCTATATTGCCGGCGCTCACATATGAAGCAGATACGTCGAGGCCAACGAAAATGGTTGAAATTAAATTGAAGGCAAGGCAGTGAGCTATGGAAATGACAATGATATAGGTCCAACCTTATGTGATAGCAAGAGAGCAGAGTGGATCAACGATCAAACATGGAATACTGACAACCTTGTCAAAATCAAGAACTTGTGCAGGCCATGTAATACGAAGGTGAGATAACCGACTGTTGTTCAGGGCAGCAGACTGTATTCCAAGAGACGGCAAGTGCAGCAGCGAGTAGGAGAAAGTTGGCGACGTGATGAGATTAACAAGGTTTTGGAGCTAAGATGGCGACGGCTGGCATAGGACAGGGTTAATCGGATAGATAATAGTGGGGCCTTTGTGCTGTAGTGGTTGATGGTGAGCTACCTTTTGATACATGCCAGCTACTCTTTGCCGTCAGTGTGCCGGTAACTGTTTCTCTAGAGTGAGAATAATTTGCGCATTTTTTACTTTTCCTTAAATTTTTTAGTTCTAAATCTACGAAGTTCGAATTGCTAAGAACTGTATTATATTGAAGACAAATAAATAAAGGTTTTTTTCTTAATTCTTCATTCAGGTGTTTATTTCTTGTTATGAATTTTTTTGCGAAATTACGGTTTTTAAATAAATTTTCAGTGAATCTCCACAGATATCCTTGCACTGAAAAATAAAAAAAAAGAAACCTCAGAAAATGAGAAATGTGTACCTAATTATTAGCAAATACTTCTTAAAAATCAAACATTTAGCTCGTATATTTTTCCGGTTTCGAAACAATCGCTTTAGGCCCCATAGAAGGTAACGCCATTGGGCTAAACTGTTGGGCTAACCATTCGGAGCGGACGCGGCATAAAATCCTGTTGCAATTATGTGGAAACCCAATAAATGAGAGAAATTGAATCCGCCAATATCATTTTCTGAATAACCGCTCAGCCGAGATAAGCGCCTAATTAAGAAACTAATCAAGGCGTGGTCACCGATTTGCTGAAATAGTTTCCCGGGTCTGAACAAAGTTCGTTTGGAATGACTGCTACCAAGATCGTCGACAAAATCAGCCACGTATGCAGCTGAACAAAGAGATCTCTCACTTTCATGTCACGCGCCATACTGTCTGAGGCAGGTATTCTCAATTTCTCTGTGCCGTTCTTTTCACAAGTAGAGAAATCGCCGCCACAGAGAAGAAATACAAAATCAATGCGAAATTAAACTCTAGCCCTTAGCATCAAAGCAAATGGCGCAGCATGTTCAGAAACGATGCGGAAGCATTTCAAACTGGAGTTCGCATTTAGTTTTAGCGAGACTAACCGTGGCCAAAAGGCGTATAGCGGAATAGCTAAGCACTTGCAACTCTGCTTGCAATGCGCCAACGGTTTTCACACAGTTTCTGAAGAAAAGGTTCTCAATCAGAGCACTTGTTTGCGGCAGGCAGATGCTCGAATAAGAAAGATGTCCGTAAACACTCTTTTTGTGTATGAAAGCCAACTGTGCTCCCGATTTGTTGGCTTTGAGGTTATACAGTTCTGCGTAAGCCTCTCCCGGGGTCGTTGCCCTCCCTTGCCTTGAGAACGGCCATTTCAAACACATGGAAATTTCAAAACATTTTCAAGAGTTCCAGCTTTCTGTTAGAATACAGTCCAACATAAAATATACAAAAATGGACTGAGAAGCACTGCATTAGTGTACATGCGGATTAAGTTGCATAGATGCCGTGTGCGTCATGTTACTGTGGCCAACCATGTTTTGTGCACAAGTGACTTTTAGCTCCGTGAAAAGTGTTCGGCAACTTCAAGAAAAATATTTATTTAGTGGAGTAGGGGTCTTCTGCATAATCCAAGCATCTTTTTTTAAACAATGTGTCTGCAAAGACTAATCACATAATTTCAGTTAGATGTTTTCGTATCTTCATTGATGCATTATTACCATCAGAACGCATGGATCTCCACCTGGCATTAAATTTAAATTTCTTCCGTCACCCCGCTTCGATTTCGGTGTGATTACCTGAATGATACTCCGATATGTGACGTGTGTTTAGATCATGTGCGGTGTGATAAAAACGGCAATATAACAATTTTAAATTGTTTATTCTCATTTCAGCTTTTAAAGAAGGCTTGCTTAAGCGTTGTAGTGAATCACAACTATCAGCGATCATATTGCAGGTTTTTTTCATACCGCACATGTCCTAAACTCACCTCACTCGTCACTGCCTTCGTCCTGTTGCTGAATAATACTTGTGGCGGGGAGGGGGGGGGGAGGGGCTAGTTGGTGCATATTTCCAGAAAAGAGTTGCAGCTCCGAAACAAACAACACACAGAATGTAAGAGACATGCACCTCCTTTTGTTAAATATGCCGTGGGAGTCGTCTGTGATATTCCTCTCACGTGCGGAAATAAGCATATCGGTCGAACCGGCCGCTGTATTAACGACCGTTTAGCAGAACATAATCGTGATTTACAAAATGGCGCTGGTTCACATCTTCTCCATCACTGCAAAGCCTGCGGTGATGAAAGAAAGATTAAGTGTGCAGCAAGGCTGAAAGAAACAAAGGTTTTAAAGAGAAGTAAGGACCAGCCAGCCCGTGAACTGTTGGAGGCTTTCTATGTCGAAAGCAACTGTAGCGACTGTGTTAGTACCCCATCAATTACTATTTATAAGAATGAAACTGCTTTTTTAGATACACGGGGGTGAGACACCTGTGTGATTCAGTTATCTTATTTTCAATTTTTGTGCAACCCTCGCGCGCATATGTGGTTCTTGCTATCCGTCTTGATTGTTTGCCTTATATTCATTCGCATTCGCGGTGAATAAAACAGTTGGAAGTTGCACCTGTCCCGTCTAGCTTTCTGTGTGTTGTCTGTTTCGCCGCTAGAACCCTTTTCTGAAAACTGTTGCTGAAACCGAGATCGAAAGATCGTCACAAAAAATTCAATTTTAAAAAATTTACCGGTCATACGGGAGCGTCACAAGGTGGTCCACATATACTAACACCTATCGCCTCATTTGAAAGCATAAAACACGCTGCCAAAACTTCTCTCTCTATACTTATAAACTTTCCGAAAGATGAAGTCAGTTCCTGCCTAAATTAAAACTTTTAGAAGAGAGAACAGTCGGGCGGTGGCTGGGGTGGGAGTGTAACTGTGCGAGCGTATTCGACATTTACTACAATAAATAATCAGTAGTGTGTTACTGAAATCAATGTAATCACATTGGCACTTTTGATGGCCGGTGAGTGCTAATCTGAAAATTTTAAATCAGTCACCCGAAATTTTAGTCCTTGTGGCGCTTCGCTCCGTTAGCTTTTCTGGTCGTGGTGGTTCATGACGTTAAGCTGCGGCCAGGATTAGTCGCAAGTATAACTTCGGTACTCGCTCCACCTATCTTAGCCAAAACAGAAATGTATCTCCTACTTATGTGTTAGAAGGCGTTCCCATCCAAAAATTTCTAAGATGGGTTCAGATAGGTTCGTAATACCTGCGGAACACAATCCTGACGATGGACGTTCAAAACTGTAACCTTGCCGAACAATGTTTTACACTCATCATTGGACATGGACATATTAAGAAGTGCTACACATATTAGGCAATGACGCAATTTGTGCATAGTGGCTGCGATGCGAGGCGAACCTTCGGAAAAAGGCTGGTATTTAAATAGAACAAGCTTGCAAGTAGTTTAAGTGAGAACAGTGGCAATCTATATGAGAAAACATATAGGCTTATGTGTTGCTTTTGTCATACTGCTTATATGGAGTGATTGTTTTAGCCTGGTTCTGTTTTCTAAACATAAAAAATATCTACTGAAAATCTGTGTTGAACACCGTCGGGTACACTCGCAGACAACAAATACAATATTAAAGCACCCACATTTCACATCGTGAAGGGAACAAGAGGAGGTTCAACTCACGAAAAAAGGTAGGTAATTCGTGTTAGGAGTGATTTACCTGTGCTGCCCGTTTGCTCAAACCGACGATCATGGTCACTATTACCGAAAGTCATATGCTCCAGGTTAAACCCAAGGGTCAGGTAATGACGTCCACAGTTTTAAATGAACGCCAACGCAGCTCACCTTCATCCGGAGTGGTTGGCATGTCGTGAATGCCAAAATTTCCTCTCACAGGATGCCGTGCCTGCGTTACTGCTTGCCTTGCCCTTCTTCTTCTTCTTCTTCGTCTACGATCGCCTACATTCCCGGCTTTGCGTCTGCAGTCCGCAACTTTCACTCAAAGTGCTTCTTGCGAAGATCGCTAGTATGCGAGCACACAACCGCATTCAGAGGACGACTAGAATGCGTATAGCAGTCAAAACTGCCTATAAATGAGAGAGAACTGCGGTTTCCGTCAGATGAAAAAAATTGAAAATAATATCGCCACCATCATTTTTATGAGGTAGTCTACAGCGTAGAAATTTTGTCAAACGTAATTCTAGAACCTTTGCGTGCAACAAAGGCTACCCGCTCAAAAATGCTTTTCTCTACAATCGTTGGGTACGGGTCAAGCAATGTCTGTCCCCAAATTTCTAGATCACAGTACGCGCGAAATTTTTGAACACGACGTTAGAGCGCCACTGCTGTGAGGGTAAAGTGTACGAGGGGGTACCCAAAAGAAACCGGACTAAATTTTTTGGTCGGCAGAGCTTCTGCGGTACCGCGTTTTGCCACTAGGAACGCATAGAACGAATATTCCAGAGTCAGTAAGCCGAGTGCCGTCGTTGAAGGAGGTCAGACTAATTCAATTCAATTCAATTCAATTCAATTCAAGGTTTATTTTCCAGTTTACACTGGAAGGCTTTCAGGGCTAAAAGCTGCTATGGGCAGCTTGACGTGGCGACTGAAACCTTCACTTGGCTTTAACAAAACGACAAACAGTGGAAACGCAATAAATAGATCACAAAAACAATAGCAGATATAATACAATACAAGTTTAGGCACAGCTTTAGAGTGACGACTGCTTTGTGTGAATGTCGTTTTTGCAATGGCTGATTTTCGTGAAGAGCGTGCGCCGGTGAAATTCTGGTTTTTGTTAGGAAAAAGTTGAATGGTAACTCTTTAAATATTATAGACGTACAAGTACGATGCTATGGGGACAACTCAAGTGTTCCTGAATCGAATCCTGAATCAAAGCAACAATCATGCCAATGGAAAACTTCAAATTCACCTTGCCTCAAGACAGCTCGTCAGGTGAAACCAAACCTCAAAACAATGATGATTTGTTTTTTCGACGTGAGAGGAGTCGTCCATTGAGAATTTGTTCCGCAGGGTCAGACAGTTAGCCAGGCTTTCTACTTGGATGTTTTGAAAAGATTGGGCAACAGTGTGCGGTGGAAGCGGCCAGATTTGTGGCGGTCGGGTGACTGGTTGTTTCATCATGGCAATGCCCCTGCTCACACAGCCCTGTCTCTAGGACAATTTTGGACCAAAAATGGCATGACCCCTATTCCTCAACCCTCATACTCTCCCGACCTTGCCCCGTGCTACTTTCTTTGTTTCCTAGAATGAAAAAATAGGTGAATGGAAAGCATTTCGCTGATGTTGCTGAGGTGAAGAAAAAAACGACGGAGGCACTGTCAAGTACCACACAAGATGAATTTAAACAATGTTTTGAAAAATGAAATGAAAGATTCGACAAGCGTATCATTGCAAGTGGGGAATACTTTGAAGGAGATTGAAGGTCTGTGCTTAAAATGTGAACAAATAAGTTCAAACAAAAATAAGTCCGGTTTCTTTTGGGTACCCCCTTGTATATTATTTTCAGTAAGCGACTTTTACAGACTCTCGGCAGTTATTCTACTCGCACCAGTGCAGTGAAAACGAAAAGCGGCGAAGGGCTTCATAAAATGTCGCACGTGTATACGGAGCTCATACGAATATGCGGATCCCTAGACCAACCTTTGACGGCTTGCCAAAAGCAAAGTCATAGCGAAAAGCTGCCAACATACATAAAATCAGCTATCTAAAGTTGATCACACCAGTAGGGTCCGTGTTTGAACAGCCTACCAAATAAAGCGTCGCTTCTTCGCGCATGCTCTCCTTCCCGTCAGGCAGCGACAGATCATCGGGCGCGAGTGCGCACCGACCGTCGTGTCAGCTGCTGCAGCACAGCAAGGACTGCCTCCTACTGCCCTGGCAGCGCGTGAAAGCAGGTACTGCTACGATTTTTTTTCTTTTTTCACTGTTTGAATCAACAGTGACGCATCGATTTCCTATCTGTGGGAAATGCGCAGAATTTTATAATTATTACTGTAATGCATATACATGCCCTAGAAAGGCCGGTTTCTCTATTAATTTGCTGGCAGTATAACAAACACAGTGATTAACTAGCTTAAACCCGCCGTATAAACCCGCTAGAAAAATTAATCTGTTTCTAGGCTAAAACTGGAGGTAATGGAAAATGGAAAGTTTTTACCTCGCACGATCACTGAATGGAATTGTTTACCACGCAACACTTTTAAGAGCAAAGATTTTGTGAAAGGACTAGAAAGCCATATGCTGCATACTTAACATATCCTGTTTTCCTTCCAAAAGAGTTATTTGTCATGTATTTCGCATTCTCATCTATGGGGTCACCCGCGAGCAGCCGGCCGGGAGGGCGAGCTTCCGTGCCAGCTATGCGCGGGCGTTCTCGTGTCCCCAACCCGTGGCGCAGAGTCACAGCCACGGCGGGTTCGGACGAAGTAGGCAACGAACAGAGTACGCTAGGAAACCGTTTATTTACCTAGCGCAAGGCAAAGCACACTGCGGAAGAATGTTCTATCCGATAATAGATGGTTCAGCAGCTTACCAAGTCGTCGTCGACTGGCGTTGGATAATCCGGGAGGGCGCGGGCAGGAGACGGGGTCGGCGGGGCAATCGGGCAGTCACCACGGCGAGAGGAGAGACTAGACAGCCTTTGTTCCCGCGTGAGCTCTCCTTAAAGGGCCTGTGCCCACCCCAGCGCAGCAGACACTCTCTACCTCTCTTTGAGCGAGCCTCCTCTCCTTCCATTTCCTCCTCGAAATTCTTCTCTCCCGCTCCTCGTCGAGTAGGCTCGGCAAGGCAAAATCACCCCTTCTTTCTCCGGTGTAAGCCGGAGGCGTGGTGTCTGTGGAGTGCGTCACAGGGCGACGTCATGGCCCTGCCTTCAATAGAATTCTTTTCTTGGTTTTTGCATTTTCTCCGCACACTGAACGATCGAGAGGCGCGATCGGCTCGACCACCTAGACTTGTTAGCGAGCGCATCCTTTCATACATCTGTTTGTCATTCCCAGTTAACGAGCCACCTTTTCATTTTCTTTTAGGCCTCCCCACCGTTCCACGAGCGGAGGGGCGGAAGTCGGTTGTGTTCGAAACACACGGCGAAGCGCGGACCCGGCAACCGCCCGTTTGCTTTTCTCCATGCGTGTTTGTGTTCTGTGTGTTTGTGTCTTTTCTCCGCTCCAAAGCATATGTCATTCATTGGAGTCAAGGCGTACGCAAGATGCACGAAAGATAAGCGGTGTGTGTGCGGAGCAGTCAAGTGGGCGAGCGAGGGAAAGGTTCTGCTGCACTACTAATTAAAACCTTGTTTTGGGGGCTCGCATAGAAGAAAAGAAACTGAGAAGGGAGCGCGCACGCAGAGCGTCTCGTGACGTGATCACGGCGGGGGGGGAGGGGGGGGGGGCGAACCAACTCCCTCAGTTTTACTATTTCTTTACTTTTTATGGCTAGGGTTCAAGGCTGTCGCCGCACGCTCCCTCCGCAGTTTTTTTTTTTGTTCCTTCATGCGGGTTTGTAGGCATGAGCCAGAACAGAAGGCGCTGCGGAAAGCCTTGTGCAGACGACGCGACGCCAAGGCTACGCCCAACCTTCTCCCGTCAGTAGAACGATGCACCAATGGAGTGCCTTTAGCGAAAGTAGCCCCCCTTGACGTCAGCGGGGAGCAGAGTAGTGGGCCGGGCCCGTTTTTGAAGGAAGGAAAGAACGAACGGGCTTTGATTTGAATTTTCGCAGCTTTTCGGGGCGCGCATGGCTCTAGTATTTTGCAGAGGTTATCTTCGATGCCTCATCTATGCAGTGGGCTTGTTTTTCAAAAATGTCCGGACCCTGGTCAGTGGCCCTTTAAACCCCTACGACATTGCACCCCCTTGAGCAACCGGTTGCAACCAAGAGGGGTCGTTCACCCCGTTCCTAAGACGCCAGAGCGTAGGCGTGACGTCACGTCCGAGCTGGGGGGTGAGGAGAGTGGCCGCGTGGCCCCCCTCTCCCCACGCCCGGCGGCGGCGCTTCGTCGCGTGACTCAGCGCGGGGCGGCGAGGGATATCTGTATATCCCACATCCTCCCCTCCTTAAGAAGCCTCCCGGACAGAGAAGCAGGCGCCACGTTACTTAATCTTCTCCGTCATCCAGGGATCGAAGTTCTTCGGCTCCCGCTGGTACACTTGTTGATGTCCGCGCCACGCCCGCACCGATCAGCTGGTCCGAAGGCTGGACCACCCGCGAGATGATGACGTTGAAAGGCAACTTGCTGCCGGTTGCAAGTCTTCCGAGCGCGCGCGGCTGCGCCGCTCCGGTGAAGGTGGTTGACCGCCTCCGTGGCACCGGCTTGGATTGCTTGGAGGCCAGGTCCGTGGCTGCGCCACCCTCAGATACTGGGTCAGGTGGCTTCATAGGCGAGGGCCGCGGCGCTTCCATGGTAGATGCCGGGTGGTTGGGCTGCCCTGGCATGCCCGGTTAGCTGGCGAGGGCCCAGGGTTGAGGTTGTAAAGGGGGCCGCGGCTGCTGTTTCTTCGTTTGGACAGCTTGCTCTTGGGTAGGCGGGTGCGGCGGCGTACAGTCGGCAGGCGTTAGGCAGGCGGTTGGCTCCGATGCGGCGTGGCAGGTAGCAGGGGCGCCTGGCTGCTGCAGGGAGGCGGCTTCAGGTCGCGGGCTGGGCGTAGCGGCGGGCCATGGGCGCGGCGCGTTGCCGAAGCTGGATGGTGGCTCTAGATGGTTCTAGTTGGTGGGAGTGGTGAACGATGTCGTTCTGATGCGCCCTGCTTCTTTTCCATCTGCGCTGAAAAAGGTCAACACAGATGTAACCAACTCCCGCAGCGCGTGCTACGTAGCTGTTCGGCCCTCACGAGAGTCATGAGGGTTAACGCAAGTAAGTCTTACGTAACATTGATCGGCATGAGCGGCCCGTACGTTCATGCATCTAACGAGACTGCGTGTCGGCCTGCGCCCTCGCTCTAGTCCGCGCAGGCAGATTTTATTTCTGCCTACGGCGCAAGTTATAGCGGGACGCGGAGTTCGCCGGCTGATCGCAGCGCTCGTTCTCCGACTGCGGCGCGGGTCGGGCTGTGTCCTGAACCCACTCATCTCGCTGCACGTAACGTTTCAGGTCGCATACGTGCACCGGTCCGCCTGTCGGTTTCGACCGCCAGTCCTCGAGCCTGTAAACGAGCGAGGAAAGCTTCTCTCGCACGCGAAACGGCCCGATCCATTTCGGCGCCAACGAGGCCGCGAACTGTCTGCTAGCATCGCTGAGAACGTGTTGGCGCCGAAGCACCAGATCGCCCACTTCGTAGTGAACATCCCGGCGCGAGCGGTCGTACTGTGCTTTCTGCTGCGCCCTAGCAGTGCTCAGGTTTCGGCGAGCCTTGTGTAAGGCCTCCGTCATCTTAGCGCGCAGCTGCGTCGCGTATTCAGCTCGTGCTGACGAAGCGACTGGCGTCTTCCTGCTGTCCGTTAGAACCCGGTCCATCGGATTTAGCAGCTCTCTACCCAGATTGAGAGAAGACGGTGCATACCCAGTCGAGCGGTTAACGGTCGAACGCAAAGCGAACGCGATCTCCGGCAGATAGGAGTCCCAATCTTTGTGCCTCTCAGAGTACGCGACAAGCATGTGCTTAATGTTGCGGTTGACTCGTTCCGTGGGGTTCGACTGAGCATGATAGGTGGTCGTTTTCTTGTGCTTAATGCCGAGTGCAGCGCACGAATCTACGAACACCTTCGCAGTGAAGTAGGACGCGTTGTCCGTTATCAGCTGCTCTGGGAAACCGAACCTGGTGAATACGTCCATCAGCTTCTCCATGATCACTCGTGCCGTCAGCTTTCTCAGGGGGAAAAGTTCAACCCACTTGCTGAAGTGATCCGTGACCACCAGCAGGAACTTGTTCCTACTCGGTGTCGTGGGATACGGTCCCATGATGTCACACGCCGCGATTTGCCAGGGAGTCTGGCTGTTAATCGGCTGCATGAGGCCGGGCGGTCGTCCACCCCGGGGCTTCACACTTCGGCACACATGACATGAGCGGGCGTAGCGTGTTACGTCCCTTTTCATGCCAAGCCAGGTAGCAAAGCGACACAACTTAATGTAAGTCTTGGGGCCGCTTGCATGCCCAGCGATGCACGAGTCATGAAAGTAGCGTAACAGTGCCGCTCTCAACACTCGCGGTATCACCACCTTGAACGCCTCGCTTGTGTCGTTCTCGGAGGGGATATACCTCAGCAGGACGCCGTCGGAATCCAGCAGATAAGAATCCAGCGCGCTCACAGCACTACCAGCTGTTTCCAAGCGCTCCGCACCGACAGCAAAACCAGCTGTCCCCGTGTGCGCGGCGGGCGGCCGCTCGGCTCCCGGAGCCCGTCGAACACTTTTCGACAAAATGAATCCATCTGCTGAGCTTCGAGCAACTCCTTTCTGCTAAACACGATCCCCACGGAACTCTCGTAGTCCACGTGGTTCACGCTCTCGCCTGGGGTCAACGGTCGGTCCGTGTCCCTCACATCGGCTACGGCTGGCGACAGTCCCGCACTCCCTCCCTCTGTCGGGCGGTCGGTCGTGTGACCTTCCTCGCTCTGGACAGGCGCTCGCGAGAGTGCGTCAGCCACGGCGTTGTTCTTCCCTTTTCGGTAGCGTACGGTAAAGTCGTAACGCTGCAGCAACAGGGCCCAACGCGCCAGGCGGCCGCTCGGCTCGCTGAGTCGTCTCAGCCAGGTGAGCGCCATGTGATCCGTCTCGATCACAAATGCCACCCCGTCGACGTAGTAGTCGAACTTCCGCAGAGCAAAAACTATCGCGAGACATTCCTTCTCAGTCACCGAATAGTTTCTCTCTGCCGGCGTCAGTGAACGGCTCGCGAACGCTACCGGTCGGAGGACGCCTTCATGCTCCTGAAGCAACACTGCTCCTAAGCCCAGGTCGCTTGCGTCGGTTTGAATCACAAACTCCCTGTTTAGGTCGGGTAGCTGCAACTCAGCCGTGTCCGCGAGCACCTTAACGAGGTTGCGCAGTGCAGCCTCTTGCTCGGGACCCCAACTCCAGCGCTCGCCCTTCTTCAAAATCTTTGTCAAAGGTGCCTGCAGCGCTGCGCAATCTGGGATGAACTGGCGATAAAAGTTCGCCATTCCCAGGAAGCGTCTGAGACCAGCTAGATCTGACGGCGATGGAAACTTAAGCAAAGCTTCGAGTTTATCCTCGCACGGCAGAATGCGGCCTTTGTCGATCGTGAACCCCAACAGTGTTATTCGGGTCGCGGCGATCTGCGCCTTCTTCGGGTTCAAAGTGATTCCCGCGGACCTCAGCCTCTCTAGGATGTCCCTCAAGTGGCGCAGGTGTTCCTCGAACGTTTTTGAGTACACCACGATGTCGTCTAGGTATGCGAGCGCGTGGTGCCACTTCGCATCTCCCAGAACACGGTCCATTAGGCGCTGATAAGTAGCGGGTGCTCCTACCAAGCCAAAAGACATTCTCTTGAATTGGAAAAGACCTCTGTGACAAGTGAAAGCAGTCTTCTCCTTATCACGCTCATCCATTTCAACCTGAAAGTATCCGCGGCTAGCATCGAGCGTAGTAAAGTACTTCGCCCCACCTAGGTTGGACACTAGGGAAGAAATGGTTGGTAGAGGGTACGCATCCTTTCTCGTAACCTCATTCAGTCTGCGGTAGTCCACGCAAAGCCGATATGTATCGTCTTTCTTTGGAACTAAGACTACCGGGAAGCCCCAAGGGCTGTTAGACCTCTCCACAACGCCAGTATCGATAAGTTCGTCTAAGGCGCCGTCCAGTGCTTTTCTCTTAGCCAAGCTGATTGGTCTAGGATTGCACATCCAAGGCAGTGCATCACCCGTGTCTATTCTGTGCCTTACTAGTGTAGTCAGGCCAGGCCGGTCCGTGAATGTCGCGTTGAATTCGTAGAGGAGAGATGACAAACGTGCCTTCTCCCTTTCCGATACGCTGTTCACCTCCGACAACAAAGGGTGCATTGCCCTCCGTGGCACGGTAGAACAGCTTTCTACCGCGACAACATTCTCTGTGGGCCCTCTCTCAGCGGCGACTGTCCGCCCGAATGCTTGTTTCCGGGCCGGCGGTGGTGATTTTCCACGGTCACTCCCCGCTGGCTCCGTGTTCGGAGCCGTAATTGACTGCGAGGCCGCGGGCGCTTTTGCAAAAAGCTTCAAGGCGCCGGCGGTGCGCTCTCGATAGCCTCCGCTGGCTATCTGGGCGTTTACATGAGCCCGACAAAAGTCGGGTTAAGGGGGCTGTCGGGCCGAGAACCGGTTGTCGGGCTCATGTATACGCTAGGGGGTCGAGCTAAGGGGCCGTCCAGTCGAGCTGGGCCAGCCCGACTGCAGGGGGTGGGTTGACTCTGCCCGACCCGGCTGGAAGGAGCATGTATACGCTGCCGCATCGGCTTAGCGCCTCCTCTCCTGCCTCCTCTTTCCTCCTCTCTGGTCTGGCTGGCGCTGATCAGGAACTCGGAGATATTTTTTCCAGATGCGCGCCGAACACCGCCATGTTGTTTCCTCCTCTCTAGCTGGTTCGGAAAGGTGGTATCCGTGCGTCCCGTGCGTTCTCTGCGGTTCTCCGTGTTTATTGTACCGTATTTTCCGGTGTATAAGACGCGGCTTTTTTCCGAAAATCTTGCTGGTGCGTCCTATACAAGGGTGCGTCTTATATGCGAATTTTTCATCTTCCTTTTAGCGAGTTCATCGATTACTCCGGTTCATGCTAAAGCTTTTTTCACCTAAAAATATCACTACCAATAACGCGGTTGTAACACGGTTAATACTTCAATACCAGGACCGCGGTGCGCGACATTCTAGGTGATCTTTATCATGAAACGGCGGGGATGACGACTTCCGGGATCACAAACGCGCGGCTGTTTCGGAGGCCCCAAGCAAAAGTAATGAGAAGCGCCAAAAGATGGTGACAATCGCGCTTCTCGCCATTGTCAAGACAAGCGGCCGTTCTTTTTTGTCACCCTTTGCAACTTTTTTTGCTCCGTGTACGTAATGCATGTTTCAGCCGAGTTGCTTCCAGAAATGGGTGAACATTTTGATAGCGCATCTGAAGATGAAGACTTGGAAGCTTTCAAGTAGAAATAAAATGTTATGGACATATGGGGAGCTGTATCGTTTTTTCTTTCTTTTTTTGCTAAAACATGGACGGGTATGGCGTGAGTGTTGCCTTTTTCGATCACTTAGCGTTGCTTAAGAATTGCTCACAGGTACGGTGCATTTCGCGATAGTCGCGCAAGCGTGTTTAATTAAGCCTCACTAGCCTAACTGGGTAAACTGGGGTGCGTCTTATACACCGGTGCGTCTTATATACGAACTTTTTCAGTGACAGCTTGCATATATGGCAGGTGCGTCTTATACAAGGGTGCGTCTTATACACCGGAAAATACGGTATGCGGTTGCTTAGCTGTAGTAGCCCGATTTGGGTGTATGCGCGATTTAAGCGGAAACGAGGCCTTCAGGAAACCACCGCGAAGTCGTCTGCTGTTCAAACAACTACAGGAAGCGAAGGCGGCTTGAAGCGGAGCAGTGTGAAGAACACAGAGAGCCACGGCGGCAGTGCGTTTGCGGGCTGTTTCAGCTACACATACCTTACACGCGAGCACCTACTGCTGATGTCTCTAAGATATGTGTCGTCTGTGAACCTTGCAAAATCAAAACATAAGAAATAATTCGGGGAAATGATGCAGCAGCACTGCGGGTTGCGTGAAACATTTCTGTTATAGCTCTTCTGTAAAATATCTCTTCTGTAAAAAGTTTTGTGCACGCTTGTTTGTTTTTCATCAGTCCCCCCCCCCTCATGTAATGCCCTGCTGGATCCTTAGGGTATTCTGAATAAATAAATAACTGCCGAGACTGGCGACTGATTATTAGCGACAACGGCACTGTAAACATAGCTATTTGACAGTACTTGAAAGCCATGATGCATTGCGCAAATGCCACGGCTGTTTGCTTGCAGTAAATATCCGATAAACCAGCAGGACTTAAAAAACTCAAGGCAGCAGCTTTGACGTGTCCGCCTTGCATCGTGACACCTCATGCTTCGACCAAATACTATTTTCAACTGACGCCATAATGCAAAGTGCCGATTGTTTTTAAAAAAAATGTGCCTATTAGGGACGTGGAATCAACAGGCACGCAGTGCCCACCCGACCCCACGCACGCACTTTTTCGCTCTTTCGGCATTAATCAGAGGCCGCACCCGAGACGGACCAAACAGATACACCCCTCAGGAACTGTCACAACATATGCACCAGTTTCGAGTGTATAAATTACATCGCGTTCGAAGGCCAGATGCCTCTCTACTACATATTTTTCCGAGTTTAGCGAAATGTCAGACGACGCGAAGCTCCACATCCAGTTTCCTCTGTTCCTGCGACACTTTGCTTCGACGCGCGGCGCCGACGGATGCACTGGCGCTCCGAAGAGCGCTGTCACACACTCGCATGTTCACGCTAAGAGTGGACCACCCTAAATTTGCAAGCTTCACCAGTTATTTTACCGTTAGTACGAAGTAATCAAAAAATTTATGCAAAGCCAAAAGCCGCAACAGAATTCTGTGCGCTTATGCGCTCCAGCGGTGCCTTTTCCATGTAGCACTACAGAAAGTATACCGTTTTTTAGGACAGTGCAGAGGGAAAATGTAGTGAAAGACGCGGTCGAACGCCGTTTCAATCTGTTCGTGTCACCGGCGCAACGCAGGGCAGACCGCTTGAGCGCTTGACAGCAACACTGCTGTTAGCCCGGAACGGAGCGGTTTTTCTTTTATAATTATAATTACAACATAGAAGCGCTCAGCAAGTTTCGTGCTCGCATTGATAAATGTCTCCTTTATATATACCAGAAAGCCGTTAAATGAATTTCGCACACTTGCGTAGAAGCACACCTCCATTGTCGATTTTCGGCACAACTTGCAGGGAAACATCCGCGTTACCGCTCGCCGAAGCACGGGCCATTTTGTTCACAGTTGCTGAGTGCATACAGTGCAACACTTTGCAGGTCAAAATCATGCAAAAATCAACACTCGGATAAGGCTGAATAGCGCTGTGAGTACTCGCTGCCTGTATTGCAGCGGTGCACACCCAAGCCGACATGGCGGAGAAATCGGCCAGACGCAAGATGGCGCTGCTGTCGAAAGATGGCCGCGCGCACCTGAGCGAAGCACTCGACAGCGAAATCAAGACGTATATAAAGAATTGGAGCGGGAGATGCGCGGTATGGGTAATAATTTTACATGGGAACAGCTGCGCACCTGCTGGAAGAACATGAAGAAAAGGTTTACGCTAGTAAATATTGAAAAAGTCCTTGTGTGACCTCCCGGGTAATTTATTCGCGGATTTTAGGAGCTGTTCGGATCGGACCAGTCGTCGCTCAGTCTTGAACGAGACCATTTTGACGTGAGGCTTCGGAAGCGAACGTTTTGACGTTACATCGCCACGGCAAGCACCATGTTGTGCACATTCATCCATGAAACTAAAATCTCCATGAAATAGAGCTGATTCAAACATAACATGAAGCTCAACGCAGCAGCGGAGACACCCATTGTAAATCAAACCGAGCCGCTGCCTGCTTCGAAGAGAGCGCGCACGCGAACGGGCGAACCAACCGACCGGAAAGAGCAGCAGTCGGGAAAGGGAACTTTTCGTCCGCGCGTTCCTCCTCCTCTAGCACGCGTGTGGTTTGCTTGCTCGACGCTAGGGGTAGCGACGATCTCTGCCCGACCGAAAACCGGTTCATGTAAACGCAGTGGGGTCGGGCTGGTTAGCCCGACATCTGGCGCACCCCGACCCGACCCGCAACGTCAGGCTCCATGTATACGAGGCTTATGTCTATCACAATGCCTGTCTTGGCTAGAAAGTCTCGCCCAAGAATTACAGGAACGGATAAACAGGGAAGATGAACGAGGCGTTGTCGCCGCACGCGTCTTTCCCAGCGAACCACTATCCTAGCTGCACCGCTGGATTGCGCTGTGCCGCTCGCAAGGCGAAAAGTGGTATCGCACTCTCTCAACCGGATTTTGTTCTGGCGGAGATGGTTTAGCACTTCGTCACCGAACAAAGAAGCGCTTGCCCCTGTGTCGAGTAACGCGGTGAATTTCTTTCGAGCTATCGTTAGCTCGATGAACGGCGCTGGCAAGTCAACAGAACTTCCTACGCGACATGCCAAAGGCGCTAATAAACCGGGGTTCTCTGTGTAAGCCGCGCGGGATCGAAGGTCGATCACCGGCGGCTGTAGCCGTTTCCCGACCGTGTTTGGTCACGGGCGGGGAGGCGGCCACAGTCGCGGGCGAAGTGCCCCGGCTGGTCGCACCGGTAGCAACGGTTGCTCGGGCTCCGACGGGCTGGGCGCTGGTCGCCACGTTCCGGTCGGTCGTCTCGATCTCGCGGTGCGGACGGTGGGGGCCGCTCGTGCGGCCGCGTGTCGGCCTCGCGATCTCGGCTACAGGTGTTCCGCTCTGCGGCAGCGTGTGCTGTTCGCAGCGCGTAGCTGAATGGGTCCAAAGCGCGGTCGGACAATTCCCAACCCCTCGGGACACGCTCGTCAGCAAATTGTGCTGTCGCTTCAGCTCTAGACGGACTACGCGCTGAGCTGCCATTCCACGCGCAGCGCGGCTCAAGTGACTGCGATGCAGGTGGCGGCGGCCGATACGCTCGCGCAGAGAGGATGTCTCCCTGAATGCGCTTCGCCTCAGCTGCTAGCTCGTCCAGGTCTCTAAACCTGCCTCCTCTCAGGTAGGCCGCGAAAGTCGGGTGCGCTTGTCGTGTGACACGCTCAACTTTCTCCGTGTTTGTGGCGCGAGGGTCAGCGAGGCGATACAGTTCGTCCATCGCTCGGACGTACTCTAACAAAGACTCGTCGGGGTGCTGGGTGCGGAGTTCCAGCTCCCGCCTCAAACGCCACTCGTAGTTTGCGGGAAGGAATTCGTCGCGGAAGCTTGCGCTAAACTCCTCCATTGTACTCGCTCGGTTACCGGTTAGTCGGTACCAGCGGGCCGCTTGCTCCGTCAAAGAAACAGGCACAACACGCGCGAGCAGTTCGGCGTCTGCGATTCCTGTCGCTTGCTGATAATGCAGCAGACGGTCGAGGTACTCATTAGCCCCTGTTCTGTCATGGTACCCCGTGTAGGTAGGTACGTCTATCCTAAGACGGGGTGCCTGGGCCGGGGCTTGCAAATTGTTTTGCAACATACCCGCTAAGCTCTGCATAACTTGCATCGCGTTCTGCAAGAGCACCTCGGATGACTGCGGACTAACGCCCCCGGAGTTGGGCGCAGCCGCTGATGGCGTCGAACAATGAGGCGTAGGTGCCCTATTGTTCGCACCACGGAGCGGCGAGGTGCCCGATGTGGTGCCCTCCGTACCAGGCCTAAGTCCTGCAGACCCGCCCGGGAATGCAACTCGGCTATTCCGCGTGGAACACTCAAGATTTACGCCTTCCAAAGGCAAGTCAAGTAGGGAGCCCTGGCTCTGTGCCGCTAGCTCTGACAGCATGAACAAAGACTGGAAGTCAGGCCTATCAGCTGCCATCCTTTGTTAGCGCGTCGACAGTCGTTCGCTCCAACAAAGTACACTGCTCAATGCCTAGTTCGCCCCACGTTCGGGTGCCAAGATATGGGGTCACCCGCGAGCAGCCGGCCGGGAGGGCGAGCTTCCGTGCCAGCTATGCGCGGGCGTTCTCGTGTCCCCAACCCGTGGCGCAGAGTCACAGCCACGGCGGGTTCGGACGAAGTAGGCAACGAACAGAGTACGCTAGGAAACCGTTTATTTACCTAGCGCAAGGCAAAGCACACTGCGGAAGAATGTTCTATCCGATAATAGATGGTTCAGCAGCTCACCAAGTCGTCGTCGACTGGCGTTGGATAATCCGGGAGGGCGCGGGCAGGAGACGGGGTCGGCGGGGCAATCGGGCAGTCACCACGGCGAGAGGAGAGACTAGACAGCCTTTGTTCCCGCGTGAGCTCTCCTTAAACCCCTACGACATTGCACCCCCTTGAGCAACCGGTTGCAACCAAGAGGGGTCGTTCACCCCGTTCCTAAGACGCCAGAGCGTAGGCGTGACGTCACGTCCGAGCTGGGGGGTGAGGAGAGTGGCCGCGTGGCCCCCCTCTCCCCACGCCCGGCGGCGGCGCTTCGTCGCGTGACTCAGCGCGGGGCGGCGAGGGATATCTGTATATCCCACACATCATACATGAGATGTGTTGTTGCCATTTCTTACCCAATATTAGTTTTCTTATACAGTTGTTCTTTAAGAAATGTGTTGTTTCCCATGTGTTCTTTCTCGCATTGTACACGTTCTTCTTGTATTCTACATTTGTATGCCCATCCTGCTTGGGCCAAAGCATTGGCCTGCAGTATATCTAAATAAATAAATAAAATAAAAATCGACTACTGGCAAATAAGAGTATCAGTTTCTGAAATACCACTTCTCAGCTCTGACTCATGATCTTCGTCGTAATTTTTCACTACACTTATGTTTTAGTTCATGTTTTCCATGCTCGAGCCCCTACACATCCAGTCTAGTTGACTGAATAGACGCTCAGGGGTAGGAAATTTAGAAATGCACTTGCCTAAATGTTTTAGAATATGACTTGCTATTACAAAAATATAAAAGTTTATGCCAAAAGAAAATTAGCTATGTAAGAATGAGATTAGCATTATTTCTTGGTAAGGGGTAACTTATAAAAAACATGCCGATTGTACTATATTTCGCGTTCAATATGTAACTCAGAATCCCTGAGTAGAAAAAGTAGTCCGCAAAGAATGTAATGCGAATGGCAAGATATTAATGTTGTAATATTCGCTATCTTGAGAACGTTTACACGGTAAATGAATTTTTATGTATTTTATGTTTATATTGAATCTACCTAGACGCTTTTGTTAAGTTATTGAATTTTTCATGTAGCATAGCATTTTTGCTCTGCATGTGTACATGTTCTGGCTTATTTTATTTAGCACGTGCAAAAATACGCTTTTTGTATGCTCGCTGTTTTGATAACTGGCAAAAATGTGCCGAGTGTAGATTCTTTGTCGTGCTTGTAACTTTCGAACTTTCTTAAAGGGACACTGAGGAGAGCACTATTAATATTTTTTTATAGTAAAATCCGATAGTTCGGCATGTCATGTCTTTGTTGCCACTTGGCCGGCAGCGAAAGATGCATTTATTTCTAAGAAATTTGGATTCGAAGTTTAAAAAGTTTTTCCCGCCACTCTGATTCAAACTTCGGATTCGTCTATGACGACACAGGACTAAGAGACGTGAAACATGACGTGCACATGACGTAACGCAGACTCCGTGATTTCTGGCTGCCAGCAGTGCGGCCTAGCAGCAGCCGAAAAGAAAGCTACCGCCGGCCGCACGTTGAAGGCATCTATCGGCTATTGCGGCCGTCGCTACTGTCGCTTCGATTACGTTTGCACTGGCGTTTTGCCAGTGTTACGATGGATCTCGTTCTCGAAGTCGTCAACGAAGTTCTCGCAAATAGACACCTTTAGCATACCGTGTACCTTGTTACCGCTAGCGGAATACCAGGAGCCCGCCTACCGCCGGAAAACAGGCGCTGATTTGTCCCGATGCTTCAGGAGCGCGCGTAGCAGCCGGGCACGTGGCGCCATCTGGCGACGTCAAGGAGATTTGCGCATGTATTGGCTGCGCCTCAGTGATGCATGATTTCTCGGTTCCTGGTGTTGCTAGAACCATTCTTTCTAGCAACACTGTTTCGGCCTATGATCTCATCACGCTTGTACTTGCGAGTTTGGCCTGTGGCGGCGATACCTGTATTTTGGTTCTTGCTCTTTTCTACGTTACAAGAGCTTTGTTGTCAGCATAAGTGGCGTTTTTGTAATCAGGAGCTGGTATTCTGTCGATACAAGCCAACTTCAATTTCTCCTCAGTGTCCCTTTAATGGGCTTTATGCAAACAATTTGCGTTCTGTACAGTGTTGTTTTGTAGGAATGGGCTAATACAAACTTAGTTTCTTACACTTACCTTCATAGCGAGTTTTTAGGCTTCGTACTCCGGATCACCTGGCCGCCTGTGCAGCAATAAACTACCTCAGCGCTTTAACTGCCAAAATATGCATGTACAGTCTTTCTCAAAAGTAACCAGGCAGCGCGTTTTTCTTCTCAGTCGTATATTAAAGCTATTATGCCAGCCCTCAAGCTCTAAATAGCTGTATGGTAAGAAGAACCCCTTTTCTCACTTTCAAAGAACTTTTCGATTTTCAGGCAAGCCGTGAGGGCTCTGTTATACGAATGAGAAACAAACCACGGAGCCTGGTCACTTTTGACAAAGACTCTACAAACAACTACGTGAAGGAAAATAAACGACTAACATACGATGCCGCTATCAGAAGATGGCCTTTAATGCATTCCTGGATTAGAAGTCAATGCGAATTTTCGGGAACATTTAATGACGAAGATTGGCGAGAAACCACGGGAAACAGTTTTTATGCCGTCGCACAAAATTGCTATTTATTTCTAGATCACAGCAGTATATGTGACCTACGAGGGGGTACCCAAAAGAAACCGGACTAAATTTTTGAATCGGCACAGCTTCTGTGGCACCGCGTTTTGCCGCTAGGAGCGCATAGAACGAACATTCCAGAGTCAGTAAGCCGAGTGGAGTCACTGAAGGAGGTCAGACTAGTTTAGGCAGGGTTTTAGAGTAACGACTGTTTTGTGTGAGTGTCGTTTTTGCAATGGCTTATTTTCGTGAACAGCGTGCGCCGGTGAAATTCTGATTTTTTATCGGAAAAAGTGGAACGGAAACTTGAAATATTCAGAAAGACGTTCAAGGACGATGCTATGGGGACAACTCAAGTGTTCCTGAATTAAATCCTGAATCAAAGCAACAGTCATGCCAATGGAAAACTTCAAATTCACCTCGCCTCACGCCCCATTGAAAGGACATAACATAATTTTCCAGTGGCTGCCGGGCCACTGCGGCATTCATGGCAATCACCAGGCTGACGAAGCTGCCCGTTCTGCCCACAATGATGGAATCCCCGTTAATATCCCCGTAACGAGAGCTGACGCAGCGTGTGGGCTTCGTTCTTTGAGGCTGAAGCTCACACTTTCAGCGTGGAACTCTGGTGAGTTGTGCAACCATCGCCTCAGGACTTTGGACCCTGGACTGCGCCTCCGTCTTCCGTGTAACGTAGCGCGTCGTGAAGCAACACTACTGTGTCGTCTATGGCTCGGTGTTGCCTTCACGAATAAGTATGCTTTCCGGATCGCGATGGCCGACAACCCTTCTTGTGTGAACTGCGCCTGTGATGAGACAATCACCCATATCTTGTGTGAGTGCCCTGCCTTTGTAGCCGAAAGACATAAGCTGCGATGTGCTTTGGACCGCCTGGACCCTCGCCCTTTCACAGAGGCCAAGATCCTCGGTCCGTGGCCACAACAGTCAACTGCCATCAAGGCTTACAAGGCACTCTTTCGCTTTTTGAGAGCGACTGCCTTGATTGACAGACTGTGATTATTTCCCTTTACTTCTCTCTTTCCTCTTTAATTCCCCTCATTCCCTTCCCCTGTGCAGGGTAGCCAACCGGAATCCTTTCTGGTTAACATCCCTGCCTTTCCCTCTCTCTCTCTCTCTCTCTCTCTCTCACCTCGCCTCAAGAAAGCTCGTCAGGTGAAACCAAACCTCAAAACAATGCTGATTTGTTTTTTCGACTTGAGAGGAGTCGTCCATTCAGAATTTGTTCCGCAGGGTCAGACAGTTAACCAGGCTTTCTCTTTGGGTGTTATGAAAAGATTGGGCAACAGTGTTTGGTAGAAGCGGCCTGATTTGTGGCAGACGGGTGACTGGTTTTTCCACCATGGCAATGCCCCTGCTCACACAGCCCTGTCTCTACGACAAATTCGGACCAAAAATGGCATGACCTCTGTTCCTCAACCTTCATACTCACCCGACCTTGCCACGTGCTACTTTCTTTGTTTCGTAGAATGAAAAGACAGTTGAATGGAAAGCGTTTCACTGATGTTGCTAAGGTGAAGAAAAAAACGACGGAGGGACTGTCAAGCATCACAAAAGATGAATTTGAACAATGTTTTGAAAAATGGAATGAAAGATTCGACAAAGGTATCATTGCAAGTGGGGAATACTTTGAAGGATATTGAAGGTCAGTGCTGAAAATGTGAACAAATAAGTTCAAACAAAAATAAGTCCGGTTTCTTTTGGGTACCCCCTTATATACGATGATAAAGTGGTACATGCCAATCACTCAGTTTTTTTTTCAGTGCTGCGAACAACATTAACACGTGAATAATCGTCACCATTAACACAAGCATGACTACGCCCACTGTAGCTCGAAGACCTCGCCCATACCTCACCAATCAATCCTGTCCTGAGCCAGCTTTGACCACCTTAAACCCGCAAGCTCCTTCACCTCGTCCGCCCACCTAACTTCCTGCAATCCGCAGCTACGCATGCCTTCTCTTGGAATCCACTCCGTTACCCTTAAGGACAATCGGTTATCTAGATTTTGCATCGCATGCCCTGCCCAAGCCCATTGCTTTCTTGATCACTACTAGGATGTCGTTAAAGGGACTATGAAACAAATTAATTGAGATTACGTAAAGATAGGCAATCCATCACTCGTCACCCCAGCGAAAGAATGTTCGAGCTAGCATGAATAACAACGAAGTTATGGACGATTAAAAATCACGCTCCTCCTCTCCCCCCTCAACTCATACGCGCGGAGCACCAAGAAAAAATAAAGAAAACGGCTCCGGGACTGGGCTCCGCCCATGAAAACGTCATTCGCTGACGTTCGGTTTACGGCTTCCGGTTGTCGCACTCCCGAGGAGCAGCGTGCGTCGGCAGCGTCTCTCCGGTCCACCGTGCTCCGGTCTCGGCGCTTTCTTTGCTCCCGAACTGCCGGCAGAAAGAGGCGGCAGAGGTAAATTGAAAACATATGCGTGAAGGCAATGCCCTGGCCCGCGCTTGCCCGAGGGGGTCGCGCGGCGCCTCGAGCAGACGATTTTCACCGCTACCGGAAGTGTGCCCGTGACATCGTAGCTGCCGCGGCTCGAGCGAATGACAGCGTGTGGTGGCCTACCGACGTCATGGGAATAGTGACGTCTATTTTCCCGGTTTTGGTTTCAAAATCGCTCCCTACGAAGACACCAATCGGCCCGCGAATTTTAAAAAACGCGATTTTTAAAAAGCCATAATAAATTGCCGGCTCAGTTCCGAAGACTCATACTTGGTGTCAGTGCTTCTGAGCATAACTTCTAACATTTACAAGCGTCTTTTAATTCTTTTCATGGTCCCTTTAACTCGCTGTTTGTTCTCTGACCCACTCTGGCCTTAACGTTATATCTTTTTCCTTTCATGGCATGCTGCGTTTTTCTCAGTTTAATATGAACCCTTTTCATTACCCTCCATGTTTCTGCCCCATAGGTGATGCAGCGGTTGTATACTTTTCTCTTAATGGATATTGGCAACATGCGTGCACTCTTTTCTGGTTATCCTTTTTTGGCTATTTGCGTGCATTCTTTTCAAGATCCCTAATCAGAGACAATCGGCGCTGTTCAGTAACTACAACTAAAGGAACAGTGTGCCACATTTCTTCGTGGGTTTGTCGGCAGGACAGATTAATCTTATTAAGAAGTTAACATAAACGTCTTTCCACAAACGCGCCGTAAAAGGTGCAGCGCTCTCGAAATGGGACTGGTCCAGCGTTTTAGTACATCACATGTGCTACAACGTTGTTATACCGCACAGCATTGGCCAGGACGTTCATAGCCTCTACCATGCTCGCAAAGACATGTCAAGGCGTCAAAGCTATTGAACGAAGAGACGTTCTTTAGTCTCTTCTCTGCTTGGCGTAACGTATCCCTGGGGACCATGCCTTGCATTCTTCTGCGCTTTGTGTGAGCCAAGAGAGAGAGAGAGAGAAAGGAATTTGAATGCGAGCAAAAGGAGGATAAAATACAAATACGAGTGCGCCGGAAGGGCCAAAGGCAGAAAAATGTGCAAATACAAAGCACTTTCCACAAGCTAATTTTCCACAAGCTAGCGGTGGAAAATTCTAATTGGTGCGCTTGAGGTGCGCCTTCCAAACTGGGGTTGGAAAAAGAGAAATGTGTTCATGGAATAAGCAGAGATTTCTGAAAGATTGTTCAAAGCTGCTTGCAAGTTCTTTTTTTATCAATTGCAATAAGAAGGAAGCATAAAAAGGGTTGCAGCTGCGCGCACTTAAAGGATCTAGCGAGTGAAGGCATATTCCGCAAATGCGACATGAACTGGAACAAAACAAAAGGAATTTATTCTCATGAAGAAGTATTTAGATACTCTTTTTGACGCAACCAGGTAGAGAGATTGTCGAGTTCAGTTCATGCTTGAAAAAAAAAAAACAGTGCGAAATGGGAGGAAAAAAAGAAATGGGCGTTTGCTCGCACCGAACTATATTTTTTAAAGTGCTTGAAAAGTAGATGCTGCAAGAAAAAAGAGCGAAACAAACAACCGAAAGATATACAAGCGGTCCAGTTGGTTCAAAGCAGCCATGCGACCCTTGACCCCGTGAGAGCTACAGGTAACGTGCCCAGCTTATGAGCGTAACCAAGTGGAAAAGTCTCAGACATTGCGACTTGCCTTGCCTTCATGTCGGAGAGGTGCAACTCGGCATGCCCTTCCGGACTTAATTTAATTGTATCCACTCTGTTCTCAGGAGCAATGAGAGCACAAGGATGCCTCCTTTTATGCTTCATTTTTAAACATTAAAGGTCCCAGGAGAGGTTACCCCAAATATGAGTTTTTTGGCCTCCAAGCAATTGTCAAAAGGTTCATCTACCTATGCTAAACACAGTTAAACGCAGTAAGCACGTAATGTAAAGAAAATAATGAATTGAAATCGTGGGCTCCAAGCACCACCCACCTGCGCGGACCATCATTTTGAAATGCGTTCAGTGACATCACATGGCAGAGCCGCGGTTGCATCGTCTGCTACAATTTTTCCTGTCGCCGCTTGCATACCACATGAGGACGAGGAGCCGCCGCGAACTTTGCAGCTGTCATCGGACAAAGCACTCAGTATGTCTTCGTCCGACCAGTCTATTCATGGCTCTCAGAGTGAGACCGAAACCCCGAGGTATGCGCCACACTTCGATTTTGATCGAAGTGCGACGGAATCGAGCGACGACCACGACCAACCGGAAAATAATGCATACAGTGATGTCTGTAACAACCTCGGCCTTGCGAGAGACACCGGGGAAGTTCCTCCGTTATGGTGATTGTTACGGCTATCGAAATATACCGTACTGTCCATAATCATAAAGTCGGTTTAGCTTCTTCTAACATCAAATATTTTTCTCAGTCATTTTTTCTGCGTACCTCGCGTGACTGGAATCACCTTCCCGCAGATATTGCCAAAATCAATAATTATGAGATTTTCCGCGAAGCTATAGCTAGTATTGTATGCTCAGGTGTTATTTAATTTGGTCTGTTTGCTGTATTTTCTAATCTTATTCTTGTGTTTTGCCACTCCCCCTCTTAATGCCTCTGGCCCTGAGGTGTACGATATGTAAATAAATAAGAAATAAATAACCACGCGATTACAATTTGGATCACTCACCATTTCCAGAATTAGCAGCAAGCCCTCCTGTGTTTACCACGAGTTGTGATAGTCTCAAACATGCCCGACCATGCTCGCCTCGTGGATAATCACCACAGTTTGAACGCTGTTGTTACAATGTTCTCCAACTTATAATAGCGCGGAAAGGCACATCGAGACACCCTACGTTTACTACTCTGTACTGCTGTGAAGTCTTGTGCGTGCCACTTGCACTTTTCGCACCATGCATGCGGCCTAGGCTGCAGTTTGGTATTAACATTTAAAACATTTAATATATCCTGTGCTGTGCTGCTTGAATTGCTACCCATCATTTACTATTTTGCACGTGTCACTATTGCAACTGCCGTTTAACGCAAATGGCTGTCGAAAATGTTTGCTGCCGGAACATTCCGAAAGCGTGCCTAAGCCGCCGCGGTGGCTCAGTGGTTATGGTGCTCGACTGCTGACCCGAAAGACGCGGGTGCGATCCCGGCCGCGGCGGCTGAATTTCGATGGAGGCGAAATTCCAGAGCCCCGTGTGCTGTTCGATGTCAGTGCACGTCAAAAGAACCCCAGTTGGTCGAAATTTACAGAGTCTCTCTTATCCTGAGTTGCTTTGGGACGTTAAACCCCACAAACCAAACCAAACCGAAAGCGTGCCTAAAGATGGAGTGCAGGGACTCCATCACCAACCACCCCACTTTTCTTGGAGGACGCGTCAGCATGCATGCACTGGAGATTGCATACCTCAATATAATGCGCCGCAGCTGCACACTGATCTCAGAAGCAGATATACACAGGTAAATCACGGAACAGATGCATAAATTCCCTGGGCCGCACAAATAGCCTGCACATACATATATTTGTTTTCCCTCGCCCGTTGTTTGCAGGAGGTAAAGGAACACGGCGTACTACCAGTTTTCCATCTGGATATGGTATAGGTTTAGGTTTGGTTTATTGGGGTTTAACGTCCCGAAGAAACTCAGGCTATGAGGGACGCCGTAGTGAAGGGCTCCGGACAATTTCGACCACCTGGGGTTCTTTAACGTGCACTGACATCGCACAGTACACGGGCCTCTAGAATTTCGCCTTCATCGAAATTCGGCCGCCGCGGCTGGGATCGAACCCGCGTCTTTCGGGCCAGCAGCCGAGTGCCGTAACCACTGAGCCACCGCAGCGGGATATGGTATAGGCTGGGCAGGAGGAACAGAAAACGCCTACCAAGTTGTGTGGTGCACAAAATTTGAATTCCCATCGCAGCATTATGCTTCCGATCTGCTGAATACTAAAGGGAACAAAGCATGCCAAACACTCAAAAGTAGCGAATGGTAGTATGCTTATATAATGATATTTTGACAAAGTAGCGAATGGTAGTATGCTTATATAACGACATTTTGACAAGGTAGCTGGTATTGAGCATTGCACGCGGAGTGTTACGGTGAAAGCAAACCTCAAAAAATATTTCCAAGGAAAGTACAGTTGGGGACAAAAGTCTCCGGACCACGTGTTCCTCAAACGAAGCTTGTAGCTCTGCTTTCAGACAACGGCTGGAGACCGCACTTGTGGAGTTGAAAGAACAAAAAATTAACTTTTACCTCCACAAGTGTGGTCTCCAGTAGCCGACAAATAGCAGAGCTATCGGCTTCGTTAGAGGAACACGTGGTCCGGAGACTTTTGTCCCCGACTGTACATAACGTTCCATGATATGACCACCACAGCGAGATTTGAAAAAAAAAATGCAAGAGGTGCGAGGTTTGCCCCCCCCCCCCCCCCCCCCCTGCCCGCGGGTATCCACCGGTTTTCCAACGGGCTCATGGTTCTCCTGGCCTGCTTCTTGGCTCTTCTGGGTGAAATACTTAGAAAACGATCTTACACTAAATATTGCCACCGATGGGTCAGTGATTTGTTTCACCATGAAACGACTCAAATCGGCTTCGCACTTATTTGGGCTGCCTACATCCGCAATCAAAAAGTACGTTTCTTGCGGTCAGCGAAAATATGGAATGAAGGCTTTGCCTGCAGGCTTATTGCATGATGCTTTTGTCACGAGCTAGATTAAATGCGCTGGTATTTACAACACCACACTGCCGCTTTCTGAGGCCAGAGACAACTTGGGTACGAAACAAGCACAGAATAATGTGCCTTTCTTTATTTTTTCATGCGGGCTGCTTCCTTAATTTTCCCAGCGTTGCGCCTGATGCATGAGTGATATACCAGGTGTCCCAGCTAAATGTAGCCAAGCTTTTAAAAAACACGGGATGCCCTAGCAGTCTGAAACCAACTGAGGGTTCTTTAGAGTCGCGTGGCCAAGTTTGCAGTATTTTTTTTCGTTTTTGAAGGTTAAGTGATTAGTTAAGCTTAATTAGCTAACTTTTTAATTATTGACTTGATGAACAAAGTGTCAAAGGAAAAGTTGTAGATCGCTATGAAAAACAGCTGACTGAAACATTTGCAGCAACGTACTATTTACGTAAAATAGTTTTTTTACCGGCCTTTAACCTTAACTTGGACAATAAAAAAAAGCTTCCACGTGACAACCGTGCCACTTCAACGTCCCAAGATGCACCTTAGAGAATAAAATCCTGTTTTCCCGAAGTCCTCTCCTCGATGAGACTTTGGGTGCACATTGGGGCAGAGATGCGAGCGAGCAGCTGGTCACGTGATAACTTCCTTTTTAAGGCCGATAAATGAAGCTACGTAAATTGTGCCGTGATGGGAACAGCACTATTAACAGTTTTTCGAGGCGATCTAAAAGATTTATACTGACATGTTTTTCCGGAAGTCAATAATTAAAAAGTTAGCTAATTAAGCTTAACTCATTAATTAACTTTGAAGAATAAAAAAAATACTTGAGACTAGGCCATGCGACTCTGAACAACCTTCAGTTGGTTTCACTGGACTAGGACACTTCGTTTTTTTTAAAAGGTTGGTTACATTTAGCTGGGACACCCGGTATAGCCACCAAATGCAAGCTTCTTCTCGAAAGGTACACTTGGAAATGTAAAGTGAGGCAGCCAGCTCGTGTATTATGTAAAAAGCAGATTTGAACTACAGCAGCGTCTACAAGTACCTGTTGTCCTAATGCTACTCAATAACGTGAAGACAATAAAACACTATGTCTAGATTACCCGAATTGGCAGTTGCAGTATATGAAGTTGATTACCTGTCTTTGTCCACCTCTTCCTCAGATGACTTGGATTCTCACGTGAGGGAAAAATATGTGAGTGGTCTTAGTGGATATCTGACTAGTGGGTTCAGTATCGAAAATCACATGGCCATTATCAAGCCTCCATCATCATTGCTAGATTGCGCGCAGTAGTGCAGTTACCGCACTGCTGTGCCGCTGATTTGCCGGTGTCGCAGGACTCCGACGCTGGCAAGCTGTGTTGCACATAACTTTAGCACACAGCGATGCCTGACTCTTCTGGAAGAGTCCGTGCACTTTCTTTGTCGGAAAATTCTACACTGTCACCTTCAGCTGGATGTGGAGATGCTAAATGCTTCTCCTTCAGCGTCAACAGTGCTGGAATCTCTCAGCAGAGCATGAATTATCTCCACAATGAACGCTGATGTTCAAGTCTGTGGATGTTCAAGTCCGTGGATGTGGATGTTCAAGCATCCACATAAACCCCTGCCATTGCAAATACTGGCAAAAAGGCACCTAGGTTTCAGCCTCATCCAGGTGATATAATTTGGGCAGGAATGTATGAAGGAAATATGAGAACATTCAGGCCGCTGTTGCTAAAAGAATAAATAATAGTGATTTCATTCAGGGCGCTCAAAAACGAAGACCAAGTCCTCCCGATCGTATCGTGACCAGGTACTCACTAGTCAGCGCTGGCGTGCACGAAAAATCCAAGCGTCCTTACCCAGTCTCTGAGTGCACCATTCTGTGCTTTTTGTAAGCATTATGATTCTATCTTAGCAGCGGCACCCAAAAGAAAATTATAAACAAGTGAAGAGCTGGTCATGTATAGCTTTGCTTTTATCAGCATTGGGAGAAAAAAAAACTTGCTTCTCTCGCATAAGCAGCCTACCCTGATTTAGTCATCAACTCCATTTCCGGTTTCACACAATACAGAATAGAACAAAACCCGTTTCACGTTGGCAGGGATAGAACCAAACAAACATAATTGCGTGATTCGTGCTGCACGCGTCATCGATCTCCTAAAAACGATCCGACACGTATCACAACAAGAATGCACGCGTGTCAAGAATCCTGCGCACGTGCCCCCAATTTTTTGTTTTGAAGGACCAGGAAATCTTCACATAGCCTTGTATAAACCCACATACATTACAGGCAAGAAAACGTACTGCTCTTGCCTCCTTTTTCTGACGTTTCTCGAAGGTAGCTTGCCGCTTCGCTTGAAATATGGGCCGATGAGCAAACACTGTCGAAGTCGCGTCTGCACGCAGTCGCCGGTTTTTGGCATTCCAAATTGACCCATAAGGCGCGCCTCGGCCTCATAGCAGTCAGCCGTGAAGTGCTCCGAATACAACAGTAACTCGTTCGACGCAGCCCAGTCTGTCCGGCCCTAGCACTCTTCCCTGGCTTTCTTTTTCTATGGCTCCCTCGGAAACCTTGAAGCAGGACACAGCGCTCGCCGTACTTTTCTCGCTCCGGGCATCCGAAAGCGACGCACGGGCGGTCAGGTGGTATTCTGTCCGTCGCTGTGCTCAAAGGCTTCATTTTTTTAGCTCTCCGCAAAAGATACATCGCAGTGATCAAATGCTACCAGCTCACGACAAGGAAAACCTCTACGGAAAAACAGGCAGGACAACCGCGCACTCTGCCCTTGTGACGTCTCGAGATCAGCGCTCAGCAGTATTGACCGAGCAAAAGCCTCTCTCTTTCGTATTTAAAAAATTCAACGGGGGAGGGGGGGGGCACTCTGTTGGCCTAAAGTGCGGTGAGCCGAAAGCCTTAAGCGCGGTATTGCTGCTTGTGTTACTGATGTGTGGTTATGATGTTAAGCTTCGCTTCTGAGAGTGGAACGCGACAGCGTCTTGCAACGCTGCCAGCGAGTCCACAGAATGCCATCGCCCGCTCGGCTCTATACCTTGCTAGTCGGTAATTTCGTTTTTGAGGAAACGAAATGCATCTGTCTCGCATATGTCGGTGGACACCTGAACCTCGCCGTAACGGGAAGGGGGGAAGATGGGAGTGAACGAAGACACTGTATTCACTAGACGCGCCTTTGTTCACTCCAAACCAGCGAGCTGGCATGGCGGAGTGGTTAGTGTGCTCGTCTCCCGCTCCGGAGACCCTGGTTCGATTCCCAATCTCGACCAGTTTCTTACACGGTTTTATTTGTCTATCTGGTCTGACAGAAAGGCTAATTGATTAATTAAGCAATTAACTAAACTCTGTCCCACGTATTTGGAGCATCACTATACGATTCCTTTAATTGGTTGCATGGTTAGTAGCCAAAGTACAAGTGGCCCCGTTTGAAATTCACGCACTGTGACGTCATGACTATTTCGACCAATTGAAACAAGATAACCGTACCTACGGCGGCCACCTGAGGTCTCGCTTTGGCTGTAGGAGTGTTGCTTTCGCACCAAAAATTGTTTTTCTAATTACGTACCGCATGAAATGCACTCTTATTTTGTGCCGCTGTTGCGGAATGCACAAGCAAGAGCATGCCATTACAGTGTGAGCCTTAAAATTTGTTGCCGTGGCCTATTTAAGCGGTGCGAACTCTCCGCAGGCGATCATGGGAACTTTCTACGGCCATGTGCTCCCGGGTACCATTATGTTCGCCTTCGGCACATGGTGGGCGCTATCAGTGTGGCGTCAACATGCCAGGTGCCGCGCCACTGGGGAGCGGTTCGTGGCCAAGGCTTCTGCGGGCCGCGCCGAGGGACTAGTCAAGATAGCCGCTGCTTTGCTGGGACTGGCCACCGAGGTAAATCAGGCCGTGCCCTTCGACAAACACAGCTCGCTCATTGCAAAACCCTAGGTAGGAAGAAAACCTTTAATAGAGCAATATTAGCGCCCATCCTGAATGACCTGAGCGACAGGTGAGCATCACCTGCTCCAGCAGAGCTTGCTGTTGTGCAAAACTGTGCTTACTTTCACGGCCGCCGCGTTGGCTCAGTGGTTATGGTGCTCAGCTGCTGACCCGAAAGACGCGGGTTCAATCCCGGCCGCGGTGGTTGAATTTCTTTGGAGGAGAAATTCTAGAGGCCCGTGCACTGTGCGATGTCAGCGCGCGCTAAAGAACCCCAGGTGGTCGAAATTTCCGGAGCCCTCCACTACGGCGTCTCTCGTAGCCTAAGTCGCTTTGGGACGTTAAACCCCATAAACCAACCAACCATCTGCTTACTTTAATAAAAATAAGGCTAAGTAAAACCAACTTGGGGATTTAGTACTTGGTCGGCATGTTGCCGCAGTCCTCACCTTACAATGAGGTGCGCTTGTTTGAATTCTCTTAGCTGTTCGTGGAGTGTTAAGTGACTCATCGCTTCGTAACTTATTAAACCAGTAGGAAAAAAGAAGGAGGGAATACTACCTCGCTAGTCATGTTATCTTTCACAAAAGAAAAAGGATATGAAAACTGCGCAAAAAAACATAATAAAGCGGTGAGATTCGTAAAGAGAGCATCTTCAAGCACGATATCCTATATGAAAATTGAATATAACGATGAATACAGCTGAATATTTTTTGGATTGTGAAATGGTAAACAGAGGTCTAGTCCCAAAGCGCAAAATGACTCCTGCGTTTCTACTCAATCCATTGGAATTGCAGCGTTGTAGTGAAGCCATGAAGCTGGTGGTGTTGCTCGTGGTGTTATATTACAACTATGGGTGGCTTGTGTAGGACATCAACGCTCGCGGCCGCACCAAAACCTACAAGTTTGCAGGCCAGCCCCAGACTGCTGAACAATGGCGCCCTGCGGCTAATAGAAACGTACCGCGTACAATTTGGGCCGTGGCTCTTTGAGCAACCACACACCTGCTGCTGTGTGGTACCTCAGAAAAGGTAGAACCATGTGTCGTTATGCTCGGATTGCCGGGAATGACAATGAACCACTGGAGCTGAGCAAGAGAGAGAGAGAGAGCTTTTAATCAAAAGCAGAGATTTTATCCGGCGTGAATATTCCCTGACATGCTACTCGGTGCAGGGGGGCGAATAGGAGAGTGAAGATGAAAGAAGGGCGTTAGAAAAGAGTGTGGTCATTGAAGAGGTTGGTTGGTTGGTTGGTTTATGGGGTTTAACGTCCCAAAGCGACTAAGGCTATGACAGACGCCGTAGTGGAGGGCTCCGGAAATTTCGACCACCTGGGGTTCTTTAACGTGCACTGACATCGCACAGTACACGGGCCTCGAATTTCTCCTCCAAAGAAATTCAACCGCCGCTGCCGGGATCGAACCCGCGTCTTTCGGGCCAGCAGCCGAGCACCATAGCCACTGAGCCACCGCGGCGGCATCATTGAAGAGGGTTGGAATGCAATAGCTCACTGCATGATGGCTTCTTTGGCTCAGGCCGAAGAAGTTCTCTGCCCGTAGAGCGAGGTGACCGAGGTTTTTTTCAAAGTAGCATGACATGCTATTCGCTAATGCAATTAATTAACTGCTTTCGAACAGCGTACGATGGAGGATGGGCTGGTTGGTATATCGGGTATATCGAACCTGAAATTTCCTCTCTCTGGAAATATTTCTTAATTGGATCTCTCGGCATATACCCATGATAACCCCATGTGAAAGTATAGCAGCCTTCGCGTTTGTCACACTCCATTTGAGCGGAACTTTCAATATACAAAACTGCCGGCCGCATCAGTGAAACTGGCGCTTCTACTAACGGCGCTTCCGCGATCACTTTTTGCGCACACCAGCCGAGTCAGCTGTGCTAGCTCCGGCACCTGCTGGCAGCCCTATGGCAGCCCTACGTGAGGAGATGAACGTGGGATGCGCTTGAGGACGGCTTAACTCTGCCGTGCTTTTCTTCAGCATGACATTGGTGCTATGTGGTGAAGACCTGAGGCTAAAAACAGCGCAAACGGGGACGAAGCAGAGAGAGGGACACGACGCTGACTATCAACCAAGTTCAACCACGTTCACCGGGTAAATACCTCTCGTTCGTGCAAAAAAGGAAGAAAAGAAAAAAAAGAGAAAGAGGGAAGACGTGATAGACGAAAACCCACGTGGCATGAGATTATGCATTCATACACAGATAATTAATTTCGCTGTCACGAAGTGAAATGGAAGGGATGCTGACGCACTCTTCACCATTTTGCCGAATTTTGATGGCTTCTTCAATTTCTCTCGTCCGTTGGTCTGGGTAGGTAGATATGATTGTGGTGTTGCCAAGTTGGGGAGCACATTCATGCTCTCGGCAATGTCTTGCCAGTTCACTGCTGATGGCGCCTTTCAAAGGTATTTTATGCTCTTGCAGATGTAGGTGTGCCCGCATGACAGTGGTATCTCATAGACGACGTTTTTAGTACATTTCACATGCATGTTCTTGTGCTTCTTTTGGCACTGCTTCCTTCCCGTTCGCTCACTATTTACCTTGTCACGCATGCTTCTTAACTTGTTAGGTGCTGGCATCAGAGCTTTTACGCCAACGTTTTACGCCAGGACATTGCCGAGAGCGTGAATGTGCTCCCCAACTTGGCAACACCACAATCATATCTACCTACCCAGACCAACGGACGAGAGAAATTGAAGAAGCCATATTCATTCGGCAAAATGGTGAAGAATGCGTCAGCATCTCTCCCATTTCACTTCGCGACAGCGAAATTAATTATCTGTGTATGAATGCAATAATCTCATGCCAAGTGGTTTTTCGTCTATCACGCCTTCCCACTTTCTCTTTTTTCTTCTTTTTTCTTCCTTTTTTTTGCAGGAACGAGAGGTATTTAACCGGTGAACGTGCAATAAAACTTGGTTGATAGTCAGCGTCGTGTCCCTCTCTCTGCTTCGTCCCCGTTTGCGGTGTTTTTAGCCTCAGATCATGCACCAACCAGCCCAAATTTCCACCCTTTTTTGGTGAAGACCTTTCTAGCTGACCGATTTATTGCGGACAGTGTTGCCAATTTACCTGTCTCTCTGCTAAGTCTAGCTACTTTTTTTTGAAGCAATGAGCAATAAAACTTTTTATTTACCTACGAGAAGGTTATCTGGTTCTTTTCGCAAAATCTAGCACTAAATTTGGCTACTTCCGTTCATTATAGGCGAAGTCTAGCGAATTTTTATTAACAGATTCCTGTCTCCATATTTATCAGCAACTTGGAAGGCGCAGAAACATATCTTCTTTTAGGAGCCGTCGAGTGACGGCTTACATTTCAGTTAATTCCGAGAGGCAGCTTTCTGTCCCTGGCTGGAATAACAGCTCTTCGCCGACTTAAAGTGCTCTAAAGTGCTCTACAACAAGAGCGGGCCTCGGATAGAGGAGTCGGTGAGAACCAACTGCAGAAATGGGTGGCTAGGGCGGGTAGCAGTTAATGTCAGGCCACTTTAACGGAGCCTAGAGTGTGTGCAGGGTTCGCAATTTTACATTAATGCTTCGGCTTTCTTTTTTTATTATTAAGGCGGAAGCCTTTAATGTCTCATCGTTGTAAGCAGCAGTTGTCGACAGAAAATGTCACGCTTTTCAATTGGTGAAACGGTCGTGACGTCACAGTGAGTGAATTTCAAACGGGGCCAATTGTACTTTGGCTAGTAACCATGCAACCAATGGAAGGGTTCATATCGTGATGCTCCAAGTAAGTGGGACTGAGCTTAGTTAATTTGCTTAATTACCCAATTAGCCTAATTAGCTTTACTAGTCAGGCCATATAAATAAATAAAACCGATTAAGAAATTGGTCGAGCTCAGGAATCGAACCCCGGTCTTCGGCGTGAGAGATGAGCATGCTACCCACTCCGCCATGCCTGCTCGATGGTTTGGAATGAACAAAAGCGCGTCTAGTGAATACGGTGTCTTCACTCACTCTCATCCTCCTCCACTCCCTTCCCGCGAGGTTTAGGTGTCTACCGACAAATGAGAGACAGATACATTTCCTTTTCCTCAAAAACCAATTTACTGACGAGCGAGGCGTAGAACCGAATGGGCGATGGCGTTCTATGGACTCCTTGGCAGCGTTGCAAGACGCTGTCGCGTTCCACTCTTAGGGGCATCAGTGACCACACTTTAGGTCAAAAAAGTGCCCCCCTGAATTTCGTGAGACAGTTACTGCGTAATTTCCTTTCCTCAAATACAATCTTCATTTTCTTCATTACGGCTCCTCTTTATCTATCTTCTTTCACTCCCACTTCCTCCCTTCCTGTACGCTGCGGTTCAGGTGTCCACCGACAGAGAATTACTGCGCCATTTCCTTTCCTCAAAAAGCGTTGCGTTCAAAGGGCAAGGCATCGCGCTGAACGGGTGGTGTTCCGTGGACTCCCTGGCAGCGCTACAACGCGCTGTCGCGTTCCACTCCTAGAGGCGAAGCTTAAGCCTCATTAATTAGCAGTTAAAGTATTCATGCATTAATCAGTAATTAACAATTAATTAGTGATTTGTCATCACTTAGTAATTAGTACTCAATTATATGTGACGCCACCGGTGCCACAGAAACAGCGAAGGTGGTGCGGAAAACGCTTCCGCCTCTACCCACTTTAGACAGTCAAAGTGCCCCCTAAATTTTTTGATACCTCTGTTAGAAATCAAAGGGTGGCCGGATTCATTACAGACAAATTGGTTTATTTAAACTTAGCCAGATACACGAATAAAGCAAACTGATCGTTAAAATTTAAGAAGGTTCGGAGGATCTGCAGAGCGTCGGAGCACCGTGCTGACGCGTCTCGTTCCGTCGGCCGCAGCTCATCAGATGAGCTCGAAGGGGACGTGGTGTCTCTTTCGCAGTCTAATCGACCCCTCCCAAACGAGAGGGGAGACGCAAAAGCAGCTCCGGCGGGCTCTGCAAGGGTTCCAAGGTACGACGGCGCAACTTGCGGACACTCTGTGCGACAGATATCTCTGTCGTATGGAGGACCCGCCTGGGCCACAGTACATGTACTCTGGCAGGCCTAATGAAACACTCGATGCCCCTTTTGAGTTGCACGACCTTAAGGCGGCCTTAGCAAAAATGCGCCGGGGTACGGCTCCGGGACGGGACCACATAACAGTGAACCTGTTGGCGAACGTACCGGACTCAGCCTACCTTCATTTATTAGAATACATCAACCAGATCTGGGACGGGCGTCCACTCCCTCCCGAGTGGAAAACGTCACTTGTGACGTTTATCCCTAAAACAGGTAAGGCCGTGAATACGGACAACCTGAGGCCCATATCACTGACCTCATGTGCGGGCAAGCTTATGGAGACGATGGTACGGGATCGCCTCTCTCCATACCTGGAGAGTAAGGGCTTCTTTGCAGTCACCATGTTCGGGTTTCGCCCTCACATGTCTGCACAGGATGTCCTTCTCCAGCTGCACAGGGATGTAATACGACCTACAACTATGCAACACAATGACAAAGCCATCCTCGCCCTTGATCTGAAAGGGGCTTTCGACAATGTGAAACACGGAAGCATCCTGGCCAACTTGAGTTCTACCGATTGTGGGGCTAGGACCTACGCGTATATAAGAGATTTCTTGTCTAATCGCCAGGCCTTTCTTCGGATTGAGGGCGAGGAATACGGCCCTTACATGATGGGAACACGGGGTACCCCTCAGGGAGCAGTGTTATCACCGCTCCTGTTCAACATTGCTATGATGCGCCTCCCAAGCCAATTGGCCCGGGTGGAAGGCATTCAACACGCGTTACATGCAGATGATATTACAATTTGGACCACTCATGGGAGCCTTGGGGACATGGAAGACCGCCTTCAGCAGGCTGCTTCCATAGTCGATGCGTATGCTAATGACTGTGGGCTCCAATGTGCTCCAGCAAAATCAGAGCTTCTGCATGTCAGAGCGAACCCAAAGGATAGGACAGCAATACACATCTCTCTGTCAGGAGGTCCTATTAGAGAGGTGGAGGAGCTCCGTATTCTGGGCCTTTTCATTCACCAGAGACTCATACCGGACTCCACTATTGCGAAACTCAAGAAAGTAGGCGAACAGGTAGGGCGCATGATCCGCCGCGTTTCCAACAAGCGGGGTGGTCTGCGGGGCAGGGACGCGCTTCGGCTCGTCTATGCCTTCGTGACTAGCCGGATCCTCTACGCCGTGCCATATCTCCGCACTACTAAGCAAGACGAGGCGCGAATAGACGCCATCATCCGCAAGGCAACTAAGCGAGCCCTGGATCTCCCGGTGGCTACCTCTAATGCCAAACTCAAGGCATTGGGGGTGCTAAACTCCTACCAGGAGCTGCGGGAGGCCCACCTCGTGAACCAATATACGCGGCTCACGCAGACGGCTCCTGGGCGCCGCCTGCTAAACCGCTTACACATCCAACACGACTGCACTCCAGAGGAGGCGGAGCTTATCCCAGTACTATGGCGCCATATGCTCTGGGTCTCCCCGCTCCCCCGTAACATGGACACCGACATGCATGAAAACAGACGACAAGCGCGGGCTCGGGCTCTTGAGAGACAACACGGCTCCCGACCCGGTGTATATTATGTAGACGTAGCAGGGCCATCGCCCACGGGATTTTACTCGGCCGCTGTCGTTCACCAGGAAATGCACGTTGATGGACTCTCCTTTCGAGCCCCGAATTCAATGCGGGCCGAAAAAGTAGCGATAGCGCTTGCTGCCGCCCACGCCAATTCGAGAATAATCATCACGGACTCCCGAAAAGCATGTGAACATTACTTGGCAGGGGAGATCTCCCCCTTAGCTGCTTGTATTCTACGACGGACTGCCACTGATCCAACACCCAAACGAATCATTTGGGCTCCTGGCCACCAGGGCTTACGAGGTAATGAGGCCACTGACGCGGCTGCCCGAGCGCTTACTCACCGGGCTCCTCATCCCAGCTCTTCTGGCTCGGAGACTAACCAGCCGCTGCTGCGATTCAGGGAAATATTAACACATTATAGCGACAACCACCGCCTTTTCCCGGCCCCTGCAAAAGGGCTGAGTAAGACGGAGGAGCGAACTTTAAGGCGCCTGCAGACAGGTACTCTACTCTGTCCTGCAATCTTAAAGCATTACGATCCTAACACGGATGGGCGATGCCCACACTGTGGGGAGACCTGTGATATCTTCCACATGGTGTGGGCATGTACTCAAAATTCCCACCTCCCCCTACCCCTTCCAGAGAGGCATGGGAGACTGCCCTTCTCAACTGCTCCTCGCTCGAGTCCCAAAGGGCTCTGGTGAAACGGGCGAGAGAAGGGGCCTCGTCATGCGGTGTCCCGGACTAGGGACGCCGACCATGCAGCGGGGCCACTCTGTGGCTCCCAAACTCTTTTTCACAAAATAAAAGTTTTCACCACCACCACCGTCGGCGTCTCGTTCGTCTCTCGTGGGCTCGCTCGAAGCTTGGTCGCTTGGTGTTCCCTCCCAGCGCGCCTGTCGGCGGATCATGTTCTTCTCCGAAGTGGCGCTCGTTGCCTGCCCGATGCCGAGGCTTGGGGAGTTTAGGTTAAGAGTCCGAGTGCGGGCGCGGGTACGTCTCGTGAAAGTGTAGTTTATGTGCCGGAGCGTCGAGTGTCCCAGCCGCGAGGTCTGTGTTTAGACAGGCTTCAGAATGAATGCGCTGCCGATCTCCAGTCACCGTAGCTCTAAGGCAGCCCCCTCCATGCGTTGTTCCGCTCGGCGCTCACAGGAGAGTGAGAGGATGCGGGGCGCATCGTGGTCGCTCAGCAGGAGCGTTAAATGTCCTGTGCTGGTGTGTTGGGGCCGCGTCGCTCGCAAGAAATGTGAATGCTGACACCTCAAAGGCCCCTGGTATGGGGCATTACATGAGGGATGGGCATGACAGTTAAACAACTATGGCCTTGATGGCGTTCTTGAAATGGATGGCGTTGATGTGATGCACGGCGTCCTGTGGTAGATCATTCCAGTCCCGGATGACGTGACGAAAAAAGATCGGGAATGTGCGGTAGTTCTTGGGGTGGGGGCGTAGACGGCCTTATGGTGGTTAATACGGCTTGATAGGCGATAAGCAGGTGATATGACCGATTCTCCTAAAGATGAATGATAAAACATGTGAAAGAGGCACAATCGAGAACTTTTCCGTCTTGTTTCAAGGCTGGGTAAGTTAGTTCTAGATTTTAAAGCAGACACACGAGTGTTGTACGAATAGTCAGAATAAATTAAGCGGGTAGCTCGATTTTGTATTTTTTCCAAGGTTAAAGAGAGATTAGACTGGTGAGGATCCCTTATTGCCGAAGCATATTCTAGTTTAGGACGGACAAAAGTTATGTATGCTAATGATTTGATGGATGGGGTGGCAAAACTTAGATTGCGCCGTATGAAACCAAGGGTACGGTTAGCTTCGTTAGCGATGTTCGTGATATGAGATGACCATGACCATCATAACGTGCGCTGCAGTGTACTTTAATTATGTTATTTAGCACAGCCCTTTCTCACCGAAAGTTAGATGAAATGGGCAGGCAGTAAACGACGACACGTCGCCATTCTGTGCGTGAAAGTTACTTGAATAGTTTGTGCATTCCTTTCTAAAGCCGCAGACAAAGAGTCAGTGCTATGGTAAATTTTTCAAAGCACCTAAGGCACATCTTCAATTGAGCTGATTCTATGACCCAGAGCATGATATCGTCATCAAAAATCGACCATCCTTTTTAAACCACTATGAATTTTGTTTACAGCTTTGCAGGGAGCTATGGTTTGGTTTGGTTTGGTTTATGGGGTTTAACGTCCCAAAGCTACTCAGGCTATCAGAGACGCCGTAGTGAAGGGCTTCGGAAATTTCAACCACCTGGGGTTCTTTCATGTGCACTGACATCGCACAGTACACGGGTCTCTAGAACTTCGCCTCCACTGAAATTCAACCGCCGCGGCCGGGATTGAACCCGCGTCTATCGGGTCAGCAGCCGAGCACCTTAACCACGGAGCCACCTGGCGGCTGCAGGGAGCTATGATTTAGTCGCTTCAATGTACTTTTTTAAATTCGAAACATGAAAAATATACGTTGGAACAGCAATGCGAAGTTCAGCTAAAGTTAACTTTTTTCTGACGAGTTAGCGGCTTATCAGCTTGTTTTGCGATCAACTGTAGGTACTTTTTGTCCATAGCATTTTAAACACCGCTTGTGGTGGCTCTTGCGTTGTCCGCTTTGCTGATGAAGGCGACGAAGAAATCAACTGCACCCTGATTTTAATTGAGATAAATTATTGTGTCTACAAAATTATACCTCTTATGATCGGCGATGGCTACTTATAAAACATCGTCTGTTGCGGCTTCTATGCGAAGTGAGCGAGACCAAGCGAGACCTAGAGAGTGGTTTGCGCCAGTAGAGCGGCTGGCTTACGCTTTTAAGTTAAAGACAAGGTTATCTGTTGCCATGTTTTTTTATGTCCAATTATGAATATATCGAACTATGTTGCGATTCCTTTCGAGTTCGACATAACCGGAGTCAACTGTAAATAAGCTCCGTAATGGACAGGACAGAGAAAGGCACAGACAGGACGAGCGCCTAAGTGCGGTGGTCCTCTGTGCACCTTTTTGCGTCCTGTACACTACACGTTTCACGTTTTATATTGGATAATCCCTCTGTAACATAAGAGCTGAAAGTGAGAGAGAAATAAGGGCGAGTAAAAACGCAGCAGTAAGGCTGAAATTAGTGTCGCGCAACCCATGCTCGGGGGCTCTGTTCGCTTTCATTCTATTATATCACCGGCTGGGTGCCTACGAGCCACCCTATCAATGAGCGATTCTTATAAATAGCGCGAACGGCGCTAGAAACTATAACTTAATTTTTATTTTGTTCAATGACTAGGTAGAACTGTTCGCAAGTGGCCCGCCTGAGGGGATCGGCATTAAATTGTTGAAGAATTGTTCAAGAATTGTTGAAGAGAAAATATGTACAAAAATTTGTTTCTTTGGCTGCCCCATAACTGCGAGGATAGCCTACTTTCGAGCCCTCTATAGGGCTCAAAGGAACGGAATAGTGTCGGGATGTAAGATTTCCCAGGTTCCATCGATGTCTGGCTGCAAAGCGTATGGGCGGTGGCAGCGGTTCCCTGCCTCTGCAAAAAGGGCGTCGGAAACAGCTGGTTCTCGAAATTGGCACGACCAAACAGCTTTATATAATATCAGGATTTATTTAAAGCGGTATGGCGGAAAACCGTAATTAGGAACATTCAAGAAGAGACACAAGCCTTCCAAAACCATTGTCCTCGTATTTTCAGGTGGTAATTACAGTATTGGATTGTAGGATAACAGTTAATGGAGAATAAATGAAGAATACTTGAGCAACCTTTCACTTGCTGATGACATAGCCTCGCTGAGCAACAGAGGGGATGAATTGCAAAGCATGATCGAGGGCCTAGATTGCAAAACCGGGTCGGCGGGTGTAAAATCAATACGCTGAAAGCTAAGAGAATGTATAGTAGGCTTAGAAGCCAACTGCAGCCCACGGCAGGCATGAGAAGCGTTGGAGGTAGTAAGTGAAAACACAGACTTAAGTCGTGTGGTAACCGTAGATCAGGATTAGGAGAGCAAATAACTAGGACACTAAGAATGGGATGGAGCAGATTTGGCAGGGACTCTCAGGCGTCGAATGGCAGTTCACCAGTCCCTCGAGGGGAAGTATATAACAGCTGTATGTTTCAGGTAATCACTTACTGGCAGAAACGTCCAGGGTAACAACAAGGGTGGAACTTATTTCCGGGGAAAGCATCGAGTCATGGAAGGGAAACGGATAATTGCAGCGGTAAGTCCCAAGAAGAGAACAGAGTGGGTTAGCGAACAAAAGGGAGTTAATGGCACTCCAGTCGATGTCAAGAAGTCCGCATGGGCAGGGTATGTATAATGCTAAGGCAAGATAACAGATCGTCATCAAGGATAACGGACCGGATTTAAAAGAATGCAAGCGGTGCAGGGGCTCGCAGAAAGTTAGGTAGGTGGGTTAGATTACGACCTTTCCTTGGATAATGTGGCTGCATCTGGCAAAGGTCATGGTTAACTCGACAGATGTGGAAGAGGCCTTTTTCCTGAAGTGGGTGTACTCAGGCTGAGGACGATGATAATTATGGTTTGGTTTATTAGGGTTTAACGTCCCAAAGCAACTAAGGTTATGAGGGACGCCGTAGTGAAGGGCTCCGAAAATATTGACCGCCTGGGGTTCTTTAACGTGCACTGGCATCGCTCAGTAGATGATAATTATGGTACCGTGCACGAATGAATAAATTTCGCCACTACCAAATGGCGACTGTCCCTTGCAGATCCGCAAGTGCCTCTCCAAGGGAGAATGGGCTCCCCGCAACTGGCACCACATGACCACATACGTCTTCTGCGGGCTCAGTGGTCCCGTCGACTTGCTCACTGCGCGGTCCTCAATGCCAGTGGGCGTCACACCCCCGGACGCAGACTATGCAGCGCTGGTGCTCTCGTTCATCGGGGAAGGGCTCGTGTTCCACGTGCACACACACGGCAGGGCCCGACTGGACGTGCTTATCCACGAGCTGCTCGTCTATGTCATCGTAGCGCAGGCAGCCTGCCTATGCGTGGAGATGGCACTGCGGTCGAGCGTCGTCGCGGCGCTCTCACGGGGATACTGCGCCGTCCTTCAGGTATTCGCTCCAACTCAGGTAGAAAAAAAAAATTCAGGGGGGCACTTTGGCTCCCTAAAGGGAAAGCATTTCCTGGCGCACTGTTTGGCATTGACTGCGAGGCTTTATGAGTTATGTAACGCGGTCACCCACGGACGCCTTACGCGCCCTGTCAGAACGGACAACTATTTTTTATTAGTTGTCGTCTGCTCCAAAAGGAGGCGACTGGCATCCGTGGGTGACCTCATAACTTCGAATCCGCGCGCTGACGTCATGACCACTTCGACCAACCGAAAAGCGTGACACCTGTGCTGATAACCTTCTGTCGACAACGATGAGGCCCTCAAATCTGTCCTCAGTAAATACGTCACATGGGCTAGGGAGCTAAAGAACGTCTTACCGAGGGATGGCGCTATCCGCGCGCCACACTGAATACAGGCGGTGGCGACCATGACCGTCTGCACACGAGAGCGCTTCGAATTATCCGTGTTTTCTTTGCATTTAGCACAAACGGGCTGCCAGGGTGTTACACGGAAGCGTAAATGCCTCGTATCGCAGAAAAGCCGGTGCCGGTTTTGCCGTCGCCATAATGGAAAAATCCGGTCGAAAAGGTGATTGTTAGAAGAGGCTCCCATAGATGGCGCCAGCCACTGCAGCGGAGCTTTGGAAACCCCTCACCTTCGGGTTGCCGGTCAGACGCCCTACCGCTACATCAGGCGGGCGCGTTCGTATGGCTTGGTCAAAGCGGGCCTTGATATGTATGCCGTGTGGTCCTTCAAATAGTGGGTCGATTGTGAAAGAGGAAGTAGTGTCCGCATCTGCGTGGGCAATGAGAATCACTTTCGTGTCACACTCTTAAAGCAAGAGCCTAAGTTTCCCTCCGATTTTTTTCGTCCCTGCTGCTGTTCCAAGCTACCATCCTGCTGTTTTTGACAAAGTAAGAATTTTTTTCAAAAACTTATGCTGAGCACGGTGGCCGTGTCACGAACTACACAGTTAGCGACGGCCAGCGCACCAACTAATGTGGCGCGGTTAGTTTCGCCGTAGAGAAGGTGTCTCGTTGACTCTTACGGCGGTGTGAAGCTTTTCTATAGCGCCCAAATATACATAACTCCTTTCGGGTGATTCGTTGAGGGTGGCGCAAAATGATGTTAAATGGAAAAAACGGTAGACGGTCAGACGGGCAAGTGTCGTCATAGTGACAACACGGCAGTGCGTTTTTCAAAACGGCCAGAAAATAGGTAACGCGTATGACTAAGAATTAAATCAAAAACTTTAAACTAGCGCTTTATAAATTGCGTCCGCTCCGCTACCGGAAACTCGCATTTCATCAGCGTCTTTGTTCTCAGTGCACAGAGGAGCCATTTTGGCACCGTCTGTCTTGGCGCCCCTACTATGGCCAGCCCTGTGCTAAATATTTTCACAACAAAACGCGCAGTCGGACGTGTATTAGGAATTGTAGGAAGGGCGGGGGGGGGGGGGGGAAGGGGGGGGGGAAGAAGGCCGTTGTGGAATGAAGAAACGCTTTAAAATCATCGGGAGATGTTTTTATATATATCGTAGTATAAATTGTATTCTTGCATCCATGTGCCACAAGCAACGTTTCTGAAGTCATGTTATCTCTGTTCGTAATTTTATCACTTCACCCCTATCGCATGTTACCGTGTTCGCATACTTTTGGTATAAGGTCATAATAACACCTGCTCGTAAATTAAGTTTTTTAGCTGGTGCCGCCCTACGGGAGCGACAACCACTGCTGAGCGCTGTGGAGACAAAACAATATCACTGCGCACAAGGAACCTGGAACATGCCTAATAATGTGGCAAAAGGCCATGCCAACTTTCAGCTTTCTTGTGTTTTTGTTATGAAAAATAGAAATACATTTCACTAGGCATCTCGCGCCTCTTTTATCGAATTCTATTCTTTAACAAAGGCTATGGCACAGCTGTGTTGGTATCTGATAAACACCACTGGCAAACTAATTTTCTAGAACAAAACTAGTTTTCACGCCGAAACAATAAATCATTAAAAAAATGCGCCGCCATTAGGGCGCAATCGCAGCCGGGGGTACCCGATACTTGTATTCACACTGCGCGCGCCTAAAACCGAACCCGGGAGTAGCCCCCACCAACCGTGAAGTAGCTCCTCCTATAGCTTGTTTCGGTGCAGTCAATTAAGCCCTCGGCCCTGTAGAAGTGTTCGATCTTTACGAATTACGTACTCTATGAACGTACTCTTTTTAGAAGGCGCTATGATTAGCCGGCATGCATTATTTTTCTGATTACAAAATTATTGCGCTATCCATGAAATAATGATTATACTTCACTGACCTTGTCATTTTCATTATCAGTTAGAATAACATTTTAGCCAGCTCTCAGCTTTCACTGCATTAATTGTAATTGCGCAATTATAAGGAAACGAGTCGTGGCGTATTTTTATTACTACGTCCGCATCATCATACCTACCTCCTCCCGTATGGCTACGAGTGGCACCACGCAGTACCTTTTCTTGAGTAATTAATTGCTATTGACTTCTCAAATTAGTGAATATCACTGTTAGAAAATACAATTTCTTGCGCTTAGGAGCGATTAGCACTTCCCCGATTCACAACAATTTTGGTTATAACCGATATTCACATAACGGCACTTTTTTGTGCTGTCATGAAATCTAACTTTGGGAGGATCTGTTCGCAGCCGCTTCACATCAAATGCCTGAGATTGTGATTCTTCCTCACTGAAGCACAGCATAAGGCGGTGGTTTTAAATTAACCATACTCGCGAAAAGATGAGCCAACATTACCAGAAAGTTCGAACAGCTACTAATTAGCGGCACAAAGCCTGGCGGCCTACGTCGCTTTGGTTGAATAAGTAGCGTTTTTTTGGTAGAAACAGTTGTACAAGTCCCGTACAAGGATTTTCCATAGCATTTAGGACATGGGTAGCCTCAAGCACATGTCAAAAGCTGCTGTGTCGCGATGCCTCACCTAACAATTCTTCGAAAAGAATTCCAATAGCTAATGTTTGATTTCTTCATTTCTGCGCGAATTCATCTCTGCCTCGACAAAAACTAGCTTATCATGGAGCAGAACGTCTGAAAACAACGTTTATTTTTTATATGTGGCCGTCTATGATTGTCAGCAAATCATGCTACAGTTTGTCCCAGCTCATCGCGCATTCCGTGGTTTCCTTATAAGGTAGCACAACCATCTTAATATCACCAGAGGAGAGACCATAGTTTCCGTTGATTGCGATGCCCCATTATTTTGACGAAAAGCCAGAACAAACGAGGCAATAAACGACCCAAACAACGCTGCAAATTTTAAATCCGGCCACACAAAAAGTATTTAGACGTGAATCTTCTTGCCTTGAAACAGGCCTGCGGGCCCAGTAGACATAGAAATCAGCTCCATCCAGGAATGTGTAGCCTATTTAATTAACTCCAAATCGTTACGTACCGGCAGTTTCGGTCTCGGTCGAAGGCAGCGCTCAAGTGCATCATGATGTCACGGTCGACCAGCTAACCTGGACTACCACATTCCAGTTGAAGTCGAGGTCTCCGGCAATCGCTGGTCGTTCGTCTGAACGACCAGTACGTTTCGTAACCTGACATGAACTGCGGAAAGCGCACATTTATGTCACTTTATGCGGTTAGAAATTCGGAGCGGTTTCTTGTTAAACAATTGAATTCATAATAAATTATGTTCCACTCACCGCCGAGGTGTGAAATTCGATGAAAGGCATCTTTTTAAACCCATTAAACAAATGATATTGTCTTTCCAAGTCCGATATCTTGCGACAATGCCTGTTTAAGTTGAATTTTCTCAGGTATAACTTTTTCTGCGATTGTTGTAATTTATCCATTCGGTATTTCGTAATAATTCACGGTAAATTTCATCAGTTTTCGGAATGAGTCCTGAGACGTTAAGGAGTGCAAAGAAGTTGTCGATTTTTTTTTGTGCCTTCGCGCAATATATTGAAGAAGCGTTTTCTCGTAAATACGCATCCAATAGGTCAACTCTGATTTTCTCCAGTACTGTGCATCTAAGAACCAACATCTTGAGAGTGAACTTGAGATTATTTTGATGGCCATATTCTAGTACAAGAAATATATACAGGCAGCCTTTTTCAGTATTCCAGAAAAATTTGAGAGCTCTGCGAGTACTTCTTCACTTCACTTCACTTTAATACCTTAACGACCCTCGTTAGAGGGTATTACAACTCTATAGTTTCTATAGTACTCTATAGTTTCCGAATAATTTTTAAAAACTCCTCCTCGCAGTAGCTCGCAATCGATAAAGGCTGCACCACATCGCGTGCTATTAGCCGCCCTACCCTGATGACGTCAGTGCGCAACCTATGCGAGCTTTCTCATCGGACATGCTTAGCTGGGGTGGACGGGGAGGGCTCTGACGGGTGCAGTGCCTTCATGTTTTGGTTATTTTTTTTTCTGCCTCGTCGGCACCTATAAATTGTACAGGGTGAGGACGAGTGTCTTTCTTTTAATTGCCGACAGCTCCGGTGATAAGACAGATTACAAATTTTTACTGTGCTGTAAAGAGCGATGGAATAGAGCTAGTTCGTGCGGTTTTCCTGAGCTCCAAATATAACATTTTACTGTCCCTTTAATGTATAGAGCAGATGTGCGCTGATACATGGTTATTTTAAAGTCCCACGGCGACTTCACAAGTGTATTCATAGTAACTATTCAACACAAATAATAGCTAGCTTACACTAAAACAGATGTGAAATCTTTAAAATAGTTACAAGATGGGACAATTTTTTTATTTCCAAGCATAGATAACGAAAAATTTCGGATTGTCGTATTCCCACCAGGTTGTTTGATCGTGGTAAATGCCAGAAAAAAAATTTCAAATACACCCTCTCTCCAGTGCTTTTTTTTGTGCGGGGCTCTGAAGTAGGATGCAAGCTATGAGAGACGCCGTGCGTGAGGAGATCAGGTTACTGCAAGATGACCACTTAGTGTGCACTGACTAGCGCAGTAGAACGCGACTACAGCGGCCGCGATCCTATGCTAGAATGTACAGTCTTTGTCAAAAGTAACCAGGCTGCATGGCTTGCTTCTCAGTCGTATAGTAAACATATCATGCCAGCCCTCAAGCTATAAATCTCTGTACGGTAAGGAGAACCCCTGTTCTCACCTTTGAAGAACTTTTTGATCTGTAGGGAAGCGAAGAGGGCTCTACCATACGAATGAGAAGCAAACCATGCGGCCTGCTTACTTTTACGGATAATCAGCAGAATGATAGAAAACCTCAGTTAGTGCGGAAGGAATTATTAAAATTTGAGCGCACTCTAAATCAAAGCTCATCACTCGCTTTTGTTTCCCAGTATCAGTGTTCACACATCGTTCCCGTCTCTCTTTGCGGCGCAGGGCACGTGGCTGATTCAGATCGCATTCGTGCTCTTCGACCCGCGGCAGGAGAAGCGCTGGGACCCTCGCAGTGAGCGCGACTCCATGTTGGCTGCCGCCGTATTCGCCGCACACATGGTTGCTGCTCTCGTCTATGTTTCGCTGCTGGGCGCCATATTTGCACGCCGTGGTGCGGTTGCTTACTACAGGGTTCCAGAAGAGCCGAGAGACGAGATGAATGGTTGCACTGATGAAAGCGCCACACGTGGGACCATCTCTACGTTTGTACGCTCACTTGCACGTGCATCGGAGAAATAAGGAAAGTGGCACCAAGGGTGACAGCGTGGGGCACGGAGATTCGACTTAAGGCACCTCTGGGCTTTTATTTCTTCAATAAATGCTTTTATATTTCAGGCCAGAAAATGAGGCTCTGTGTATGTGTGCCGCGTCAATATGCTGAACGCGCCGGTAATCACCATTAGCCGTGTAACAAAAAACAAGCAAATATTTCGGTGGCTCACAAGGGGAAGGAGGTGATATCATTGACCTGAATGTGCCACGCACCCCATGGCAATGTCCGCTCTGGAGATAGAAGAGATTACTGATTTACAAATTAGAAATGGCCATGAGTACAGCATGTCGAATTCCATTTCACCGATTATACACATGGAAGCTCAGCCAAAATCTAATATTCAAGAGAGATTGTCTTCAATCGCAGCGAAGTCATCTATTTTAAAGCGATAGGGTTAAAGTTTGCGTTCAGCGGAGAGCCAGTCGCAGGTGTACGCGGAAAAGCCGGAACGATCGAAAGCTGTGACGTAACATATAGAGCTGTGGACTAAAAAGTGACTCATGCATTAAATTTCGTGATTAGAAGGTCGCAATATGACCGAAACGTCAGTAATACATGTAGGAATATCAAGGAAATTAGTTGCTGTCAAAAGAAAATGGGCAGTCAGTCAAGAATTTAACCACATCATTGCGTCGCGAGTCTGACACGCTACGCCTGGGTCACGCAAGCACGTTCGCACTGATTCGTTCAAGCGGGGATCTATATATGTCGTGTGGTATTTCAGAATATTGTACTCAACAATTTTGCACCAAAGGTTTCTTAACGGCAAAAAGTTTATCAGTGCAATTTTCGTCACATATGTCAAGCTATCGCTATAATAATCAATATATGTGCACATCTCTCGTTTACAACCTTGCGTTTTTTTGTGCTATTGACGTGTTTTCTATCGTATAAGCCGTTCTCCATTCGTTTTCTGCAGCAGTCTTAACTGCTTGTTGCGAGCGATTGAAACGGCATAAAAGCAAGATTTGGCTATATCATTTTCGGCCCGCTGTGCCGAAAATGATAAATAATAGGAGTTAACACAAAATAAATTACGCAGGGCACATAAGACTACTTAGGTGCTCTGAAGACGACAACATTGACTGCTTTTTAAAACGCCCACAAATCCACTATAATCCCAATGCACTCTATTAACCTAACCCAACTTATTCCAAAGTAATCCACTCTTAATCCACCATATTCTACCCTAATTCAATTCAATGAAACGATACCCGCTCTTAATATATCGAAATCCGCCAGAATCCACCCGTAATTCAAAACAGTACATGGCAATTCACCTTAAAATACCCTACCTAGCTTAAAACAATGTATTCCAATTTCATCCAGTCTAATCCTCCGTAATACACTCTTTGTTCATATCCGCCAGACAACGCCTGCAATCTGCCACAACCCTGCAATCCAACCTAATCCACCCTACTTAGACTTAATCTAATGTAATTAACTTTTAAACCACCGTAGTTCACTGTAATTCAACTTAATGCACTACTCTGTAACTGAATCCAATGTATTAAAATCTTAATCCACCGTAATCGAACCTATTGAAGCCTAATGCAAATTAAATCAACGTAGCCATCGACTAATCTCCCACTATCTACCATAAATCAAAGTAATCTGCTCATAATCTGCCGCAATCCATCGGAATCCACCTGCAATTCACCCCAGACAGCCGTAATCAGGCTTAATCCTACGCAATCTTCTCAGACTCGCATCGACATCCTCTGTTTTGTACAATGTTCGTACATATACAAACGCCGCCGGCTTTTCTCGTCATCGGGCTAGTAAAGGCTTTGGCCCTAAAACTACGAAACTGGGATGCAAAGACACGCATTAAAGCAAGAAATCCTCGAAACGCATGATCTACGTAGTGCCCCAACTCTGAAAAAGAAATTTGGCAGAGATTGTTTTCATTGTGCACCTGCGAACATCCGCAAGCTGCACGATCTCTTAACATTAGTGGATTTTGACGGAAGGAAATTCCGCAGTAACTGTCTCACTACTCGGTGGACGCCTCAACCCGGGTAAGGGAAGAAAGGAAGGTGAGAGTGAAGACGAAATATAGGTGGTGGTTAAAAATTTGATTATTGGTGGAGCCCTTATAGTTCAAATTTGAGGTTTGGGCTGGCTCCTGGTCGTGGGTGGTGTCCGGCAACCCTTGTATGAAGGCGATCTTCTCCACCCACTGCACTACACTGTAAACAAAAATACACCCAAAAGGGAGTAAAAATGGTGGAGGCCACCCTTTCTACTGCATTTGTGAAAACATTTAATCCATGAGTGGGGAGTAAAAAGGTGGACTGTCCTCCATTTTACTCCCATGAGGGAATAAGGGAGTAAAAATGAGGATTCACCAGCACTTACTCCAGTCTAGAAAGGGAGTTAATTGTGCCAAATACTCCACCAGTGCCTAAATGGAGTAAAAAAAAACACCATTTTGTGCAATCCGCCCCGCCGCCTAGCATCTCGTCTGCTTCTGATCAGTTGTCGGATAATGGCGGTGAGTGACGACCGCTTGGTTACCATCGTGGCTGGATCTCTGCTGACTTCTGCTCCTTCACGGGCGCCTGCCGCGGTACAAGATATCGACTTGTCGCCGTTTTCCGCTGCAGTACGTTAGATAATTGAATTGCTCCGGTGAAGCCTCTAGTGCTCTAACGATACCTGACATTCCTTTGTTTGTGTCGCCACCCCGTTACAGCCCCCGCTTAGGCCTAATTCTCACAGGCTTTTTTCAGTGCGGTTCTCGCAATGTGTTGCAGCAGATTGTGTTGCATGAACATGGAACTGTGATAGAACATAGTGTCAACGCTAAGCTCTTGATTGACCTCATGAGGCCACATTTTCCCTCAGCCATGTTTAAAATCCAAGACTTAATGAAGAGAATATGAAAGCAAACACTGCTATTCCAAACTACCATCAGGTGTATTTTCATTTTTTTTTGCTCTGGTTTTGTGTCAAATATAGCGTGGTGCATGACCGTGAAAACTACCCAGCGTCTCCTTTTCAGTTTTGAACTACTGATTATAATGTTACATCCCTTTATCTACGAACATGGCCAACCAAACGAGCTCGTACAGCAAAAGGAGACGACAAGCAGACGACTCCTGCCGCGTACGCCACCGCTGGGCTTGCAGACGGCGAAAAGAATGCGTGACACGGGGTTACATAAGGGCAGCGCAGTTTTCCAAGTTGGGTTGCCGGCGGCACGCGGAGCTACTGCCCGTTTCCGCCGCTGTCACTGCTGTAAGAATGAGCCTGAATGAGGATAAATAAACATGACGCCATTTTTGGGCTCCATCTCTGTGAGTAGTAAAAAATTTACTCCCTTTTCACTACAAAATAACTCCCTTATATACGGGAGTAAATAAAAAGCACCATATATATGGAGTAAAACAAACCTCCTTTTGGGTGGGCGTTAGAGGACAAGCCATTTACTCCCTTTTGGGTGTTTTTTTGCTAACAGTGTAGTCTCGGTTGCGAGGCCGGGTCGGAGCTAGAGACCACGATCTCCCATTCATTCTAGTCCACGAGGGCAGATGAACATAATATGGTCGAATGTGGCTCTTGGGGCCCCCAGAGGGAACATTCAGGTGTGCGAGCAGAAGAGATGAAAAGCGCAAGGAGCGCTGGGCTGTGCTCATTACTGTAGTAATCGGCGATGTGTTTGAATGCAGGGGCCTGAGTGTCTTAATGTGAGTAGCCTTCCAAGAACAGGCAGATAGCCCGAGGAGACAGTGCGCGGGTGGTCTCAGCGGACTGTTCGTTTCCCTGAAGTCCGTGGGTGACCGGGGGCCCAAATCAGCTTACGTGGATTTGGAGCTTCGTATTGGCAGCTAGACTGCAGTATGCGCCGGGAAAGCGGGGGAGCCCAATCCACCTCGTAGTTCCGACAGGCCCCTCGCGAGTCGGTGATGATGTGTTTCGACTTGGGATTTGCGAGATCCAGACTAATGCCAATCTCCTCCGCGTGTGTTGCGCCGCAGAGTTCGAAAGTGAGCCCGTTAACTGTGTTGGTGATGTGTACGACTGCTGCCGTGTACCACCCACCATGGTGTGGGCCGGCAACGTCCACGTATTACGCGTGTTGTTGGTGACTATAACATCGCTCCAACGCTTTCGCGCGCACCTGACGACGGCCTCCATGATCTTCCCTGAGCATGTTCCGGGGAAGGGGTCGGACCCGGAGGGCGCGCTTCCAGGGTTCTAGCACTCTCCACTTTCCTCAGTGTGGTAGTCGTGTTTGATGTGCAGCCGGTCCACGAGGCGGCGACCGGACGTAGTGTATGCAAGACGCGTGTATTGTTTAAGTGGGCTTCTGGAGGTTTTCTGAAGGTGTTCACCACGCCGAACTCCAGAATTCTCTGGTTTTACGTGGTGACCTGGAGGTCGAGAGCCCGCTTGATGACTTTCCGGTGGATGACCTCCAGTTGGTTGTCATCGTGTTTGCGCGGGTGCAAGTATGGGGTCGAGCAGAGGATTCTACTCGTTGCGAAAACATTGGCAAGCTGCAGTGCATCCTTGCTTCGTAATCCGCTCCACTTGTTGGAGACCCGGGGGACCATGCGGCCCACCTCGTTTCCCACAGTGCGAAATTTGGCCAGGGTGGTGTCGGCCCTGCGTCGGTGGTGTATGGAGAGGTGAAGGATGCGGATCTCCTTCGCCTCCCGGGTCGGTCCGGAGGGGAGACTGATGCAAAGCGGAGCTTTGTCTCGAGGGGACTGATGTACAGGGTCGTACACTCTTAGTTAGAATACGCTAGCTCATGGCCGTGCTCTTTAGAGGGTCACTGCGTCCGAAACGGCTGCGCATCGAAGCGAAGCGGCAGATGACGGAAAGCACCACGTCGAGGTACACATTCTCCTGCGCCACTTTGCTGCGATGAGCGACTGTGTCGCACACGGTGGCCCTCTGAAGAGTGCGGCCATGCGCTAGCGTGTTCTAACTAAGAGTGGAGGACCCTGTACGCGCACAAGTTTATATCTAGCTGGGGCGCACTGGTGTCCGCAGTAGGTGACGTAGTCGTCCACTAGGGTCCCCGCTGCTAGCAGGCAAGACTCCATGTGGCCCAGGTTACCTTGCGTGGCCCAGGTTGTAATATCATCTGCGTAAAGAGCGTGATGTATCCTGAGGAGAGAAGACAATTAGAGGGAAGATGGAGCATTGTCAAATTTAAAAGGATGGGGTACAGGACACGCATTGAGGTGTTCCCCTGGAGCTCATGGTGTATGGCCCGTGTTCCCCATCTTGAATGCGTATGCAGACTTGGTGGTCTGTAAGAAATTGTCTCATGTAATCGAATGTTTTGAGGCCACAGCTTGCGTAACTAAGCTGGTCCAGGATTACTTCGTGTTTGGCATTGTCGAATGCGCCTTTAAGATCCAAAGCCAGGACCACCTTGTCATTGTGGCGACATTCGACAGGATCTAAGATGTCGTGGTGGAGCTCCAGAAGTATATCCTGTGTTGAATTGTGAGGGCGGGAACTGAACATTGTGTCCGCGAAAATGTGCTGTGGTCCATCACTTGCCGGCAAAAGACGTCAGGGCGATGGGGCGTAGGGCTGTCCACATGAATAGGTGTGCTGGCCTTCGCGATGAAGGCCAGGAGAGCCGACTTCCCGTCGAGAGGGAGAGCAGTCTCTCCGTCCCAAATGCTATTCATGTATTTGACCTTAACCTTGTCACGCCCGGGTGCCGTTCCACGCTTCATCTTGCTTAAGGCCGCCCAGAGGTCGTGGAGCTGGAAAGGGGTGTCCAGCTCCGTGTTCCCTTCGCCTGCATACGAGTAGGCGGCCTGCCGGGAGTCCTTGGTGGTGCACAGGTACCGGTCTCTAAGCGTGTGCGCTAGCTGTGCTGTCGTTCCTGTAAAGTTGTGCAAGGCCCTTTTTAAGTAGCGTTGGATTTCTGGCGTGCTTGTGTTGGATCGATGAAAGCCCGGAACAGGCGCCACGTGTTGCGGCCAGACATCTGGCATACAGCCGCGTTGCAGCGGTCCACCAAGTTAGTGTCGGCTAGCTGAGCAGCAAATTCCGCGGGCCTATTGTGTGACTCCAGCCATCCGAGTTGAGGGCGCAGAAATTGGCTGTAATAGGCTCTGAGCGTCAGCCGGCAGTTTTCGCTTTTATGCCTGTAGAACAAAAAGTTGCAAGCATTTTTTTTCGGCATTGTTTCCAACAAGCTCCTTTGCTATGATAAAGAGGAGCTTAGGAGGGTTCGACTTCCATATTCATCGAAACATCAACATCATCATCAGCCTGACTACGCCCACTGCAGCACAAAGGCCTCTCCCATGTCTCTCCAGTTAATCCTGTCCTTTGCCAGTTGGGGCCAGCGTATCTCTGCAAACTTCTTAATTACATCCGCAACCTAACTTTCTGCCGGCCCTTGCTACGTTTGCCTTCTCTTGGAATCCACTCTGTTTCCCTTAAGGACCACCGGTTGTCATCCCTTGGCATTACACACCCTGCCAAAGCCAATTTCTTCCTCTTGATTCCGACTAGGACATCGCTTACCCGCGTTTATTCCCTTACCCACTCCGCCCGCTTTCGATGTCTTACCGTTGCACCTATCATTATTCTTTCCATAGCTCGCTGCGTTGTCCTTAACTGTTCGCCAAAACAACAGAAATAAATTTTTCTTTGTTGTTCTGTAGCAAATGCACAATATCTTAAATGGGCTTCTTAATATATGATTGTTTCCCCATTTGCTTGTCAAAGGCGTAGTAGTTGCGCTAGAAGTGGACCTGTAGAATGCGACATGCGTCATACAGCAGTAGATAGCATTAGTTTCGGTGGGTTTAAAACGTAAAGAACATTTTCATACAAAACAATTTTGCGCCGCGTATGCGTAGAAAAGAAAAGCAGGACGGACAACTGGGCGAGTTTTTAATAATTCATCATGTGGGGTACAGCCCGAAGAAGATGATGGACGAAGCAAGAAGACACACAGACGAGCGCTGACTCGAAACTGACTTTTTTTTATTGAAAGGAGCAAAAATATATACACAATAATCCCGTGGAAAAACAGAGCAAAGAGCATTGGTCCAGCAAGATCAGCAACAATCGTAACTCATCCGACACGTGGCGAGGTCCGATCAAAGGCCCCCTGAAAACCAAAGTGAAAAAAGTCGAATTATCTAAAAATGAAACCACTTTATCAACTAATGCCAATGAAGGCTGGCTGATACACTGTGACTGCTTATTTCTGATGAAATAAGCTTCCTTATTTCTCTGGTCATTTTATCCCAGTGGCCAAACAAAATTTTAGTTTTTGTGACCAAGGGACGGCACTTTTTCTGTTTCTTATTATCGTTCTCTTTCCCACAATCGCGGAAGTGATCTTTAAGATGCGAATATCTGGAGTCCGAAAGTGAGTTAAGGTGTTCCCGCCGGCGATCGTTAATACAGCGACCGGTTTGACCAATTTAGACTTTCTTGCATGACAGCGGAAGTTTATAAAGCACAGAACATGCGCAATCCACCAACGGGGATCTGTGTGTAACCCGCCATATGAACGGACAAACTTCTAAGACCTTTTCATTGCGGTACCTGAAGGCACGACAAAGCCCGCTCAACTTAAATGGTCCCGAAAAAACAACATCAACTTCAAACCTTCCCGATACATTTTTCAGATTAGGATATTAGCTGTTTGTAGGGAGGACGGACTTTGTCAATCTGAAGAGGGACAAGGCATGTAAGAAAATGGCGGTCATACCCTACATACACAAAGTATCACAAATCTGAAAACTTTAGCGGGAAGGTTTGAAGTTGTTTTTTCGGCACCATATAAGTTGAGCGGGCTTTGCCGTGCCATCAGGAACCGCAATAAAAAAGGTCTCAGGAGTTGGTCCGTTCAAATGCCGAGTTACACTCAGGTCACCGTTGGTTTGATTCCGCATGTTATGTAGTTTACGAACATCCACTATCATGCAAAAAGTCTACATTCGTCAAACCGGTAGCTGTATTAACGTTCGCCTGCGGGAACACCTTAACTCACCTTCGGACTCCAGATATTCACATCTAAAGATCACTGCCGCGATTGTGGGAAAGAAAACGATAAAAAGAAACACAAGAAGTGCCGCCCCTTGGTAACAAGAACTAAAATTTTGTTTCCCGACCGGGATAAAATGACCAGGGAAATTACGGAAGCTTATTTCATCAGAAATAAGCAGTCACAGTGCGCCAGCCAGCCATCATTGGCATTAGTTGATAAAAAGGTTTCATTTTTATATAATTCATGACTTTTTTCACTTGAGCTTTCAGGGGGCCCTTGATCGGACTACGCCACGTGTCGGATGAGTTGCGATTGTTTATGATCTTGACTTTGCTGGACGCAAGGTCTTTGCTCTGTTTTTCCACGTGAATACTGTGTATATATGTTTGCTCCTTTCAATAAAAAAAGTCAGTTTCGAGTCAGGGCACGTCTATACCGCGTGTTCCGTATTTATCTGTCCCTGTTACGAAAAATTCCACTGCGCAATCTACGGAACTATATGGGCTCAAAACGCCGACTGCAAGGCACCTTATAATGATCTTCGTCTTTCGATAAGTAATTTAACATCTAAAATTGCGTTCATTTTCTGGAATCGGCGAAAAACTGCATTCAGCTGCGGCAGAACTTTTCGTCCAGGCGAGCAAAGAAGCCAGTGTGACAGACTGCGCCATCTGGCGAGCGGTGTTAACTTCAAGGAGCAGACGACACGCACATCCGAAGCACGACCGGCTTGTCGTGATTCGAAGAAACTGCGCGAAGTGCGCATTCCCGCCCCAAGCCGTGACAATGGTTACCTCACCGCTCGCCAGATGGCGCAGCCTGTCAAAGTGGCTTCTTTGCTCGCCTGGACGAAAAGTTCTGCCGCAGCCGAATGCAGTTTTTCGCCGATTCCAGAAAATGAACGCAATTTTAGATGTTAAATTACTTATCGAAAGACGAAGATCATTATAAGGTGCCTTGCAGTCGGCGTTTGAGCCCATATAGTCCAGTAATTTGCGCACGACAATTTTTTCTAACACGGACAGATAAATACGGATCAGGCGGTATATTCTTTTTGCTTCGTCCTTCATCTTCTTCGCGATGCACCCGCCGTGATGTAGAAGAGATAACTCTAACGTGATATAAACAACACTGTCCTCAAAACGTCTGTAAAATTATAGTCATAAAGCAGTTGCACTCGTATCAGCCAAAATCAATCGTAGGTTATCGTACCTGGCTTCCACTAAATGTTCCAAACAGCGATTAAACCGCAATCTAGGATTTATTGGCGTCAAAAACAGTGCTACATACAATGTAATACTCCGAAGGAATTGATTCGAGAATTCTGTAAGCACATGAATTATAATTATAATTAACTATGCCAGATACTCCGGCTTCGAAAATCTATATGTGCTCAAGGCGTATGAGAAATTTATAAAAAAAAATGAGTGATAAATAATTTCAGCGCAATTCTTGAGCTACGCTATACGAATAAAACCAAGGACGATACCAAGCAGAAACGAAAAAATGTACACAATCTTAAGGTCCGCATAACGCGCCCAGCAGACTTGCCGCGTTCGCTCGTCTCGCCACTGACGCCAAAGCCTCAGCATGGTGGCGTAGCAGAGTGGGAGCACATGAATGTGTCTTTGAAGCCTTGCACGTGATGAACCACGAAACTGCAGGCATCCGTGTGTAAAGCGTCACCACACCTGGACTGGCAGAACCTCCAGAAGAAGACGCGGTCGCTGAGAACATCGTTCACGAGGTCGCCCCGTCGTCGAGGCAATTGGGACGCCAAGAACGCAACGCTAAGGGCCCAATGGGTCACCACTACCTCTCGCACAGCGTCCTCGGAGAGGTGGAGGTCGACTGGTGTCTCCAGTTTCAGCCACAGGCACTGCGAGCTTCCCTTGAGGTCTTCCAAGAGGTCTGGCCGAGCCTCCAACTGGCCCCGTAGCCAGGCTACCAGAAGCCGGAACCCCAAGGTGGCTAGGTCTAGGGCCAGCACGGCGTCGTCACGCACAAACATGGCGTCCGATAAGAGTACGGCCGGGACGTACATTCGGCCGCTGCGGCTGTTGTACGACGTGGTCGCCTGGAGCTGCCATGCCGCGAGTGTGCGAGCATCGACGTCTTCGCCGAGGCAGTCGTCACTGCCGTCGCCCGATGAAGAGGTGGCGCTGTAGATGGTGCTGGCAGGAAACGCCTGATCTCTGCTGGCCCGAGCCACATTGAGCAGAAAGCGGTCGTCATAAGGCGGCGAGTCGGATGTTGGTGCCTGTGAGGACGAGGTGGTGTGTGGGGCCACAGAAGACGCTGCGACGTCGAGAGTGGTCACAGTGAGGTCATGTACGCAAGCAATGTCTTATTTAAATGAGGTGAGAATGAAACAGATTAGACCCATTTATTTTTAAATAAGGTATGGTTGTCAGTTCCTCATTGAGGGGTACTGTGACTATAAAGGTAAATGCAAAAAGTTGGAATCAATAAGAGAAATAGTTGACGTTATCATTAACTCAGTTTATAAAAATGCATAAAATTGCCTCGAAAGCATTAGGAATAGAATCGATATTAAATGGGGTCTATCAGAGCTAAATCTTGAACCAATTGTCCCGTCTTGAAAATTTAGTAAAAAGCGGTGGGTGGTCAGTACCGGCGGATTGAAAACGCGCATACGCAAGAAAGGAGACGTTTTCTGTAACGAGACGCCTGTGTGAGACATTTTCTGCAGCAAATGCATGTTTCAAAAAATCACACTTGAGAGTCCGGCGCCTGTACCGGACAAACCCTATGAAATTATCGTGCCTGCTTTTCAGTTTCGTTTTCCCTATGGTATGTACTATCATAATCAGCACTTGGCTCTCTTCTCTGGGCAGGACCCACTCTGCTGAAAATAAACAGTCCAGCCTGAGCTGCCGTGCCTCTTCGTTCCTTCCGACCGTATATCGGACAGCAGTCTCCTTTCGTAAGTACTGGTCTTTTGTTTTAGTTGGTGCCTCCTTTTATTACAGCTTCAAAAATTATTGAGTGTTTATAGACATACTCAACAATGTCGTATAAAGCGCAGGGCCTCCATAGAGAGCTCGTTTAAGGACTAAATTGGTGAGGGCGTAAGAACCGCAAAACTATAGGGATTTGTTTACTGTGGCACGAACACCGTCAGGCCTTTCAAACCACAAACAAACATAAGCAGGTAAAATGAGTTTGAATCGCAATGCGCTTTTTTAAAAATTATTGAAGGAAAGAGACGCAAAATTTTGTTAGCAATTTCTTTTTTTTTATAATTCGAGAGCCTGAAACTGTTATGTGCCAAAGCAGGATTTGCAAATTAGGGCTGTCAGTGACTTTCGAACAAACAGTGAGATTTGACTAAGGAAAATGTAAATCACGACCATTGCACACATGCCTTGTCAGATTCAGGACTGAGAGTAATGGTAGTTCCGCAGCTAATTATACTTTCTTGATTACCATATTCGGAGCCTTCCTAAATAGCTTGGTTCTGTGGAAATCTCATCACGCCATTTGCATTTAATGGGGCTCTGAAACAACTTCTGAGGAGACCATATCAACTCTATCAATCATTGCATCGTGTTGTCATGAACAGCTGAGCCAAATATTACGATTCTACGCAAAGCAGAGAACACAAAATCCCGCGCGAAAATTGGCGAGCCACTCCCGGCGACATTTTCGTGCACGCACCCTCCTGTGTCACACCACTCCTGGGAATACCAGCTCAGAGATGGCTAATGCTTAGATTTTTTCAGACGTGAAGCAACCTTGGCCGCCGCCATTAAGCGGCGTAGCTTCGGCGTGTCAGGAAGCTCCGGTTCCGGCGGTGGAGCCGGCGGAGAAGCGCCGACCTTTTGGCGCGCAAAAAGTTACGAGGGGGAGGGAAGCACGCGAGAACGCTGGCATTAAAATTTCAAATACAAACAACTGAGCTTCGACAAAACAGATAAAAAAATGGTCGCTGGACGATGATGGTGAATCGGCGTCCTTTAACATCGCACGCATACCGAAACTTACTACAGCCCTTTCCAGAGCCCCTTTAATAGCAATGGCACGACGCATCCTTCGGAGAATTGCACCACAATTTCTATTTGTGTGTGGTGACAAGAATTTTCATTTTTTTGGCCGAAAGGTTGGTACTACAAAAAACACGCCAAAAGAGTTCTAAGCCTGAGAAGTGTGCGTGGTCGGAATAAAAAACAACCCTTTTCCGGATTTGAGCGCAAACTGCTCACAGACAAGAGCTGGCATTCGCATTGTTAATTGTATAGTATTGCTGTTCTGTTGTGAGCTGCAGAAAAGACGAACTCCCTTCCACTTGTTTTCATAATCAAAGGCGTCGCGATGTATAGTATTTCTAATCTCATAATTTGCATGCGAAAAAAAAATGTATTCTGCTGATGTTTTTCGCATGAGTTCATAACATCAGCGAAGTGCTCTTACTCCGAAAACTGGCGCTTCCACTGGCGCAGAAAATGGCTGTGAAATACATGCAAGCGCTCTTTCCTCCATTTCTTTTAGCTCCCATCCACATGCCCAGATGTCGCTCATGACTGGGAGCGACCTTCTTAGGCCTCCCTTGGGGCCAGAAACAGCATGCGAGAGCTTCGAATGGCCTCATATGAACGACGGCGACAGTGTACGTCATAGAGAAATTCCTCTACATCAATAGCATTACGAGAATCAAGACAACTCAGCTGCGCCTGCCTGCTATGGGTCTCACAAAGTTCATATTTGTTGTTATGCAAAAGGGAAGAGCTCAGAAAAACAGCGCTGCTGATTACACAAACCACATATATCGTAGCCGCACTCTGTGTGTACTCAAATCCTGACTGCATTAATTCTAAAAGCATTTTTTGCGTAAGAACAGTCGAATCGTCAACCCTTGTGAACAACGTTATTCAGTTTGTCAATGGAAAGCTAAAGCATGTTTGTATGAAGGCTACGAAGCTTTATAAAGGTAGTTAGCAATGGTTCAGGACGCTGAGCCGAGTGCACGTGCGCTCATTCGTTTTGACCTGTCAGATGATCGAAATTCCAGACCATTTCCTCACCTATGACGCGAACTGTCCAGTCCGCCACCTCGCTACCGTTCATCTTGAGCCGGGGCAGTAACGCAGGAAAGCCAGTCATGGTCTCCTTGAGGAGTTCCACCATTCGATCCAAGTCTTTGGCGGCTTCCCTCGAAAGCAGCGTCTGGGTCACCCAGGCAGGGAACACAGCGCTGAAGAGGCTACCTGTCACCTGGAGGCACTGTACGTGATCTTTCAGGGCTCGCTCCAGGGTGCGCTCGAGAAGGTACCGGTACTTTGTCACCTGCTCCAGAGATAGAAATGCCCCGCCGCGGTGGCTCAGTGGTTACGGCACTCGGCTACTGACCCGAAAGACGCTGGTTCGATCCCCGCCGTGGCAGCCGAGTTTTGATGGAGGCGAAATTCAATAGGCCTGTGTACTGCGCGATGTCAATGCACGTTAAAGAACTCCAGGTGGTCGAAATTTCCGGAGCCCTTCACTACGGCGTCCCTCATAGCTTCAGTCGCTTTGGGACGTTAAACGCCAATAAACTAAACCACTGTATAGAAATCGCATGCCATTGTCGAAATCGACAAACACTGCCGTTAATTCATTCTTTCATACTGTCAGCTTATGTCAGGACGGAGCTGTGATTGTTTAACAATATTACACTGTAGGAAGCTACAATGTACAATCAGACATGGGACAATTCAGCACATAGCATTTAGGGCAAATAGCACAACAAAACAGAAACTGATCGAAACTGGTTTCTTTCAAACCATTTACAAACGACAGCCACAAATATAGAGGAAATAAATAATCAAAAGCAACATGCAATGCATCAACAGATCACCGCTCAGGAGGAATACGAATAATACTTGAAGCAATATCAAACAATATAGTGTTCCAAGCAGGCGCAAGTTGTAGGCAATAAATTGCAGGAAGGATTAAGACAAAGAAAAAGTTATATGGGTCAAAAACATACAAGCTCAAAACAGTCACAAATATTTCGCGAGTGCGTTGCAAAGGCTTTTAAATCCGAACATTGAACAACCTCCTTTGGTAATTTATTCCATTCGTCAAAAGTGCGAGCAAGAAAAGAATATCTGAAATAGTCTATTCTAAAACCCAGCGATGTGACTTGTTTGGAATATTTAGTTATACTCCCAGAAGTATTCACTGGTTCTATGTATCGGTCCAGACTGACCTTATAGTCACCACTGAGTGCATGGAATAAGAAAATGAGCCTGTTAAACTGCATTTTCTGCTTCACAGTTGTCAGCCTGGCTCTGTTTCCAAGTTCAACACTAATCAGGTTCGAGAGTACGAGTTGAAGGGCTCACATTGTTATATGTGAAATGGCAGCATATTGTTTATATTTAAAGGGTACACTATGAGGGGGCTGTGCGATAGACTACGTTGCTTCAAGATTGCACCTGTAATTGCAAAGCATAATTAACACGACAGTGCGAGGCGTGTTCCGACATATGTAGATGAATATAAAACACAACATACTGAATGATAAAACATTTTAATATGACAACCAGTGTCATAGCAGTAAAGTGCGGATAGTTCTAAAGAATGGAAAAATGTGATTCACCTATGTTGAATGTGAAATTGGCTTCTCCTCAGTAAAAATTAGGAAAAAATTCTTCAGTGTTTTTAAGGAATGAGAAAAGTATTAGAAAGCTTTGAAGCAATTGAGCGTATGCGGTGCTTACCTGTGCTAACAGTAGGAGGAGGACGTAGAGTCGTGCGTGTTCGATTGCTATCGGAGTGGAGAGCAGTGCAGTGAGGGCAGCGTTGATCTGTACGCGTGCCCTGATCCTCACTTCACTTTTGGTCGTAAAGGGAGTCATGCCAGCGCCTCGTGGCAGAGCATCGTTCAGGGCCTGGACCCAGGTGACTCCTTTCGGGGCACCTGGGAGGTCTTGCATCAGCATAGTGGCGAATTGCTCCTTCCTGTCAGCCTCTCGTCGCCAGACTTCGATGGCATCGTCCATCTTGGAGACGGCTATAGCTGCAGCGTCGATGTCCGAAGGGTGGATGTCCGCGATGGTGCTCCTTAGATAAGACCCGACGTTAACGTAACGTAGGGTGGACACCAGCGTCTGGCCCATAGCGACGACCGGGACGAGAGGATATCGGGGTGACCAGCATTTTTCGATGGTGACGCTTACTACCGAGGACAACCCGCAGCTGAAGCTTTTTCCCATCATGAAGCGGAAGAGGTCAGCGGGACTCGTGACCGACTGCATGATTTCATGCGGTAGGTGACAATCTTTTTCAAAATAAAAGTTTACTTAGGCGAAATATTGTCGAGCTACGTTCATTCGTTTTACACGAAGCTGTGCTTAGTGTTCATCTTTTGCACAGTACTATTATTTTGCAGTTAACTTTTTCGGAGTTTTGAAACTAAAAGTATGAATAATAGGTGGCCCTGCTGTCACGCGAAATCGACCATTGTTCTCTGCAAACTTTGAGTACATGCATTGTCAACTCTCTTGAGGGCTTTTTTTATGGCGCATTTTTCTACTACTGCGTGCCACAGCAAAAGCGACGTTAGAAGTTAGGCTCTTGTTATGAAATTGTAATTGTTATTTCTATTTAGCCCTTAGCACGAGTGCGGAGACTTGCCTCCAGTGTTCCCTTGCTGATTCCCATGGCATGGAGGATTTGCGCAGCTCCAGTTTTCTGCTCCTGCTGCACGAACTTCAGACAGCTGGCATAAAGCTTCGCCATGTTGCTATGTTCGGTTGCTTCGCCTGGGGCCGGCTCTTTCGCTACGTGGAGGAGTTCTTGGTGTATTCGGGTCAGGAAAAGGTCCATGATTTCCTGCTCGTAGCTGGGCCGACGTGCGTTGTGGGAAAACCTAGTGGAAAGTGCAAAAGGAACAACAGAAGAAAGCAATGTTCCGTGCCTCCTCTAAGCACCCTTCTCAAAACGCGCAAAAAAAAGGGAAGGAACGTTCAAGCTTCGACATTTACTCGGTTAGCGGGGTGGCGAGCCGCCTTTCTAAAACTCCAGCACTACCCGTCTGCGCCATTTTTTAATGCGATGGGCTTACGAGGTCCATGCAGGCGAAACGTGCCTCTACTTGCTATGTAGTGTTTACGGGGATTTAGCTCTCTGCACCTGCCAGCTGTCAACCGTCCTCATGACCTCGTGCTCCTCTCCTCTCTCTACCTGTAGGTTAGAAGGAGACGCCACACAAGGACTGACTCACCAAAAATGATAAAGATTTAGACAGAAATGACTCGGACCCCAGGAAGCATACGTGCAATATATACAGCCTCCCGACCAGCTGCTGTCTGTATGGTTTTTAGGCTTTAACGTCCCAAAGTTTTTGTAAGGCCGATGGCCGGATCAAAGCCGCGCCTTTCGAGTAATTAGCCGAGCACAGTAGTCACTGAGTCACCGCGGCGGATTCCGAAGAACTATCTGCGCAAAAAAAGAAGCTTGGCGGAGCTGCTCCGTCTAGCGTTGCTCTGGAAGAGCAACCTGCGTCACACAACACTTACCGGTTGCTCTGTTTCAAATAGGCAGCTGCCACTTATGGGGGTTATTCTTGTGGTAACGCTCAAAGGGCTAGAAGCAGTTGTCGCTCTCTAGCACCAGCGTGCCAGCCCTAGCAGTCAGAGCTGTGACCCCCAACCCGCGGTGCGGTGAGTCGCAACCACGGCGGGTTCGGGCCAGAGGGGACAAACTCGTGTATGCTACTCGGAGGAGCGTTTATTGCTCCCGAGCAATACTGTGCAGCAGCAACAATACAACCGCCGTAACGAGGGAGAGGGTTCCGCTCGCGTACGGGGGTGAATAACACAAAGGCCAGAACGCACGCAAAAATGTGGGGGAAGAAGGTTCCGCTCACCTCGCGTGGCTCCTCGCTCACGGCCCGCGGCGGTCAAGTCACACACGGTGGCCGGGCAATAAGGGCAGCGGTCTCCGTGGCAGATCTCTGATTCGTGCGTGTGCACGGCTCCCGCCAGAAGACAAGCGAGCCTCGGGAGAAACGCGTCTCCTCCCGGGCTGTGGAGAGGAGGTCTCTCCGTTGTAGGAGGGGAAAGAGGGAAAGTCTCCGCGGCGGGGAGCGAAAGGGAGCGGGGGTGGCGTGAGTGCCCTCCCTCGCAAAACCTCCCGAACGGCGCGCATAGCATCGCGTGATAATTACGCGCGGCCGTTACAATGGGGCAGGGGATTCATGTGTATCCCCACATCCCCCCCTCCTTAAAACTGCCCTACGGCCGAGAAGTGAACGCGTTCACACAAAAGGGTGCACCGAGTGGGGCCGGCGAAACGCCGTTTAACCTTAAAAACCAATTAAGAAAAGATTCAGCCCACAGCCAGCAGTGCAGTCGTCGAAGGCCTTGGGCGCCAGGGCAGGAAGGCAGTGTAGACGACCGCCATGGACGACTGTGGAGCCAAGTACTGAAGGGGGTCGATGACCGCAGGTCCCGTGAGTCGGCCAGGGCAGCTTTGTCGGGACGCGCGGGCGGCAGGAAGGCTGAGGGCAATTACGCACCGCGTCGTAGCGTACGGCAGGCCCCCACTCAGCTGGATGAACCGCTTGCTCTTGGCTCGCCCTCTTTTCCTCTCGTTGGGGGGTGGCAAAGGCGCGCCGACCCATTTTCCCTTTGCCGCAGAGGACTTGCGAGGCGGGCCCAGCGGGGCACCAAGCTTCTCTTGCGGACGAAGCCGCTGCCGCGGGGACACGGGAAACTCCAAGGCGGCTTCTCTGCTGCAGTTTTCGCCATGGTAGACACAGGCCCCGATTTCCCCGAATGCTCGCTCGTTCTTCCTGCGGCCGACCGGAATCTGTTTTTCGGCATGGCTGCTCGGTGGTGACAGCGGGCTCTTGGTTTTGGAATGCGGCCTCCCTCCAAACGGCCTGGCTCTCGGTGTTCGAAGCAGCAAAAGTCGTTGTGGCGTCCGCTGGCTCTCCCCCGGGCACGCTGTGAAGGCTGGCCTGCGGCTGCAAAGCCGTCTTTTCTTTCTTTTTACATTAACGATTTACACACACACATTTTTTTTGAGCTAGTCTAACCCCTCTCGGTCTTTTCCGACGAGAAAGCGTGTGCTTGCTCCGGAAGCCGTGGTGCGAAACATGGAAGGGGTGTTCCGTCCATATTAAGCAGGAGAAATTACTCCCTGCGCGTTGGTCAGAGTTGGTTCTGCCGTGGGCGCAAGTTGTAACGAGGCGCCGGGCTCTGTTGTCGAGCCTTGCGTCTCGGTGCGGCTACCTGCTGGCGGGGGAGGGTCCTGGGGTAAGGTCCCATGACGTCACAAGCCGCAATTTGCCAAGGAACCTGGCTATTGATCGGCTGCATGAGCCCAGGTGGGCGTCCACCACGTGGCTTGACCCTTTGGCACACATCGCACGAGCGGGCGTAGCGTATCGCATCCCGCTTCATGCCAGGCCAGGTAGCGAGGCGGCACAACTTGAGGTAAGTCTTAGGGCCACTCGCATGCCCAGCGATGCACGTGTCATGAAAGTAGCGTAAAAGTGCTCCTAACAGCGTGCGTGGAATCACCACCTTGAAGGAGTCGTGTGTATCCTTCTAGGAGGGGATATATCTCAGCAGGATGCCATCGGAGTCGAGCAGATAGGAATCCATCGCGCTCACAGCATTACCAGCTGTGTTCGAGCGGCCCGCACGGACAACAATGCCAGTTGCCTCCATGTGCGCCGCGGCCGCGCCGGCCGGCTTCCTGAGCCTGTCGAACACTTTTCGACAAAATGGATCCTCCCGCTGTGCCTCCAACAGCTCCTTTCTGCTGAAAACGTTCACCACTGAACTGATGCCTTCAAAGTGGTTTACGCTTTCGCCCTGGGAAGGCGGGGTCTCCCTTCCCTTGGGGCGTTGTGTGAGCTTCGCGGCAGTCGCGCTGCTCTGGCTGTCGGGCGCGGCGGAGTCGGCAGTGTTGTTACTTCCCAAGCCGTCAACGGGCGCGCGCGAAAGTGCGTCCGCCACCACATTGTTCTTGCCCCTCCTGTAGCGCACGGTAAAGTCGTAACGCTGGGGGAGTAGCGCCCATCGCGCTAGGCGTCCGGACGGCTCGCCTAGGCGTCTCAGCCAAGTAAGTGCCGTGACCAGGATGTTGCTGCTGAGAAGCCGTATTGGACAACCACAGCAGGGACTGGATGTCAATCCCGCTCGCCGCCATGGCTGGTCTGTGTGTCGGCAGTCGGTCACACAGACACTCGGTTTGTCATACCTCTGGCCCCACGTTGGGCGCCAAGAATATGGGGGTTATTCTTGTGGTAACGCTCAAAGGGCTAGAAGCAGTTGTCGCTCTCTAACACCAGCGTGCCAGCCCTAGCAGTCAGAGCTGTGACCCCCAATCCGCGGTGCGGTGAGTCGCAACCACGGCGGGTTCGGGCCAGAGGGGACAAACACGAGTATGCTACTCGGAGGAGCGTTTATTGCTCCCGAGCAATACAGTGCAGCAGCAACAATACAACCGCCGTAACGAGGGAGAGGGTTCTACTCGCGTACGGGGGTGAATAACACAAAGGCCAGAACGCACGCAGAAATGTGGGGGAAGAAGGTTCCGCTCACCTCGCGTGGCTCCTCGCTCACGGCCCGCGGCGTTCAAGTCACACACGGTGGCCGGGCGATAAGGGCAGCGGTCTCCGTGGCAGATCTCTGATCCGTGCGTGTGCACGGCTCCCGCCAGAAGACAAGCGAGCCTCGGGAGAAACGCGTCTCCTCCCGGGCTGTGGAGAGGAGGTCTCTCCGTTGTAAGAGGGGAAAGAGGGAAAGTCTCCGCGGCGGGGAGCGAAAGGAAGCGGGGGTGGTGTGAGTGCCCTCCCTCGCAAAACCTCCCGAACGGCACGCGCATAGCATCGCGTGATAATTACGCGCGGCCGTTACAATGGTGCAGGGGAGTCATGTGTATCCCCACACACTGGAGTGGTGCATCGCTTAACTGGTGCGCCATTGCTCTGGTAGTGTTGTGAGGGCCCACTGCAATATACCAATGTGACACATTTTAGTAGGCGCGCAGTTCAAATTCAAAGACGATCGAACTTGGAATATATTGGGGAGTGGAAGAAAATGAACCCTCAACGGAATATGATCAGAACTGGAACTGCCGAGTGAAAGAAGCATTCTAGCGCGAGCTCGCCCTCTTGCGAGCTCGAAACGACAAACTATCCAGCGAGCTTAACTCGCTCAATGCCTAAATCAATACTCCGCTCGCGTCGAGCGACGAGGCAGAAAACATAAAGACATTGAGATTCCTACTCCTGTGGAGAGTCGCGCCGCGGTCCTGGAGACCCGGATGACCGCGATTGAAACAGTTGGCTGACCTCCCCAAAATTATCCACCATACCATCGGGCGTCAGCTGGAGAGTGTCATCGCACAGGTGACACAATCCGCAACGCACATTATCCAAAAGTGGATAAAAGAAAATCCGGGCGTCCTTAAACGCGTGGGGCCCATCAGGGACGCTAACCACCAATCAAAATTCATTAGAGCTATTCCCGATGAGTTGGACTTTTCGGAAGACTCCTTCACGTCTGCGCCGGGAACTAGCGGACTGGGGAGTCTTAACAACGTAACCCCACCCTCCGCCTCCGACCATGGCCCCCAACCCTAAGTCGCGAGCAAGAACAACTCAGGCGCTTACACTAACGCAGTGGAACTGCCGAGGTCTCAAAACCACAAGAAGCGGACTCATCTCCGCCCCTATCTTGAGAACCTTGAGTTCCTCGTCCCCGTGGTTTCCCTTCAGGAACCCGGCGCCGATGCCAAACTCACAACGTACACTACATTTCAACACAATCCGCAGACATGTATATTCGTTAACAAGCGATATACTGCGCAGGAGGTCACGCTTCCCACAACACCGCCTTTTCCATACACGATAGTGTCAGTGCTGCCCCTAAAGTGATCTGACCCACCTGTACGCATTCCAAACATTTACTGCCCACCGAAACTTAAGAACGTCACGTTCAATGAAATTTTCACCCAAGCTGTGCAGGTGGCGGGTAGGGATCCCCTCTTAATCGTCGGCGACATCAATGCCCCGATCAGGCTATGGGGGTACCCCCGGGAATACAGGCGTGAGAGGAAGCTTGCGGAACTTCTTTCCACACTTGGACTCATCCTACACACTGACCCCTTCAACCCAACACGTGTCGGCAATTCGATGCAACGAGATACTTGTCCGGACCTCACATTTACACGCAACATACGCTATGCCGACTTGTTGAATACAGAGGACACTCTGGGTAGTGATTACTGTATAATCAGCACAACCATTTACATGCGTCCCCTCAAAACGCCAACTAACACAAGCTCTTATGTCTACACTCACACGTTTACACTCACACAACACGTCTACAATCACACAACACTCTTACGTCTACTTACGATTTACGTCTACACCCACACAATACGTAAAGCAGATACAGCTCACATAAACACAAACGGACGTGGAAAGCCACCTGCTACACCTTTGGGAGGCCCGTCGCAGCCTCACGAGGCGATGGAAGAAGCAGAAACATAACAGACGCCTAAAGAACCGCGTCCTCGAGCTCACACAGCAGGCTATACTACTCAGCTAGCCGACACTAACTGGGTGGACCGGTTCCACGCGGCTGCGCGCCAGATGTCTGGCCACAACACGTGGCGCCTGTTCCGTGCTCTCATCGATCCAATACAAACACGCACGGAAACCCAGCGCCATTACATAGGGCATTGCACAACTTTACAGGACCGACAGCACAGCTAGCGCCCACACTCAGCCTACTGGGGACTCCAGTGCGCCCCATCTAAATCAGAATTTCTGCCCATATATCCCTCCCCTCGGGACTCAACTTCTCTTCGCATCAGTCTCCCCTCGGGACCGATCCGGGAGCCCAAGGAGATCCACGTCCTTGGCCTCTTCATACACCATGCAGTTTAGAAGAACTTCTTGTTGGGCGAGTTGGTGCATTGCTTTGAAGGAACCACGTTGCGCTATAAAAAAGACAGCCACAGGAAAAAGCCAAGGAGACAGACAGAGCGCAAACTATCAACTGAGTTTATTTGTATGAAAGTGCCTTATATAGTCAGAATCACAGCAAAGGAACAAGGGGAATGAGAGAGGGGGGTACAGCCAATCAAGTCCTGTCAACAACAGGTGCGCAGAAAATAGTTTTCCTTATTATACAGTTTGACAGAAGTGTCGCTTACACATTTATCACCGTTTTCTTTTATGTGATAGGCCTCCAAAAGCTCCCGCGCTGTTTTATTTTTACTTCTTTCTAGAATTTTAATCTGCTTAAGCAGAGGCTCGCATCCACTGCAAGCAAGGCAATGAGCAGGCAAGTTTGCTCCTTCTTTATTCCGAATGGATCGGGCATGTTCCCCTGCACGTTCATTCACGCATCGGCATGTTTGGCCCACGTAGGCGCCTCCACACTTGAGTGGGATTTCATACACTACTCCAGTGGCACATTTCACATATTTTTCGGCATGTTTTATGTCGCATCCACTGCCTCTAGCTCCTTGGTTCCCGGTTCTCGCGCACAAGGCTGTGAGTTTCCGTGGGGCAGAAAAAACAACAGGGACGCCATGCCTCTTGGCCACTTTTTTTACGTTGTGCGCCACTTTGTGTATATAAGGCACCACCACGATCTTCTTTTTTGGCAGCGGCTCATCCACACTACTCCGACTTCTTTTTTTTATCTTCCTGAGAATATTCTCGGCCACGGCTGATATGACGTCGCAGGGGAAGCCGGCTGAAAGCAACCTTTCAATTTGATTGTTAAAACTTATATGCATTGCATGCGGGCATGACTTGGTAAGAGCGGATTCCAGGCACGAGGTTGCAATTGCTCTTTTGACTACCTTCGAATGCGCGGAATCAAAACTGAAGCAACTCTTTCTTTGATCGTGGGGCATAATGCCAGCAGACGTGTTGTGAGCCGAGGTTCAGGTTAATATCTAAAAATTGCAACGAGCCACTAGAAGGAAGTTCATGCGTAAAGGTCAAACCTCGCCCATACTGTCTAAAGGCAGTTAAAATCCTACTCACTGAATCAGTGTGGGTGAAGGTTATTTGTTTGGACAAAACAATCAAAAAATCGTCCACATATCTAAAACACTTTCATATCCCCAGAGTAGTAAACTCGTCATTTAGGGAACGGTCAATGACGGCTAAAAATATATTACTAAGAACAGGGGCGACGCAAGAACCGATACAAATTCCTTGTTTCTGAATGTAAAAGTTGTCTTTAAAAGATATGAAGGTAGCCTGCAAATAAAATTCGAGCAATGACATGAAGCTATCAGCTGATACATCAGCCGAGTTTTGGAAGCCTATTAACCCACTTCTTTCAATGCAATCTCGGACAGCGACAAACAACCCTTGATGCGGCAATGAATAAAACAAATCCTCGACATCTACTGAAAAGGCGTAGCCGATATGGTCATTGGAGTTGAAGAAGGTTACAACATCAGTCGAGTTCTTTGTAAAAAAGGGGTCGTCAATTTGTAAAGCATTAAGGTGCTTCAGTAAATACTGGCTTATTAAGAACTGCCATGATCCCTTCTCGCTAACAATTGTTCTAAAAGGAATTGACTTCTTGTGCGTTTTTGCAGTGAAGAATACAGACAGAATTTCGTCCGGATGAAACCCAGTGCTACAAGGATCAAGACCAGAGCTGCTGCTTTGTGCAGAGACCTTGATCTGTCCAGGTTCGCAAGCTCAATAACTGCATGTAAAACAAAAGCGCTGTCTGTATCAAGAGAAATAAAAGGACCGCTGCTGAGCTGTTCTTAGGCGAGGAAGTGCGGAAGCTGAATGCGCATCTGCGTTTATGCTTGCCCATTTGACCACTTTATATTTCGTTTTTTTTTTTAATTTCCTGGTTTTTGTTTTTGCCGAAAGGCATTGCTTAAAAGTTCCGGCAATTTTTCGCTTTACTTTGGCTGGCATTATGACATGCTATCAATTTTTTGTATTAAGATTTGTTCCTTTTCGTAGATTTCCCCTCCCTTTGTGCGCCGAATTGCTAAGCCAATGACGCGTGCTAGCTGAAATAATTCGCTGACGCGCTCTAGCTTTCCACGCCGAATTCCATCTACCGTACACGCCACTCGTTTGAGGGCGTGGCTGTGCCCACCTCTCCACCTTTCTCCTCTCATCAGGAGGCTGTTCTTGCGCTCGGCATGCTACCGACGCAGGATGCTTCACTTGAAAGCTACGCAGACACAGGCCGCCATTTTCGCCCAATGCCATTTACACTGCTTAAGAAGAAACCAGTCCAGTGTGCAACCAGCAATCTTTTCCGCAGTTCAGAGGAGGCGCCACCTATTGTTAACTTCCGAAAAATGGAAGAGAAGAACAGGCACGCTGTGAACTGATTTTTCTCTACTTGTATGGTGCAGAAGCTCTCGGGTGGCCTGGATCATCAGCGCTGTGTGAGCAGACTAGTGAGTGTTCTCAAAGAATAGGACTCTGGTAGCCCTGGGCGGGGTAACTATCGTGTCGAGCACATAATGTACTCCGCTCTCAGTTCCCGCCTGAGGAACGCCAAAATAGCAATACCAGTTGCAGCGTGGCTTTTTGGGCTTGTTGGTACATAGTTCCAATACACTGTAGCGCCGGAAAATACGAGGACACAAGAGACGAGAAACGCTCGGGCGCTCGTGCTGTTCGTTTCTCTCCTCTTGTGTCTTCGTCTTTTGCTGCGCTACAGTGTATTGGAACCAGTGACACATGAAAAAAATGTTGGTGTCGTCCGTGTCAGCACTTGGAGAGCAAAGCCTCCACCATCCAGATGCGTTTCTCACCTCCCCACCCAAATTTCACCCTCTCAAAGTAGCACCGAAAACCAACTCACTCTCACACTGCACAAGGCCTCCGCCCGCTCGACTCCAACGCGTCACCGGAATGAAAAGGCGACGGGAAACTGAATTTAGATAGACAGAAGCACCACGGCGTGCATGTAGCGCCCCTCGCTTCGCGCTCTGTCAGCAGGCCACAACTCGCTCAGCCTGTTCCGACCGGCACTGGAAACGAAGTTTGCACTAGGGTTCGTAGCGTGTGCAGAGCAATGCAAGATCAGCCCGAAGCCCACTGCTCCCGGGGCTGGTTTTTCCTCGCCTTAGGTCAGACAAATTTGGTGACCCGGCAGGGAACAAGCCACTCCATCCTCCGTCATGAATCCCGCCGGCTCTTCCGCTCTTTCTACCAGTAGTGACGCGCAGCAGTACGCTCGGCTTAGCCGCGCTTCGTTGGCCGCGTTCCAACATGTAAAGCTGCCGCCAAATTGGGCCAACAGGCCCAGGGCCTTGCTCCTGCAGGTAGAGGCGCCTTTTCGTCTGCGGCATATCCCCTGTCAAGAGGCCAAGTTTCTCCATCTAGTGTCCTCCCTGCCTTCTGACGTCGCCAAAGAATTAGCGGATATCCACGCCTCCCCAGACACTGCCCACCCTTTCGGCAGGTTAAAGTCGGCTATTAATGCCCGCAAGTCAGAGTGCGAGTGCAGCAGACTCCAGGAGCTCTTCACCGCTACTGAGCACGGTAAGAGACGCCACTTGGAGCCACCCCTCGCCCCTCCCCCCTCCCCCCCCCTACCTACCGCCTTCCACAGAACACGGTCTTTTCAACTTTCACCACCCCTTTGTCCCTAAGTATGCCAATTTTCTGAAGCCTGTGACCATATCCCAGCACAGCCCATCTTCTCTCTCCAGAAGAATTCTGTTCCGTCTTTGAAGCGCCGGCATAGAGTAAAATCATTCATTACAGTAAAAGCACCTAATCAGTCAACCAGCGTAAATACAACTGCTTTCACTGCTTTGTAAGCCGCCGCGGTGGCTCAGTGGTTATGGTGCTCGGCTGCTGACCCAAAAAACGCAGATTTGATGCCGGCCGTGGCGGTCGAATTTCGATGGAGGTGAAATTCTAGAGGCCCGTGTACTGTGTGATGTCAGTGCACGTTAAATAACCACAGGTGGTAGAAAGTTCCGGAGCCCTTAACTATGGTGGTTCTCATTGCCCCAGTCGCTTTGGGACGTTAAACCCCATAAACCAAACCAAACCACAGCTTTGTAGCGTTTGGTTTCGTAGTCGTCTTTTTTGCTTCGAATACTGCCTTCTCGTTTCACAAAGCATGTTTTAATACGATACATAATGGCGAGAGAAAGAAGTAACTCTTCGCTATGTCCGGGATCACTTTCCGTGTTTGTGAAAAATGCTCGCCGCTAATATTATCTCGTCTACTCAAGTAGTCGTCAGCACTGTTAAAGCAGACGACGAATCTTTTTGAGTGGCTTTGGTTACTGCTGTGAAATAAAGGCAATAATGTGGTAATATTACCGAGATTTCCTGCGATAATATTTTTCCAAAAATCTTTTTGGCGACTTTGTTCAAGGCCTTTTCATGGTCGATTGTTTAATTGCGGAGATGAAATCAAAATGAGCTGCGCAAACTGATTCAACGAGGTGTCAGAAGAAAACCAATAGAATCAATTATTCGATTGCGCGCCGTGGAGAGCTTTTTTAATTTGATTTTATTTTATCGAGCTCATATGCGTGCGGTGCCTCCGCCGTTTAAATGCAAACCGGTTATCCTATATATATGGACACATCCGAAGCAAACGGAAAGGTGCATGATGACCATTTTGTATTCCGCAGCGCTAAAAACATCGCGCTCCCATATAGTTTAACGGTAGGGAAGGTTGAGAAAAAAAACACGTGCTCAATCCCGCAAGCGAGTCAAGGCTCGTTGAAGGAAGGACATAATAAAGGATTTTTAGCGCAACGACACAACACAAGAAAGACGCTAAAAATCCTTTCTTATGCGCTAAAAATCCTTTATTATGTCTGAAATCCAACTATCTCAGCAGTTAACCCTCTTAAAGGAAGGATAGTTGGACACAGAGCAAATGCTGCTTTTTTTGCGTTTGGTGTTCGGCTGCCTTTGTTGACTACATGCCATGCAATGCAACCACCAACCAATCCGGTCTTCCTGCCAGATATTTCTTGGTGACACTAACTTTCAAAGTGAACTAACGGTTTATTACAGCCGCATGCAAGATATAAAACTTTCGGTCTGGAAAGAAAAGTGCTGCAGTGAGAAAACAGCCCAATAACAAAAAAACACACTGGGCAATTCGGGCTTTGTGGGCTCTGCCGTCTTGTCAGGTTGCCAAGATAATGGGCAAGCTATATGTCGGAATGCATGTTTTCTTAAATGTTAATTCTGGTTCAGATTTTGGCCGTTGGTGTCTCCCTTTGAAGTAATTACTCCTAATAAAAGTTTCCTCACATGTGGCCGTGTGAAAAACTGTGCACTGTTTCCAGAGTGACCGAAGAACTCATTTGCGGTGAAATAGAAATTGCTTTGAGCAGCCAGTTGTCTTGCCTTTGTGGCGCTGCCTCCTTCTAGTTTTTTAAATGTGGTCATCGGCTCCTCTTCCTGGGAGATTCAGTGAACTGCTTACGGGACAAAAGGGCTTATTGCTAAACGACCTAACATGAAAGAAAGCTCTTGAGCACCGGGGACGTGGGTTAACTAGACGGCGTCTGAAAAGCGCGCCTCCTTGTTGGCGCGGTTCACTAGTCACAAACCACAAGTCGAAAGCCTGACCAAGTATATCACAAACCATTATTTCAGTGAGTGTACACTGCAGCTGACATAGTCACTTTCAACACAAATTATCTTTGCTTTCTACTCACGGACCCGCAGTGAGAACTAATCATATGAAGTGGCACAGAACTCTTGTTTTCGCATACTCAATCAAAATAGATGTTTTCAGCACATATTTATCAATTTTTTTTCCGGCGTGGATACTCTGTTTCGGAAAATGTTCAGACGGTTTTTAAAGTCGGCATAATTCTTAGAAACAAAGAAGAGTTAACCTGCTAATGCAGCCGTTCGTGGAAGCGGTGCTTCGCTGACATTCAACAAATAAACTTAAAGGTCATCGCGTCGTTCAGAATGAGTGCCGACCATAACACCGCATCTTTGAGTGCACATTACTTCAGCACTATAAAGGATGAAAAATCGAATGTGATCATTTTGATGCGTGGGTGCTGATTTCTCTTTTACGTAAACCCCACCAGCACCTACGCAGTACCACACACCATGAGGTCCGCGACGAGCCTGAAGAATTCGATTTTATCGCTAGGTCATTTTATTTCTTTTTGTTTAGATAGCAATCACACAAGAATATCTACAAAAAATAACCGTTGCAAACAGCAGCAGTGTTTCGAGGCAAGTTGTTCCATTTCTAAATGATATGTAGAAGTGGTGAATTGTTAAAATGGAGCGTTCAAAGACGGCACTAACTTTACAAAGAAAGGAAGGAATTTTTCTTCAACCACAGAGTTTGTGTGGAAGCTGCACGCTTTCCTTTGTAGCCGTACTGCTGCTTTTACGGGAATGATAGTGAGTAACTATTCCCTTATTGTAAATATACTTTGCCCTGGGGGATTCTCCTAAACAATAGACCAAATTGAAACGATATATCAAGCACCCACAAAGCTGAACTAAACAACCTCTATGTGTACGCAATGAGCCTGTACTTAAGTGCTGTAAACACTACTCAAAAAGAGGCAGCACGCGGCCAGCTTGCTTTCTTTCCCTACCATCTACCACAGACGTGCCGCTGGAAGTCAACGCAGGGGTCAACGTCCACCATGTTCTCCGTCATGGCGTCCATGACGCGCAGGCAGGCTGGGCCGGAGCACAGCTGATGCAGAGCAGCCTTCGACGGCGTCTCAACGAAGGCACCGACCAGCGCGGCACCTCCGACGAACACGAACAGGCCGGCGTATACGGCCAGGCCCACCGCGCACAACACAGCCAAGGGAACCAGGCAGCCAGAGGGGCCGCACGCCGAGGAGCCGCGCTCTTCGGTCGACACCAGCGAGGACAGGGGCTGCGATTCTGCGGCACGCCCAAGGTTACCAAAAAAGGAACAGCTCGCCATAGGTGTGCCAATTTGCAACCATTAATTAAAATTTCCCAGCTTCTTAAACGAAGACTGGGCGGGCAGTAAGATGGGAACCTGCTGTGTTTATACGTGTTCATTAAGCTCCCAAACACTCCAAACAGGCAAAGCGCCGAACACGGTCAAGAAGACGACAGCGCACACTTAGTTTCACATCTCCGTCGTGCCGTGTATGAACTGTCTCGAGTTAGTACGGGGGAAAGATGATTCGCTCTTTTATTGGTTGTATTGGAAAGTGGCTAGCGCTGTAAAGACGAAAGAAACTTAAGAACCGCACTTTCCGCTAGGATGCTTGATGCGAGAATCCAGTGATAGCGTGTCCGCTTCGCTTCACATCGGGGATTTGACTACCTTGGCTGGCGTTTTTCTTCTTCCTCTGGTTCCCGTTGTCTTTAGTGCTCCCCCTTTGCAGCCAGTGCAGGATCCTTCTTCGAAGTTACCACGTTACTTTAAGGCTGCTCACTCTCAGCCTCCGCACTACACTCCTGCACTGCTCTCGCATGTAGCACAGTGTGGCAGCTATCTTACGCACTGTATTGCGCATCATCCAATCCCTATTTTTCCTCCCATTAATAACGTAAGAGTACCTGCTGGACCGAAAGGGTCGAAATATATCCCAAGATTCAACTACGTCCTCTAATTATGCCTGCCTTCTGTCACTGCCTCTGTCATATCTTTCCTCAAGAAGTGGTCCAGCCGTCCGCCTTTTCTTCCTTCCTGAAATATTTTGAATATACCGGCTATCCACCTTGGCAAACAGCTATCGAAGAGATGTCGGGATGTCGTGATGATACTAACATGCGCCTGGGTAGCGAGATAACGAAGATGAGACGCGAGTGCGCCCGTCATACGGCAAATATATCCATATAGTTGCGGTGGCTTCTTTCTTTTCGTCAGAGGCCGGACGTCGCCGTTTAGTTTTCACGGGGCAGCTGATAAAACCACAACGTTTGATATATACCAAGCCGTTTTCACTACGTGCCCCCCCCCCCTTTCCCCTACCTCAAACAATAAATTTGTTCGGGTGGGTGCACCCGAGGTGCAGAATATGCGTGGTCTGGGGGGGGGGGGGGGGCTGCCTAGGTTGTGAGATAACAAGCAATATTATTAAGGACAAGCGAGGATTTGATTTATTCAGCAGTTTGTTCTGCGCTGTGCAGTGTGCTGTGTAAGGTTTTATAGCAAATAAGCATTCAAGGCTGTCGTATGCCGCTAAGAGAGTTAAGAATATCACTTGTTTCAAATGAACTAAAGCTTAACAAAGTGGAGAGTTACAGGTTGTTTGAAACATCACCTGCTTCAAGTAACCTGTGAAAACAGAAAAAATCGATGACTGCATTTTCTTCAAGACCAAGTGTCAGTAAAAAGACTGCTCATCAGAGAAGAAGCACGAAATCACATTTGCATAGTTTCGTAAGCTACACGCTTGAGGATGTGTGATTTTGCTGATGATCTACGTAAAAGACAGGGCAGCTTTAATTGTGACCAGACGAACACTGGCATATATCACAAGAAGTGCAAGAAATTCAGTAGCTCTCATGCGCAAATTTTTAACCCGTCTAAATGAAGATATAAAGGCAGTAGAGAATTTTACTGGCCTATAATAATAGAACGTCAGACAACAAGACCAGCAACCGCGAACAAAATAGAGCATATACGTCTGTTGAAAACGCCTGCCTTCGTGAATCGTAAGAGAAGCGAACTTCCATCTCAGTCTTGTATCAGTGCCAGTAACTTTGCTGAAACTCTTAATCTCTAAATGGGTGAAGAGTTGGGATCGCCGCCAAAACAGTAAAAATCTCTGTGGAAGCTAGAACAGACGCCTTAAAGAAGTGCAAAAAAAGGTGGCTTTTAATCTTTTTGAAATGCTTACGTTACTGGAAGGGTCAAAGATTACTGCCTCTCTCATTCTCCATTTTCCGCAAATGCCGTGAGCAGGGAGTCTGTGAGACTTTTTATGTCCTGAATCTGGCATTTCCAGCACGTCGGAGTGCGCTGGAAATTAAGTTTTGAGGAAAGAACAAACCTCACATGGTATTTTACCTGCAGTTTTGTTAGACTCACCGTCCCGGTCAGCAGCATGAACACCGTGATTTGGCTTTGGTCCTCGATCTTCGCTCTCGACGGGATCTGGCTCCGGTGTATTTTTTCCTGTTTCGCTTGGCGGCTGCGTGGTGCCTTCGGGCACTTGCCGCGCTTTTCTGGGCTGTTGTGCCGTTAAATACGCGCAAATACGAGCCTCCACTTCTTCCGTCGACCGCTCGTGGCCGCTGCTGTCAAGTGGTCCCGAGTCCGCAAACATCGTTTTCTTGTTATCCTCGAAGAAAAAAAAAAATAACGGAGCTGATTAAGAGTTATTAGGGCTGTTTCTAAAAACCTGAACGAATATAAAGAATTCCAAGTCTGCCGAAATCGATTGAAAGCGCGACGCGAATATTTTGGAGAATTCCTTGATTTTAAACCTGGATTCACAGCTGTCTCATCGAAGCGGAAAACATCACTATTGAATTTTTAGGGCCCGCTCGCGGGTTCACTAAAATCTCGCGCCGCTCACCGCGGGTACCCTCGACCACCCTTCCTCTCGAGTGGGGCAGGGGGAGCAAGGCTACGCGGCGTAGTCTATTTTAGGAGCGCCCGACCGCCGTGGCAGGCTCTTGACGCCTGCCCCTGAGACTCCCTGACCCTCTGCCACAACGGCACCTGACCCCCTCTTTCGCGACACCATGTGAGATAAAAGAGTTTATTCCAAAGGCCTGGCACGAGTCGCTGTCCGTGTGTCCTCGCGAAGAGGAATCACCCACAATTAATGGCGCCTAACGTGAGGCTTTAATTAGCACCGATGGGGACGATTTCTCTGGCGATTTCGGAACGTGCAGCCAGACTCGTGGCAGGCGCTCTTTGTTTGGGACCACGTCGGAACGCTAGGGTTAGGGAGTAGGTCCGGCGGAATGTTCGCGGGGTAGGGACGTGTACACAGCTGTTTTAAATTTAGTTATGGGTTTTGTGTTGTTTCTGTATATGTCGGGCGTTTTCTGTTGTATATTTCATGCGTCTGTAGATAAATTGTTTTCGCACACGAATGCCTTAGTCCGTCTAGTTGCCGCGAGTCGTTAGCCGGTGCGACCGGACAGCTAACGTGGGCTTTCCGGGGCAGCCGGGAGTGAGGCGAGGAACGCAGCAGAGCCCGCACTTATTCCCGAAGCGACAGCCGCAATAGGGCATAAAACGAAGATGTTTTCCGCATTAGCCTGTCAGCTCGTTTCGGTGGTGGCGCCAACCAAACCACAGCATCCGTGGTACCCGTGACAGCGTCGCGGCCGCGAATAAATATGAAGGTCCCCTCCTTTTCCGGGTACACGGACGCGCAATCAGTCCACGAGTTTTTGCAACAACTCAAGGACAACTAGACGGCTCTGGGCACCGGGCAGGTCCTACCTGTGGCACTTGTCGAGAGCGCGGCGCGATGGAGGCGCTGCCAGGCGACCTTACAGTCAATGGCGTACTTCAGAGACCGCTTCAGCGCCGATTTCTTGCCGCCTGACTATGAGCGCCGGAGTCTGGAGGAGCTCGCGTTGCGCACCCAACACCCAGAGGAAAGCCTCCTCGAGTACATACGCGCCATGCAGGAGCTCTACAAGAGGACAGATCCGACGGCAACCGACCGAGATCAGGTTGCGCGTGTGATCAGGCAGTGCCATCCACGCTTCAAGCCGTATCTGCGGGGCCGCGGTTCAAAAACCTCGAGGCCTTAGCACAGGAGGCCAAGGCCATGCAGGCGCACTGAATAGCCGAACTGCGCTACGAGCCAACGCCCAGGTCAGCCGAATACCGAGAACTGGGATGCGCCTGGGATGAAGGCCGAAACTCCGCGATGAGGGGCCGGGGCGCAAAGGTAATGGCCGTGGAAAGGCAGGCGCAACAACCTGTTGTCCCTCGCGCGTTTGACCCCTCCGCGTTCGACCAGTGGCGTCGCGCCGAGCGAGCGCCAGGAATGCCCGGTGAAAGGGGAGCGTCATCGCCAACCGCTTCGCGGAAAGAGGGGTCCCCCGTCCACACGGCGGGTGAACAACCGGCTTTGCTGGAATTGCAACCAGTCCGGCTACATGGCACGGGAGTGCCAAGCTAGACGTGGGCAGGGAAACGCCAAACGCTGGCGGCGTTAAGTGGTGGCACCGGCCTTTCGACGTCGGCGGGACAATTTCGCGGAGGTCAGGGCGCTAGTCACGAAAAGAACTCCCGCACCACGTCGCCTGCCTGCCGCGCTGGCGACGGAGAGGCCTTTGTGCCACTCGCCTGTAGAGCTCAGGAAGTCGTTCCGCGCTCAAACCCATTTATGCTATCGCAGTTAGCGGGTAGATGCTACTCCGCACTCGTAGACACGTGCTCAGCGCTGTCACTGGTGGGTGACGAGTTGTACGAGGCCTGCCAGATAGGTGACATCCGTATCAGACCACCAGAAACCCCTTTAAGCTTACCAGCAGGGGCGGGAAAGGCATAGCGAGTAGTGCGCCTCACGATGCGCTTTGACGGCAGAAAGTGGAAACAACGCTTCGTCTATCTGCCTGGCTTGTCGATACCAGTAATTCTGGGAAGGTATTTCTTCTCGACTAAAGGCATTGTGCCCGACATGGGGGAGAATGACTATCGCTATAGCCCGCTCGGCACCCTCATTCCCTTTGAAAGCGCACCCTTTCCCGATTGCCCTGCACAAAAGGCGGGTGTCCACGCCTGTGTGGCATAAAGGCCTTGGGGCTCCCTCGAGATGCTGAAAGACGGCGGCCCGTTAGGGGCAGTTATTGCGACTTTCTCAGGACCTAGTACTCAGCGTCGAAGGATCGCGAATACTGTAATCCCGTGTTCGGGTTTTCTTCACGGAGAAACCGGACAGAATCGACCTGCTTCAGCACGAGATTGAAACGGGTGATGCACGCCCTTTCAGGTGTAGCCAGAGGCCATTAAGTGCGCATAAGAGAGAGCTTCTTGACTGTGCCCTTGACGAGATGATTGCTACCGGTGCGTTGAGGCCCTCACAAAGTCCATCACCGTCACTAGTGGTTCTAGCACCGAAGAAAGGTGGATCAGTCAGGCTTTTTGTTGATCACCGAAAGCTCAACTCGCTGTCGCTTACGGTTGCGTAGCCTTTCCAGTCGATGGAGGCTGTGATGTACGCGTTAAGGAAGGCGAGGTTCTTCACAGGCCTAGATGCAAGCAGAGGGTACCTGCAGATTGACGTGGCCGGAGGTAACATTGGGAAAACCGCGTTCACCTGCCTCCGCGGGCTCTTCGAATTTACTCGATTCCAGTTTAGTTTATCTAATTACCCGAGCACGTTCATGCGACTAATGGACATCTTGCTGGGCGAGGGAAGGTTCAACTACGTCATGGCGTACCTCTGTGATGTTGATATTCTCACAGTCGTTCGAGGAGCACCTCCTTCACCTAATTCTGTTCTCGACAGAATCAGATGCGCCGGTCTGATTATCAGTGCAAAGAAAGTGCAGTTGGCATTGAAGAGAGATAACCTCTTGGGATTTGTCGTGGGTGATGGCACACTGAGGCCGAATGGTGACAAACTGTAGGCAGTTCTGAATTACCCCTGCCCGATGGATATGAAAAGCTAGCAGCGGTTTTTGGAGATGGTTGCGTCCTACAGGCAATTCATCCCGCGCTGTTCGGAGCTTGCAAGGCCGCTGAACTTGCTGTTGCGTAAAGGCTTGCAGTGTGTCTGGTGCAAGGAACATACCGACTTGTTGCCTTGGCTCGTGCGATAGTGAATACCGCTAGTCTGCGCTTCCCAGACCTGGACAAGCAGTTTGTCTTGCAGTTAGACGCTAGTGACTACGGTGTTGGAGATGTTTTGTTGCAGGGACACGAGAGCAAGCTGCGCCCCGTCGCGTTCGCTAGCCGCACGCTCACGTCGACAGAGCGGAATTACTCCGTGACGGAAAAGGAATGCCTGGCGATCATGTTCGTATTGTCAAAGTTCGTCATGTACCTACACGGAGCTGTCTTCACCGTGCAGACAGATCACCAGGCACTGTCGTGGTTAAAGAGGCTCAAAAATCCCGCAGGCAGACTCGAGAGATGGGCGCTGACGTTGCGGCGTTACGCGTACGCCATTGAGCACCGCCGGGGCAGCATGAACAAGGTGGCCGACGCTTTATCGAGCGCACCGTGGAAGGCTGGCGCAAGCGCTTCAGCGGCGCAGCCCAGCACTATCGAAGGCTGCGTCACCGCTGGTGTAGAGGAGGAGATGGCGGCCCGGAGCGTCGCGCCCGGTTTGGCGAAAAAGGAGATGGACAAAGGTCCCGCACCGTGCGTTCAGAAAAGGAAGGCACAGCAGCTCGTGGCGGCCATCGCCACCATCGCTCGCCTGCGAAGGAGCGAGGCAGAAAGAAATCTGTCTTGAGGAGTGGCGGTCAGTAGAGAAGAGCTGATTGATGCCCAGAAAGCAGACGGGCTGTGCAAGCGGGGGCTGACAGAGCTTGCGTGCAGTGCAGCTTACAGCGGGAACGCTGAAGGCAGGTAAGACGTGTTTCTGCTGGGCGATGGCGGCTTGCTGCTCCGCTATGTCCCACAACTTGACGAGCAAGAGGCGATAGCATCCCCTTTCCGAGTCGTGGTCACAAGAAGGTGGCGGAAACGATTCCTGCAGTACTTCCATGACTCAGCACTGGCAGGCCATGACAGCGGCAGTAAAACTTACGACAGGTTATGCCATGTCGCGACCTGGCCAGGCATGAGAAAGGTTATGTTGGGATACGGCCGTACCTGCCCGGTATGCCTGGAAGCCAAGCCTCGAGCGGGCAAGCCCGCTGCCATGATGAAGCCGGTAGTTCGCAACTACCTGCGGCAAGTGGTCGCGTCCCATATCATAGGACCCCTCCCTCCGTCCGCTCGCGGAAACGAATTCACCCTGATAATAACGAACCACGATTCGAAGTGGGTTGAGGCTTTCCTCCTTAGAGAACTTGTTTCGGAACGAATTCCCTGTTTCCCTGTTTCCTTGTTTCTCTTCCGACCTGATTACAGACAATGTTTGTTATCCCACAAGCGAAGTCTTTGTAGACTCCTATCCTGGGTGGTCTTTCGCTTACAACGCCAACGTGGTCAACGATGACATCAGATTTTCTGGAGAACAGGCGCGTCAAAACTAGCTAGTTACTTATGTCGTTGTATTTAAACGCTTGCTTGATTATAAATCTTAATGAAAACATTTCTTAATTTATTAGGCTGGTATTTTAGATAATATGTTTATGAAACAACGAAGAATAACAAATGCTAATCCTAGATGCGAAATCTATAGCCGGCGCTCAACCTTTTGTGCTGGCAGATAATGAGGCACAGTCTGCTGCCGATGCTTACGACAGATCGGTCGAGTTGAGATAATGGCCGGTCGTCGAGAGGCGTAGGCACTAATGATCCTGAAAGTATGACTCGATTAACCATTACAAAGCGCCTTACACTGAAGGTTTACGTTAGTATTAACCGTACATACTGGCAAAATATTTGCTCGAACCACTGCAGGCTCTCATACGAGAGTGAAGATGTCTCATGTAGTTATTTTTTACATGGATACATGTCTAATTACCGGCAATATGACTGATCCGAGGAAAGGTTTTTCGTGTTCTTCGAGAACAGACGATTCTGAAAGCACTTCCGGGCCATCTTGAGCAGGCACTTCCTGGCGCCGCCTCTCTTGGTGGCTCGTATCAGGCTCACTGCGAGCTCGCTCTGCGCCCTGGCGACTGCGGCTTTTCCGGTGGCGCCGTTGATGCCTGCACGTTGGAGGTAAGGTACAGTTTAAGTGGAGCTCGGAGGTTTTGGCGTCCGGGGCATCATTAACCCGGTTTTCTCTTATATCTTTGTATTAAATGGATGCAGCTAATGACCATGAACCTGTTCCCAGCAATCAGTTCTCGTGCCCGCAAGAAATAGCAGGCACAGTGAGTGCTCTTACTCTTTCGCAGTACAGAACAAAAAAAAAATCGCCAGGTTTTGCGCTGAACGTTTTTTTCCGTCTTACTGGCTACACGGCTTAGCCGAAAAGCGGTATTCATTCCCTTTCCAATAAGAATGTTATCCCGTTGGGGTTGTCTCATGAGCAACATGCGGCATTTAAAAAGGGAGACTTCGAAGAAATTATATGTATAGTCATACGATCCATAAAGCTATTCGAATAGGTTTACTCTCCTTGTCACTTGCCCATACCGTGGGGACCGTAAAATGTCTAGCGGCTCACATTTCATTTTGGTAAACTGTATGACCAGAAACAAACTGTTGTTAATAAATGGATTTCAAGAAAGTTAGAACAACTGAGATGAAAATGCTTAGAGAGATGTGTGGCGGCACATGTAAGATTCTATTACGAAATAATACATAAGTGGTGTCATTAAAATCGCTTCCAAAGGAGGCAGGGTACAGAAGTCAAGGGCTCGTTGGTTTTTTTCATTTGAGGGGGGCAGATGAAGAATGCGTCAGAAAAAGGATGTTATACGTGGAGGCCGAACGAGAGACAGCATTGTGACAACGAAAGAGGAGGTGAAGAAAACTGGCGGATGTAGACCTTCTGGAGTAGAAGTATCGTGTGGACACAACTCAGGATAGGAAAAAGTGGAGGACATTCGTCAGAAATGGCGACCTCCCAGAGAGAAGCTGGATTATCTGAAGGAAGAACGAACAGCTATATGAGAAACTTTCTTCAGAGAAAAAGACGTCGGCGCTAGCATCGCAGTGGCTGTCATAATATATTTGAACCGAAAATTCTAGAGTGAGCTTGAAACAAACACAGTAGTTTACTTACGATTCACTAAGCAAGTACAGGAAAGTGCGGGCCACGCAGTATGAGCTGATGCGCCTCGCCACAACGTTTTTACTCAGTATGCCAAAATACAGGCGAACACCAACAGCCATTACGCGCTTGATAGCAGATTATATATGTCTTGCACTGATAGGCGTGGATGCGGAACTGCGCCATAATTGTTCCGCATCATGCACTGCCTCTCATCCGCTACCTGACACGCTATGAAGCTGCTCCACGAGGAAGAAGAGTCCGGAGTCTGCGCACAGGAGGAAGGAGTCTCAATTATACTGCGGATATCTCCCACCTGTCGAAAGGGAATGCTTGGATATTAAGGCCTGAAATTGGGCGTAAAGGGAAATACTACAAGGCTGCCCTAATCCATTTGCCAGTACCAGGCCTCGCGTAAATTCCAGATTTCTCAATTCTAAATTTTGCATTCTTTGGTACACGACAGCGTAATGGTGCGACCGTCCCTTCGAAAATCTCGTTTACTGCAATAGCACCTCGCGCCTAAAGGCTGGGCTTTTCGGTTTTACTTTGGTGCGGTATCGTTACGCATTATGTTCAGCGAAGAACCTGGCCTCGGCGTGCGGTGAAAATCAGGATTGCTTCAGGGTGTCTTGATGTCACAACCACATCGCCTAGTACTTCAAACAGCCCAAAGCGATCGCGCATAGCAATGTGACGACGTCACTAAAAAAAACCTCATTGGACTATAGGCTGATGACGCGATGAAAAGTCATTTAGATTTTATCTTGGCCTTTATTTATGTACGAGCAGTCGATTGCAAAGCTGTCAGGGTTAAAAGGCCGTTGATTGTATTCTGTGTGCAAAAGGAAACATTATTAATATTAAAAAAGTCAGGGAACTTAGAGCACGACATTCTTTTCTTAACGCTCATGATGATTCTGCGTGAGTGTGACACGATATCGCTTCGCATGCAGTGAAAAAAACTATTTCTCTATCTGCCCAGTTGGATGATGACAGCCAACAAACAGCGTTTCGCTAGCAGATGATGTTTGCCGAGAGTGTGGAGCCTCTTGTTCTGCAAAAGTGCGTAAGGTAACTAGGGAGTGCTTATAAAGGCACGAAAGGGATACCTCATATCACGAAAGCGCTATCTAGCCACGGCGCTGGCTACCGCATGGGGCAAGTTTTCCCCTTTGAGCCTAGTTTCTACGAACTGCGGAGTTGCGTACTTGCGATGTGCTACGGTGACAGCTTTCGGTTGGAAACGAGTTTATAAAATGAAATTCGGCATCACTTTATACTATTTTTCAGATAAAATCGAATGTTCAACCTATGCTTACGTTGTAGAGTGATTCCTTTAATACTTGTCCCATTTTTTTTTCTCCTCACACCTGAAGCTCAAATAAATAGCCTTGTTGAGAAAAGAAGAGCACCCACTTGCGTCGGTGCCGGGGCCATGAAGACACTTGGGCCTTGCCTGTCGTGTCGGACAGTTCCTCGCGAGAGGTTTCTCGTTGCGTGCTCCGGCTCAAGTCTTCAGCATTCTCCACCTGGATGGAGGTGGCTTCGCTAGTCCCTTGTACAACACCTGTATTAGTAAATAAAAGGGGCACCTTCACTTCGAAGCCACACCTGCCTCACAAACAGTCTGCCTGCTGAAGCCCGACCACCGACAACATGCGTTGTAAGAAAAGAGTCGCGCTTAGGTGGGAAACGGCTGCGGGTATTCAACTGCATTGTCAGTGACTAACGCACTGAAGGGCTGAGGCTTTCCTGCAGTAAGTGATGCGGTAAGGCCGTAGCGACTAATTACAGTGCTCAGTCGTAAGGCGATTAACGCCACTACAAGCACGAACATGGCCGGTATGGGTCCACCCAAGCTCTCTAAAATTTCGTGTGATGTACAGGCGCCGCAAGAATGATACGAAGCGCCGAAGCGGCCGCCTAGTCGCATCCCCGAACCATCTAAAAACACCGGCAGGAATTCGGGGGCACTCCACGCGTGGAAAGAGCCTGCTGACTGACTGACTGATTTGACTGCGGAAAAGACGCCGGCCACGTAAACCCTTCCGGGGCGGCCATCCGTTACCAGCGCCCCAACGAGAAATTTTCCGGGAACGCTACACCTCTCCAGAGCCCGAACCAGAATTTTTTCAGGAAACGCTACACCTCTCAGGGAGTAGCGATGAGCGCTGGCGATGCGTGCAGTGCGTCGATCGATTTACCTTTCTCTATAAAGTGCTCGCGTTATGTAACACTTCGCACTAGTGTTCGGAATTAATAGCACTATTGGATGATACTACGACGGTTTGGAACTAATATTTCTGCATTGCTAAGTCAATGAGCGCTTCCATACTTTGACCAGCAGTAGATTCTGTTGTTTTAATATTCATTCATATCTTAAAGAAGCCTACTGGACCTACTCAGTTCTACTTTTAAAATGCATTCGCATAGCCTGTCTGAGTGGGATCCTATAGTCTGCGAGAGTTCCTCTTAGAGTTTACAAATAACTGCTTTCTTCGATTTTCCACTTTTCGTAGTTATTATTTGTCCAGCATATCGTTATTACTAGTTTACGTGTCATTGCGCTTTGTACCCTTCGCCTGGGATTTAAACTGGTTGAACGCTTTTCCTTAAAACGGAGGAAAAGAGGCTGTCTTTTTTCACCAAAATGTTCCTTTAAAAGCTTGAACCTCAAGATAGGTAGAGTGAACGGCACGAAGCCTTCGTGGTTCTAGGGCTCCTCAAGTATTTTGGATGCTTTTAAATCTAGGATTAATCGGATGATAGTATAGATGAGGGCGCAGGGGCACAGAACGACTGAATGCAAAGAATCTAAAATAAAATCTCTCAGACACCTCAGCTAACACTCCAAACTTGCGCTACCAAATCGCAGGCCACCAAGTTTCCTCTTTTTAATGATACCATTCTCCCGATTCTCGCGAGTGTGTTCGCAATAAGGTGCCTTCTTACAAGGGTACGAAGTGCTAACGGAACTTAATCTTGCACTACAATTGGGGGGGGGGGGGGTTGAGCTGTATTCTTAACTTAAAGGCGCAGAAATGGGACACAAGAGGAAAAAGGCGCACCATACCGCTGTTTTCCTTCGTGTTCTGTACTGTTTGGGCGCCTTTAGGACAGGAAAATAAAATGACCACATATGTTTGTTCACACTTTCCAGTAGCAATTAATTTGCGATCTTTCTTGACTGTGGAAAACTTCCAAATTAGTTGCCTACGTTAAGAGCCCATAAATGTGTGCAGAAAGCCTTTACAATGCCGGAGCATTACTAGCGCGCTGCTTGCCTCACCATATTGATTCCGGCGTCTGTGGTGGGAGCCCCGGCTGCTGCGATGGCGGCGTCGCCGCCGGCGTGAAGAACTGTCCGTCAGGTCCTTCGAGTGCGGCAGGCTGCCTTGGCCGCTAGTGTTGGGTGCGTCGTCACTTCCCTTTGCTTTTTCTTCACTGCTGGACATTACGGGATTCGGAAGCATCCTTTCGTCTGTCCCAGCTCTCGAAGACAGGCTCGCTTCTTCTTCTTTTTCTCCCTGTGAAAAATTAGCGTTCTGCGGTGCACCCGCAACGATAGATCAAATCTTGTTGACCTGACGCCGTTTCTCCTCTTTACGGAGCCGCCTGCTAGAGCATCCGTTACGACAGCTAGGTCAAAGTCTGTCAGCTGGAGTTGTTCTGTCCATTGGTGTTTCCTCCCTTGGACAGAGTAACTGGAATGTGCTCTCCGCCATTCAAATTTTCCTTTCAGACACTAAACGGCTGCCATACTAAACTCTTTCTCATGATCAATATTTCTCTGCAACAAAAGCTTTTATCTAAGAATATATATAACCGATTTCAATATGTTAGTATCAATGGTAATTCTTCTGACAAACTTCCAGTCACTTCTGGTGTCCCGCAAGGCAGTGTCCTTGCGCCATTACTGTTTCTTATCTATATTCATGAAATTACCGACATCATCATTCATCCTGTTCAAATTAGTTGGCCGATGATTGTGTTTTGTTTAATGAAGTTAAAGCTCAAGGCGACCAGATTTTACTTAATTATAACCTACAGAATGTTAGTGAATGGTGCCCTAAATGGGGGATGGAACTAAACGCTGACAAGACAGTATTTATGAGGATCACTAATAAAAGAAACAGTCATTCCTTGTCATATAATCTTCCCACTCGGCACCTTTCAGAAGGCAAAGAATAAAAGTACCTTAGAGTAACACTAACGAATAATCTTAGTTGGAATAAATATAATGAAACCGTATGCTTTTCTGCGTTTTGCAATCTCTGTTTTCTTAGGCACAAGTTAAAACAAGCTCCTCCTAACGTTAAGCAATTGGCATATTACCCTATGATTGGACAAAAACTTGAGTATGCATGCACAGTTTGGGATCGTTACACGAAGACTAACATTAATGCTCTTCAAAGAATTCAGCATAAAGCTGTTAGGTTTGTATTTTCTATACCATCTGCTCTGTTCAATCAACATAATATACAGCCCCTTGAAACTCGGCGTAGAATGCTAAGGTTAAGATTTCTCTTTCTATTGAAAAATAACAAACTGTCAATGGCTCCCGATTTGTATCTCCAACCGATAACGCCCAGGTCAGCAAGAAACAGGCACACTGAATCGTTAAAACCTTACTTTGCCAGAACTAACATATTTAAATTTCCTTTTTTTCCCCGCACCATTACCGAGTGGAATCAGCTACCACTATCATCAACAGTTGACATTGATGCCATTGAACCATGGAGGAAAAAAAAACTAAGGAGGGAGCGTGACGTCACGCGGCCAGCGTTCGCAAGCCGAGTTGTTTTGAAGTCGTTTTCTCCCTCAGTTTTTCGCTCTCCGAGGCAGTCCTTTATGTTTTGGTTCTGGTATGTTTTAGTGCGCGCGTATGCGCGACCCGCGGCGCGGGCGTCTTCAGCAAGGAAGTTGATCTATAGTTAGTCTGCCACGCTAATTGGCGCATGCGCGCGCTCAGCAGGGCTAGACTTTACCGCACGCTATCACGTGGTGCGATCACGGGGGGACACACTCTCTTTTTTTTGCTATATCTTTACTTGTTTAGACTAGGCTTCAAGGTTGTCGCCGGACGCTCCCTCCTTAGTTTTTTTTCCTCCATGCATTGAACAGGCTGTTCATTGAATAGTTTTTGTTTCATGACTTGCCTTGTACTTTTGTTTTGTACTTTTGTATTGTGCTTATTGTGCCCCTCCTGCCAGGGCCGTTCGCTCGGCCTGCAGTATGCTCTAAATGAATAAATAAATAAACATGGCTCGTTTAGCCCCGTTCCCTCTATCAGTCACCGATGTCACAGTATTTGTTTAGCTTATTTCAATTTACAAATCCGAATTTCTTTAATTTATTTCCTAATTATTATTATCATTGTCACCATTACATTTTTTCGGTTATTTATTTCACTGTTTAACATTTTGAGCACATTTCAGTCGCCGCCTGTGTCTTGGCCAATCCCCCGAAGAGAGTACGCGCCATTATTTAGAGGACAACAATGACAACAACAAAATTAGCATTAGCGCATGCACACGAATAGGGCAGTTCACGTGAAACACCCAAAAAGTGATTCATAGTAAAAACTATCGAGTATTATAAACCAGTGTGCTATAAATGTGAACAAAGTTACAACTACGTCGTCACAGTCACATTGGCGACATCGAATGTGTTCTACGGGATGGGTTTCCTGTGTGCAGGCTTCTAATGACAGAAGAATGTTGAGTTGGGCTAGTCGGATTTTGTTCATCTTGAAAGCAAAATGCGGCCTACGTGGAAGAAGGGCATAGGAATAAGAGAATGGACAGGCGCTGTCTTGAAACTAAGCTTTAATGTTGAAGAGATGGGTATGTATTCACAAAGACAAAATCGGCGAACGTACGAAAGGCAGCAAGGCATGCAAGGCGTGAACAAACAAAACCTGCAAAAACAAACAAAAAAAGAAAACGAACATGCCCACACTCACGCCTGCACCTTCAAAAGTGGCACATCAAATATTATCTAGAATAATATCGAATAATATAATAAGCAGAATAATATCAGAATAATATCGATGGCTTGCTAGCCGAAATAACCTTTTCTTTGCAATAAAATACGCTTTCATGAACTCTCGCCTGCGCTGACCTTGACGCCGGTAACGAACCTCTCTTCTTGAACAGTGCTTTACACAACTTCTCTCATTGAATTTTACACTCTGCACAGTGTTCAGCAATGGCCGAACAAATGGTGTGTGATGAGACGCTATTATTCTCCATGGTCCGAACGTTCAGACATTGCCCCGTTTGGCCGATATACACTTCATGCTCTAAAGGGGTGCCTAACAGACGACGCCGCGCACACATTTAACGAACGGTGACCTGTGACTCAATGAGTAGATAAGTGGGCTATTCGCACGCTTATGTTAAATTATATTTTTGTGAATTGCACATGAACATTGCTGTTGTACTGGTGCTATGCACACGGTGTGGATGTAAATTCTTGGTCCAATGTTCCTTGGATTGTAGTCATTTTGTGCACATAAGGGTTTGACAAAGTTTTTTTCTTCCTGAACTCTCTATGACCACTGGCCTCTGCGTTTCTCGTACAGTGGGGCTAAGAAATACGCTGTTCACACGCTGTTGAACTTACCGATTTTGGAAACACGGCGGCTGCAAGTTCTTGCACTTAAAAAGAAACGCCTTCTACGAGGGAGCGTACGGCCTTCCAATGTGAGCTTTAGACCCATGGATTTCTCCTTATGCAATTTCAATTTTTTCGAAAATGCCTCTTGCGTGCCCATTATTCTCCAGCAAAACCACAAAAGCCTCCACGTGCTTCGAAATTCGTATCATTAGGCTATTAGAGTTTCTGGAGATAGCGTCATGCACTTTAAGGAAAATGCTGCAGAGAACCGGAGTTACGCGGGATCCAATGCACACGCCCTGTTTTTGAAGGAAAATTCGCTCACGCCATTCCACAAACCGTTAATTTAAGTAGAAGGAAACTTGTTCTGAAGAAGTTTATAACGAAATACCACTCCTACCAATGAATTGTACTTGGTCGTTCTGTTGAGTTATGCATTCCTCAACTGTAATCGTAAGTGTCGTGGTGAAGGGAGCAGTATAAATGCACAACATCAATGCTAAACCAGAGAAATGTTCCTGGATTAGACTCTATATAGTGCTGCACAACTGTTCTTAAGTTTTGAAGACCAAAACGGCCGGCAATGGTCAAGGAGTCAAGGTGATTTTGCAGGTACCCCTACACAACGTGTTGCCAGTTAAGCGTTACGCTCCGAAACGATGGTGCGAAAAGGAATTTCTCGCTTAAGTGTGGTCCACCCCTCCCCCTAAAAAAAAAAGCCTCTAAAACTGGAGGCAAGCGACACACGGTTTCACGGTTTCACATACGCTCACATACTTTGTCACATTGGATTGTAACCTTCTTCAAATTGTTATCAAGGGTAATGCATGCCTTGTAGAGTGAGCAGGCTTCGGAATTACTACGAGCGACCCTTATTTATCTGAACCTACTGGGCATAGGTTACTCTATCTAGAAAATGAGCTCTTGAACGCAAGATCTTAGAATTATGCGGCCTACGTACACATTTTGTCAACGCGCCTAGGTGCTTCACGGCACAACGGTGTCGGTTTTCCTCGGCTATATGACTCGTAATGTTCTTCACCAGGGCGAACTTCTCAGGCGATGGCACTGATGGCTCCAAGCAAAACTTTGGGCCCAACTTAAGCCCGTCCCTATGCTGCTGTGGAACCTCGGCCTCTCTCAGCACCAGAATATCCTGGCTGCATTGCACATCCGTCTTCTTTTCCGTCAGATGCGGACACACTGACCTTCACAGGAACTCAGGGGTTTTGTCCGCTGCCGATGTCCACTCCTTGAAACGACTCGCCTAATGACGCCTGTCTCCGCACGTGCCACGGGCAGTGCGTTTTCAGTACTTTAGGAAGTAAGCTTGTAGCCACCGCTCGGGACAAAGAATATGGCCCATCGTTCCCGAATGTCCTGCTTATGGAAGCTGAGGAAAGCACAGACTGTTGGTGGGGCAGGAGTAAAGTTTCTTCAGCAAACGTCGCCTGGGTCGGCTCAATTCGCCAGGCCAACTTCAATGCCTGATCTCTGAGAAAAACCTCTCTCTCACACTCGGACTGCCGTTTTGGATGGATATAATCCAGGAGGCAGTGTACGCCTTCTGGTCTACGTTGAAAGCACACGTTGTGTGTGGCATATGTGCAAGTGTTTTGCCATCACAGGCGGGGAACAGTTTGTCGCTTAGTTTGCTCTTATCTTTTTATTAAATTCAATTTACATCATCAATACGTCTCATGTGAACAGAATGCTTGCACCATAGTTTTCTAAGTGGCTGAAGGCCAACTTGCGGGAGATAAGATGGTGAGCACTCTGTTAGACAGGGTAGGACAAAATTCAGGACGTTTTGGATTCGGTGCACTCGGTTGTATTCGGTTGGATTGGGTGCGCCCGTTCGGACAGTTAAACTGGAACTTGACGCTTGCTCCCAGCAGTCGCATTCACAACTGAAATAAGAGCAGGCCTTGTCTACTCACTTTGACGTTGACGCCAGTTTGCTTAGGATGATAATGTTGGCGTCGATTGGCGGTAATTCAAGTGTAGTACTGAGATGGCACTCTATTGGTGTCTTAAGTTTTCTCTTTGGTTATTTTTAAGGCCACAGTAAGCAAGACACGCATCCAGAGTTAACTGATGTCTGTGTGAAAGTCTGGAGGTTTGCTATAAAGGTAAATCAAAAGTAACTTTGATTGAGCATGTTCTTTCGTCATCGCGACGCTGCAACACGGAAGTTTCAGAGATGGCTGTAGCCATAGTGCATCATGAAAAAGTTTGTGCCACTTGTAGTTTAACAGAAATACACTTGCAGTTGGTTTCGGGTAACCAGTCTCAGAATCAAAAGCTGTTGCCTCCTTAAAATTTTTACTGCATGTGAGGCAAAATTCGAGGTCCAAACGCAAACGTTGAGTGCCAAATGGTAAGTTCATAACAACACCGTACTTTTTTTTAAGAACGAAAGCTCGTGAGGTGTGAAGTGACAATATTCTTAGTGTACCGGTAACAAAACCAAAGGCTTACACTTTTTCCTACGGATTGAATGCGACGTTGGTTGCCTCTATTGATTACATAGAAGCAATATTTTGGAGTAGTAACTTTACTTATTGCAGGTTCGAATTTGTAGCCTTTTTGTTATTTCTGTCTCAGGTGCGTCAGATCAAAACTTGTTTACATTCAAGATGCGCTTATTTACCAGGTGTCTAATCTGACTTTAGCCAAGATATGAAAACTTACCTTTGCTCAGTAGGTGAACGCAAGCACAACCAGGTTGTTCACCAACACAGTGCAGCTCAGTGTTTTTTCGTTATTTTTTCCTCAAATGACTGATGAGTCAATTTAAAAAATTTTTTGAGCTGTTAAGTTTCGGTTACTGTCATAGCGCGAAAGTACAGACCACCAAAAAAAAAAACTAAAATTCATTCGTTTTTGCTTTTTACCTGCTTTAGATTTTTTTCTACATCGAAAATAAAGCAAGTAGCTGACCACACTAACGACTGCTGGGCTCAACTACTGCTGAACCACTGCCGCCATTGCCACCGCCATCTACTACATAATGCTGCTGTGCTGTCGCATTCACAGCACTATCGAGCGGTGCATTTCATTTCATTCATTTCATTTTCATTTTAATACCTTAAAGACCCACTGGGGGTATTACATAAGGGGTGGGTACAAAACAGTCAATTGAACAAGTGTTATATTGAAAAAAGGTTGGTAACAGCTTCGGCGAATGTGGATGGGCATGAGATGATAGCGATGTCATGGGAGAGGTCGTTCCAGTCTACAGAAACACGGTGAAAAAAAGAAGCGGCGCAGGCAATAGTACGGGCACGTGGGCGAAACACTTGGAAATGATGACGAATGTGGTGGGATATGCCGGCTGGCGGGGCAATGTAGGGAGCGCAGCGCAGCGAACTATGGAAAAATTTATGGTATAGGCAGAGGCTAGAAATACGACGACGAAATGAAAGGGGCGCTAAACTGGATTCCGCTTTTAAAGATGTCACACTGATGTCGTACGAATAGGAGGAAAGAATGAATCTGGCTGCTCTGTTTTGAATTGACTCGAGCGCATTGATAAGGTAAACTTGATGAGGATTCCAAACTGGCGATGCATAATCTAACTTAGACCTGACAAGAGATTTACCGTATATGCTAATAATTTTACCTCTTGCGGGGCGTGGAGTAGATGACGTTTTAAGAATCCGAGTGTTTTATTAGCCGAGGAAATGATGTTAGTAATCTGTGTAGCCCATGATAAGTTGTTACACAGCATGACGCCTAAGTATTTGTATGATGAAATGGACTGCAGGTGAACGTTAGCGACTACATATGAGAAATCAAGCTGGTTACGGCGGCGGTGGAAGAAAAAACGTTTACATTTATGAGGGTTCAGTTCCATTAGCCAACAATCGCACCATTCCTGTATGTGGTTTAGGTCATCTTGAAGGTAAGTTGGGTCGGAGGCCCCGCGCAGGCCTAATCGCACGAATTCTCTTAAGCATTTCGAGGGCTTTCTTTTCCACACGGTAAAATAACATATAAAACACATATCAAAATAAAACGCGAGGTTCAAACCTTTTTTAAAGCTCTGAAATGTAGTTTTAGAGCAACCGTCAGAAACGTATTACCTGGACAGATGTAGTTCGCATTTATTCTGTTCAATTAACCATTTCAAAATATAATTACTCTGAATTGCACTCCTGTAAATAACATGGCTCTTGTAGCGTTAACCTATTACGTTCCGGTGGATATTTAAATCTTAGTTGGAGTCAGCTTGGATGTCTCTTATATAAAACATTTAATAATGAACGGGATGACGAAGTTGCTTTCCAGTGTGATGGAGAATATTGAGACTTCTTTCGACCAGGTATAAACAATACCTGATGGTAAATTTCTGAGTGTATGTCGACACTCGGGGAAATACACAGATACACAGAAGACACAATATTTGAAAATGACAACGCGGATTATGCAGCATGGCTGCTTACAATTTTTAGTCATCAAATTGATTTTAAACGACTGAAAGCATGCTGTAATTCCAGCCTGAAGGAGCAGTTAGTTCGACTCATCTAAGGATGATTAAATTTACGATATATTTGCAGTTTATTTTTTGACGGCTCGCAACAACTCACCCATTAAACTGGGTAACTTGCAATTCCATGGAACAAAGATCCGAAGAAATTGTGTTGAAAGTGATCACAAAAAGATAGCAAAGAAACTGCGATAAATAACAAAGAAAGTACTGCATAATCAAGTTTCTCATCCGATCCCTAGTTCTGTTGCATATTACAACCAAGGAAAATTCCTTAACCTAAATATGAGCATGAACATTGCGATCAAAATTTATAACACTGTTCGGAAAGCATCGCTGCGCCGAGCCTAGCGTCTGCAGGAAATATCTTGCTATCTTTAAAGATTGTTTCTAGACTGATAATAGTGTTTAAAATGCATTTACTTCTGGCTAAGTATTTATATAAGGGAGGGCTTTAAAAATTTCAGCTTTCATTATACTGCCCTCGCTTCTCCGATGTATGATGATTTATTGTTATCATCATCACCATCATCAGCCTGACTACGCCCACTGCAGGGCAAGGGCCTCTCCCATGTCTCTCCAATTAACGCAGTCCTTTGCCAATTGCGGCCACCGGATCACCGCAAACGTCTTAATGTCATCCGCCCACCTGACTTTCTGCCGCCCCCTGCTACGTTCGCCTTCTCTTGGAATGCACTCTGTAACCCTTAAGGACCAGCGGTTATCTTGCCTTCACATTACATGCCCTGCCCAAGCCCACTTCTTCCTCTTGATTTCAACTAGGATATCATTAACGCGCGCTTGTTCTCTCACCCACTCCGCCCTCTTCCGATCTCTTAACGTTACACCTATCATTTTTCTTTCCATAGCTCGCTGCGTTGTCCTTAACTTAAGCTGAACCATCTTTGTTAGCCTCCACGTTTCTGCCCCATAGGTGAGTACCGGTAAGATACACCTGTTGTATACTTTTCTCTTGAGGGATATTGGTAAACTGCCATTCATGATCTGAGATAACCTTCCATATGCGCTCCACCCCATTCTTATTCTTCTAGTTATTTCCCTCTCATGGTCTGGATCAGCTGTCACTACCTGCCCTAAATAGACATATTCTCCTACTACTTCCAGCACCTGGCTACCAACTGCGAACTGCTGTTCCCTTGCTAGGCTGTTGAACATTACTTTGGTTTTCTGCATGTTAATTTTTAGCCCCACCGTTCTGCTCTGCCTTTCCAATTCATTGATCATGCTCAGTTATCGACCTCAATGGCTGTATTTGCAATGAAAGTTTCAGGTGACGGTCTATCTCAGAGAACCGCGTTGAGGGGAACCTCATTTTTTTTGTTCACATAGAGACAAAGAAGTATATGATTGAGATGGCAAAGAGGACGGCTCAAAAGAGGAACATCGGGTCTGCTGCTCTCAACTGGGAGAGGGGAAAAGGAGATAAACGGAGAGCTCTGTGCAGTGCTTGGGAGGTGTGTTAACGAGCCGCCAGCAGTACAGACCACCAACTCAGCTGTGCCACCTAGCGGAATATAAATTTTTTTCAGGAACGTGTTTGCGAGTAATTAACACCGCTTATTCTCTAATTGCTCCTATGATTCACCGACCATGGCACTTTGTCCTCTGCAGCCAACGAAAGATGATCGACCATTGCTTTGCGTGGTGCCTCGATGCAGTGTTTTTCAGGGTCCCGCGTCAGCGGAAAACCAAAAAGGTTATTGACGTCATCTTCATACGTATCTTCAAAGGTCATCTTGCGCTATAAGGTCCGTCTGTCCGGAAGGCATCTCGGATTCCGTCGGATTCGTTATTGCTGATTGAGCTATACAGCCTGTGGAAGAGGCGCATGGTGGATACACACGCGGAACCACTTCGTTCGTCTGTCTCCGTTCAGTGAACAGTGCGCCTTAGTGAGAGGTTTTTATGCTGCGCAGGACTGACCGCCTGAATGGTTGCAGCTTTTTGACGCATGTTTATGTATACCGTAATTTTCATGTGCATGTGGAGTGCAGTGTACAAAGACATGTGAATGCGTGCCTGAATTGCGGAATAGCATGTGTGCAGGCAGGGCAGTTGGTAGCGCAGTGCGATTTATTTCCATGCAATAAAGAAAAAAATTCTGTGGCGCCATAGATTCGGGCACTGCTTTAGAACGCGTAAGATAGCAGCTAAAATCCCATTTTAACCTGGTCACCTTTAATCGCTTCTTTTTTTTGCAGTATTCACACCACAAAGACCATTCATTCCTCATTTCGCTCTGATGCCGAGTTGTTTATTTATATATTCAGAATACCTGGAGCTCCTGAAGGCATTATTGCAGGGGAAAAGAATGCATATTGCTCGCATTAAGGCGATGTCAGAAAATGAAGACAAGAAAAAATGTACTGGCACAGCAATTGAAAACAAAAAAGAATGCACCGAAGAGCAAATTTATGAATAGCAGCCACGAAAACAAATAAAAATGTTGCCTTTCGTGTCTCATTTTGAGATGCGAGCAAAAATCGCTCTTCAAGCCACTGAATAGAAACCAATTGTAGCCGCCGCGGTGGCTCAGCTGTTACGGTGCTCGGCTGCTGTCCCGAAAGACGCGGGTTCGATCCCGGCCGCGGCGGCTAGAATTTCTTTGGAGGAGAAATTCTAGAGGCCCGTGTACTGTGCGTTGTCAGTGCACGTTAAAGAACCCCAGGTGGTCCAAATTTCCGGAGCCCTCCACTACGGCGTCTCTCATAGCCTTAGTCGCTTTGGGACGTTAAACCCCATAAACCAACCATAAACCAAACCAACCGAAACCAATTGTACTCGTGTTTCTTTCATCACTTGAGCATAAAATTACTCCACCCCGCAAGTAATTTACTATTTCCCGTCGCAGTGCGTGTTACTTTGTATACAGGGTGCATTACGAGGAACTTTGGGGCAAAAATCGCCGCTTAAGAAGCTCTTAGACTAGCTTGGAGACAAGACCAGCAGTTGGTGCGCTTTATCGTTGACGGAATAGAAATGCGCGCGTGGGAGAGCCTATATTAGTGATGAAGAAAAAGGAGATGGAGAAGAAGAAGAAGAAGCAAGAAGGCTGCCATGGGTCACGTCCTGCGGAAGAGCGACCCTCGGACCGGCATGACCGATCACGAGAAGAAGCTAGTGCGTCGCAGTTGGCACAAGTTCTGCCAGCAGAACCCGGACTACGGCGTACTCATCTTCGTCGGCATGTTCACCCAGTACCCGGACTACCTGGAGCTCTTCCCTAGGTTCAGGGGCAGGGACCTGCGGGCGCTCGAAGGGGACCCCAAGTTTCGGGCGCACGCGTGCGCCGTAGGTCACCAGCTATCGGCCCTCGTCGAATGCATGGAGGAGCCCGAAGTGCTGGCCGAGCTGATCCGCAAGAACGCTGTTAACCACCTGGCCAGGCGAGGTGTGGAGCCCGTGCACTTCGAGGGGCTCTTGGCGGTCACGCTGGAGCAGATGATGTCCCACGTTGGTCCGCTCATGACGCCAGCAACCGTCAGGGCCTGGAAGAAGCTCTTCAAGGTCTGTTTTCGTTTATAAGCCTTACGCCACCTCAGGCAGATACTGATCATGAAGTTGGAGGAATGGGACAAATTGTTTAACCGCATTAGCTTCTCATAATAGTCGGAGGAAGATGACGCTCACGTTTAGTGACGATTTCTAAAATTTCGCTGCTATCGCTTATATGTGGCTAGCTCAAGACAGAAGTCTGTCCACTTCCGTAAATAAAGGCATTTATATTGCATTGAGCAATGTGCCTTCTTGGCTGTGCATTGCGTTTTTATTTTACAAGCAATACTGCGCCAGGTTTCGAGTCGACGCGTAGCTCCAGGCGGTGGCCACGGTTGACCTTTAGCCGCAGCGAGGTCAAAGAGATGGAGCGCCGTAGCCATAGCAACCGCTCCAGCGTTGCGGTGTGAAGGGAAGGGAAGTGTGTCCAGGGCTGTAAATGATGCTCACGGCGGTGAATATATCGGGAATATAGCCTCTTAGCGAAGGTGATGCACGCAGCCTGTGAGTCTGTGATTATTGTGCGCGTCGGACTAGCGTGGTGTTCGTCATGTATGGCCATGTGGTGTATGGAAGGGAATGCTGCCGCTATAGTGGTCGCATCAGCCTCGTGCTTGATCTCATCGTCCGAACTGAGACCGTAATGTGAATCAGCCCTTGGCATTTGTAACCGCTAGTCCCATAGCGTCTGTGCCGAACGGTTATTTCCCCGCATCGATATATAGGACGTTTTGGTCAGGGGTGCCCTGACTCTGCAGTCTTAGGCGGGCATGACCTCGGGGTGCCTGTTCTGCGGTACTGAAGCGACTTTAATCTTTGCTGCGAGTTTGGTCGGGAGGGGGTGGTGCCTGTGCTGCAATGTAGTGGTCGGGTCCGCGTAGCCTAGCCGGCGCAGAACGATCCTGCCTATACTAGTATCTCGAAGAGGCGTGCGTTCGCTGGTCTTTCGGCATCCACCAGCTCTTCTAGCGTGTTCTGTCGGCCCAGCTGGAGCAGGCGGTGCGTAGAGATGTACAGGTGCGACCAGAATAATACGGAGCACAGGAAGGGTCGCGGAGCAGCGGAAACGTGCTTATGCGCGCTGCCTAGCAGTGACGACAGAAACTATCTTAAACAGGACGCGGCGAGATGGCGCGGGTAGCACGGACCCACTTTTGCCGCAGGCCTATCAACATCACAGCATATAGCATGCAGTCCCTTGCTCTATGATCGAGACGGTGGTATCTGTTCTGCAATGTAGTGGTCGGGTCCGCGTAGCCTAGCCGGCGCAGAACGGTCCTGCCTATACTAGTATCTCGAAGTATAGGGCAGTTTGAGTTCGTGAGGTCCTCACGTAGTGCTCTGCCTAAATAGTGACTCTAGCTATGCGTTGGTGTAGCTTGCGATTGTGTCGTTTCTTCCACCACCTTCGACAAAGCCCTATTCGAACCTCCCAGATATTGAGGAGGTGTGTGTCGATCAGAGGGGCCTTTTCTGTGGCCTTCCCTACAGAGGTGACCCTCTTCATGTCCGCCTGCGGCTCTCCCACCCATTCAGCCAGGGAGAGTCATCCGCCGTCCTTCGGAGCTAACCTGCGCTTTCGGAAGGCATCACAGTCCCTGAGGTGCAACTTGCGGTCAGACGCGCGGCCCACTCTCACTTGCGTCGCCGCCTCAAGGATAGAATGGCCGCTGCCCAGATTCTCTTCCAGGTTGGCCGATGTGCACGACTGCTGCGTTCGAACTAGCTTCATGTTAGGGCTGGTGTCCCGGTTCACACTGTCGCCCAGACGGGTGAATGGTCGCGTCCAGTCAGAAGAGTCAGCTGGGTGCGGGCGATGGCCCGGGCCGCCTGACGGCCGTTAGGATTTTCGCTCATGCAGCCCCACGAAGGATGCGATGCGTTGAAGTCACTCATAATTAGAAATAAGTTCTGACGCTGCTTGGCGAGCTTGAGGGCGTCGTGAAAGAGCTCTATAAACACGTCCAATTTGCCCTTTTTGGAGGACTGTAGGTATTCAATACGAAGATGCTTGCCTGGACTCGTTCACCAGGCAGTAGCTGGGGCTCGATGTGGGAGATGTACGGGAGTTGTGCCATTGTGCGGTCAAACTTGGTCATAGCCTTGGTGACTTGAATGGCCATGCGTAGTGTCGAGTATCCTGTGAGTGTTGGTGTGCAGTTTGTTTCTTGGACGGCGGTCAAGTCAGGTTTGCGTCTGCAAGTGTTTAAGAATGGCTGCTCGCCGCCCCTCTTGCATCGGAAGCCTCTGCAATTCCACTGTGGCGGATGCATAGTAGTAGCCACGGATGCATAGTAGTAACACGGGCTATTTTCTCCTTTAAAATAGGGCATGTTCTGCCGCCGGCGGGATGGTTCAGAATTCGTCCGGCTTGATGGCATGCGGCGCCACAAGCGTCGGATTGCTGCGCGCGCACGCTACAGGTTGTGATGCGATGGGTACCAGCACAGTGCGTGCAAACTGCGTTCGGAGAGTAGCCCACCTGTGGGCAGCGGCTCAATATGTGTCCGTACTCAGAGCAGTGTGTACAAAGGGGAGCGTGCAAGTCCTCAGTGACTCCGATTAAGGTCCAGCCGGTAATGACACATCTGGCTGCCATCAGGCTGCGAAATGCATCAAGGTCCACTCTATGTGTCGCCTCTCTCTTTATACTAAACGCAGGTGGCAGGGTCCCGCTGCAGGAATGGATTTCGGCGGTTTAGGGTAGGAATTAGCTCTCCTGTGTGAAGGTCCGCGTCCATGCCGGCAAGATTCACGTGAGGGTACTACGATGAGGGACCCAAACAGTTATCGAGGCGCTAGCCACTTCGAAGCCGTTGATCGCCTTCTTAATGTGGTCAAAAAGGATTTGCCACCACCTAAGACAAGACATTTCCCTGCCCACTGATTATTTTTGTGTCGCTATCCAAGGCGGAGCTTTAAGCTGAGTAATGCATTCGGTTTGGCCTCGTTCTTTTTTGCTACAGGAAAATTCAGGGGGGCACTTTGTTCACCTAAAGTGCGGTGAGGCGAAAGCCTCAAGCGCAGTGTTGCTGCTTGTGTCACTGATGTGTTGTTAAGATGTTAAGCTTCGCCTCTAAGAGTGAAACGCGACAGCGTCTTGCAGCTCTGTCAGGGAGTCCATAGAACGCCATCGCCCGTTCGGTTCTACGCCTTGCTCGTCGGTAAATTGGATTTTGAGGAAAGGAAATGTACCTGTCTCGCATACCATGGTGGACACCTGAAACTCGCCGTAAGGGAAGGGAGGAAGATGTGAGTGAACGAAGATACCGTATTCACTAGACGCGCCTTTGGTCGTTCCAAACCATCGGGCTGGCATGGCGTAGTGGTTAGCATGCTCGTCTCGCACTCCAGAGACCGGGGTTCGATTCCCGAACTCGACCAATTTCTTACTCGGTTTTAATTGTTTATCTGGCGTGACTAGAAAGGTTAATTTGGCTAATTGAGTAATTAAGCAATTAACTAAACTGATTTCCGCTTACTTGGAGCATCACTATACGATCCCTTTAATTGGGTTGCACGGTTACTAGCCAAAGTACAATTGGCCCCGTTTGAACTTCGCGCTCTGTGACGTCATGACCGTTCCGACCAATTGAATAGCGTGACATTTCTGTCGACAACCGCTGCTTACAACGATGAGGCATTAAAGAGAGAGAGAGAGAGAAAAGGACGGAAAGGCAGGGAGGTTAACCAGGCGATGCCCAGTTGGCTACCCTACACTTGGGGAGGGGAACAAAGGGGAAAAAAGGAAAAAGAGCGGCAAAGAAATGAGTCTGTCAAGTGTCCATCGACCACTATGTCACAGGGACAGAGGGCGCGCACAGAAAACTTAGATTATATGCGGGAATGCAACCCCGAGTCCCTTAGGAAATTCAGGAGCGCAAGTTCTGCTTGCGCTGTGGTCGTTCCTGCGCGACAGACTCAAATTCACCAACAAATTTCGCATCGGACTACCTCTACTGGAGCAGAGTTGGTCACAATTCTTGCGGCGGTACAGGATATCTCGCAACAATCACCTCAAAAATGGGCTGTTTTCTGTGATTCAAAAGCTGCCCTACAATGTCTTCAATCTGCCTTGAGACATGCGACCATGAGCAACTTATAGCGGAGATACGATATCTGCATCACCAGGCAATCGAACAAGACCATGAAATCATCTTCCAGTGGGTACCAGGCCATAGCGGCATTGTTGGTAACGCCTTAGCTGACGATGCTGCTCGATCGGCTCAGGAGACAACCAACACTGTCCGCATACCACTGACAAGAGCTGACGCAGCAAGGCACCTTCAACTGCTCGCCCGAAACCTGACTGTAACGTCGTGGTCTGCCCCTGGAGGTTGGATACCCCGCTCGATTCACTTCAACCTCATGCTCCAACATCATATACCATTCGGCCTCCCCCGCAGTGATACTACGCTGTTGTGCCGCCTGTGGCTGGGAGTGGCGTTCACAAACGCCTATTCCCATCTCATCTCAATGGCTGACTCTCCTGCGTGTGGCCAGTGTGGTTGTGACGAGACGATCAGCCACCTCCTCTGTGACTGCCCTCGTTTTCAGCGAGAGCGCGGTTGCCTAGTCGCTTCTCTGCTCCGCTTGGACTCGCGTCCTTTAACAGAGGCATTAAAGGCTTCCGCCTTAATAACTGGGCCTTCCTCAGAAACGTCTGTAACCCCGCACCGGGTGCGGCGTAGAGTGATTACTCCGATGCCCTCAGCTTCAGGATCGATATTAGCCTTTAGAATGGTGCCCACCTCATGACCTGCAGTGTCCGAAGAATGGGTAGATTCCAAAAATATACATGGTCCGAGATGGGGATTGCAGAGGAAACAGTATAAAGAGAGTCAGCCGGGCGAGTAGACAGGCTCTGTGGGACACAGCTGGCGGCATCCGAAAGATCTTCAGTAGGCAGCACCCTCACCGCGGCCGCGAAGGACCGGGGAGTCACTGTCATACCTATGGGCGGCCCGCAAGTTCTCTACAGCCTCATTGATCCGCATTCTCTGCTCGGCAACCTTGGTTTTACGTGCTTCCAGCTCGCGGTCTCGTGTACGCAGAGTGGCGGAAAGGATATGTGAATGCCCACGTTCACCAACCGCAGCAGCGAAGAACCTGAGGACTCTCAGTAAACGTGGAGGCCAGAACTGTCCACCGGGAGTAGCCTCATTGTCAGGGGCCCAGCGGCCTGACGGCCGCCGAGGCACGATACACAAGCTGGCAGTACAAAGTCGCTGTGGCCGCGCCTGGGTGAGCTTCGCGGACGGTCCTCGCTCAGGCACAAAGACCGCCCAAGACGAATAAAGAGCTTACCGCAGCAAATAGTCAGTCACAGCCAGAACCGAAACAGGTCACCTGCCACTTAAACTGAGGACACGCCAGTGAGCTGTAGAAAGAGAAATGATTGGTCTAACGCTAAGAGAGAGGAATAGAGCAGACTGGGCCAGGTGACAAACGCGTCTGACAACCTTTTCGAAATCAAGAGGAAAGAATTGGATTGGGCCGGGCATGTTTTCGAAGTGCAAGATAACCGATGACTTTTTTGTTTTTGTTTCTTTTTTTTTGGGGGGGGGGGGGTAACGCATGGATTCGAAGAGAAAGCAAACGTAGTAGGGGCGGCTGAAAATTATGTGAGTGCATGAGATTAAGGAGTTTGTGGAGCTAAAGTGGCCGCGGCTGGCGCAGGGCAGGGTTAATTGGTGGGATATAGGAAAGGTTCTGGCCCTCCAGCAAGTGGTGGTGGCTTTGAATATGATGAAAGAGTTTGAAAGAGGTTGCCTTAGTTCATTTTGTGCAGCGCCGTACACAATATGCGGAGGTCATCGCCTCCGATCTCCTGGGTGCCTTGTTGTCCACTTCTCTTCTGCCTTCAACTATATAAGCTTTTGTAATAAGGGAGTAATTACTCATTGACGTCCACCCGAGCGCAGCCATACGGCCACAAAGGAAAGCTATACAGCTTTCACAGAAACTTCGTAGTTAAAGAAAAATTCGTCCTGGTCCGGGGTTCGAACCCGGGACCACCGCCACACCGGAGCAGTCGCTCTACCAATTGAGCTAACCGGGACGGCAAGCTTATGGTAGGGCGAGAGCGAATTGATCTATAACTCGAAGTGGGAACAGTGTTGACCAACTTTTTTTAGGGGAATCCCCCAAGGTGGAGTAGATTTGTAATAAGGGAGTAATTACTCATTGACGTCCACCCGAGCGCAGCCATACGGCCACAAAGGAAAGCTATACTTCGAGTTATAGATCAATTCGCTCTCGCCCTACCATAAGCTTGCCGTCCCGGTTAGCTCAATTGGTAGAGCGACTGTTTCGGTGTGGCGGTGGTACCGGGTTCGAACCCCGGACCAGGACGAATTTTTCTTTAACTACGAAGTTTCTGTGAAAGCTCTATATAGCTTTCCTTTGTGGCCGTATGGCTGCGCTCGGGTGGACGTCAATGAGTAATTACTCCCTTATTACAAATCTACTCCACCTTGGGGGATTCTCCTAAAAAAAGTTGGTCAACACTGTTCCCACTTCGAGTTATAGATCAATTCGCTCTCGCCCTACCATAAGCTTGCCGTCCCGGTTAGCTCAATTGGTAGAGCGACTGCTCCGGTGTGGCGGTGGTCCCGGGTTCGAACCCCGGACCAGGACGAATTTTTCTTTAACTACGAAGTTTCTGTGAAAGCTGTATAGCTTTCCTTTGTGGCCGTATGGCTGCGCTCGGGTGGACGTCAATGAGTAATTACTCCCTTATTACAAATCTACTCCACCTTGGGGGATTCCCCTAAAAAAAGTTGGTCAACACTGTTCCCACTTCGAGTTATAGATCAATTCGCTCTCGCCCTACCATAAGCTTGCCGTCCCGGTTAGCTCAATTGGTAGAGCGACTGCTCCGGTGTGGCGGTGGTCCCGGGTTCGAACCCCGGACCAGGACGAATTTTTCTTTAACTACGAAGTTTCTGTGAAAGCTGTATAGCTTTCCTTTGTGGCCGTATGGCTGCGCTCGGGTGGACGTCAATGAGTAATTACTCCCTTATTACAAATCTACTCCACCTTGGGGGACTCCCCTAAAAAAAGTTGGTTATATAAGCTTTTACATAAAAAAATTGTTTATCCCGGTAATTTTCTGTTCATAAATAGTAGAAACTAAAACAAAGATAAGAAGCACTTTGATGTCTTGGCGATTTTCACGAAATCGCAGAAATACAGTGGCGGAGCCGTGAACTAGTCTATATACCAACCACAAGTTCAGAAAATGGAAGGGGCCTCCGCTGTTGCCGGAGCCAGTGGGGGATATCTTTTGCGCTGCCATCTGCTACTTTGCGTTGTTCACTGACGGCGCAGAGCAGTCTCTCTGTTTCGTATTACTTTGCATTGCCGCCGGTGATGGTGCGGCTACAGCTCTGGCGCAGCGGCGCTCCGCGGGGCGTCTTAATTCTGGTGGCCGCCGCATGCTGACGCTGCCATAAGAATGAGATGCACTGCGCTGCCACGCCAGCTGATCAATCCGGGATTTTTCTCCTCAGGATTTTTGGCACCGCTCGAAATTACGACGCGGCCTTTGATGCTTAATATGAGTAGAAAAATACGCATAAAGGCGCCTCTTTTTTCTGTGAAACTAAACCTACAGTAAAGTGTAATAATTCCTACGTTGTTTTTCTGCCCAGCAGCAAGATAAAAAGACAATCGCAATCCTCACGTAAATTCCTACAGCTAAATTAAACAAATTGCTGGTAGTTTAGCTCCGGTTAAATCTAGTGTGCAGGCGATAGCTTCATACACATGCTTACACGCGCTCGCCGATTGAGAAATTCCAGAGGCCCGTGTACTGCGCGATGTCAGTGCACGTTAAAGAACCCCAGGTGGCTGAAATTTCCGGAGCCCTTCACTACGGCGTCTCTCATAGCCTGAGTCGCTTTGGGAAGTTAAAACCCATAAACCAACCAATCAGTTTCCGCCGTCTGACCCGAAGAAGGCATGGCTTCGCTCGCGGCTTGTCGCCGTGGTACCTCCGCTTCTTAACAGCGTCGTTTGGCGAGCCGTTCCTGTCGTTGTTTCGGCGTGTCGGTCGCGCGCTTGGCATTACTGGCTTCTTCGGGTCGTTGTCGACTTGCCTTATACCATGCCACAACTTCGGGATTTGTCTACGTTGCTTCCCGCAGTCGCCGTTGATGTCGGTCGCAGTATACATGCGCACTTTCCACTTCTTCACCCATCGTTCATCTGAAGAACAAGAGCTTCGCACACTCTGTTTATGAAGTGGCCGAGCAATGACGCACATCTCGAGCGCGACATGCGCGACGCGCGACGCGCGCAGCGAGACGAGGTGGCGAGTCGGCGCCGGCCGGGGCTCAGCGGAAAAGCCGCCGGTGTGATGTCACGCGCGACGCACCTGTTGCACGGCGCATGCTGAAGAAGCCGCTTTGGTCATCTTGGCTCTACATGGCGTAGTGAAGCTATCGGTTGAAACTATAGTGCTTCAAGTTTTGCCATTTACCCCTTATACAAAAGTTTTTGTCGTCGATGTCGGCGATCTTAATTTTTCCCCAAGGCCTGCGTCAACCATCTACCTGTCCGCTTTCACGCTAGCCGTTTCCAAACACCAGGCAGAACTCTATTTCCTGTTTAAATTTTCAGTCGAGCTGTTCTACCTAGGCATACCCCAGTAGCAGTCCTCCGTAAAGCCACCGAGTTAGATGTATTCAGCCACCCTCTCTTAGTCTTAAAGACATCAATGTTTACACTGTGTAAGCGAATGGTGGCTTCCTTTATAAGGAAACGGTGACGTTAACTGCAGTCTGGCACGCTTCTAAGCCGTAGACCAATTAAATTCAGTTGGTAGGTGTAATTTGAACGCAGCTAAGGTGGCAAAGACCAAACAATTGCGTTCTTGTCTGTTTTACACCCTCGAGTCGTATTAACTAGCAGAAGCTAGAACCGCCTCATTTGTTGCATGAATTTACGGGACGTCTAAAACTAAAATGAAATCATTTTTTGTAGCATGTGCGAAGCTAAGGTGGAACCTTGCAATTCATTCAAGTTCAGTTTTCTGCTTTTTTTTTCAGACAATGAACGTAATAACGAGGAACGTGTACGACGAGGTGGCCATATTTTCGGCGTCCAGCCAGAACTCGTCGTCCGATAGCCAAGAGATATCCATCGAGCCAGCCGGTAACGGAACTGTGCCACCGAAGACACCACCTACGGCGGAGGCTTCCAGTGGCGTGCCGATACCCGTCTCTGACTTAAGCACCATTAGCGGGAACAGCGCTTCAGACAAGGGCGGTCAGGCGGTGCGCCGAGATTCGTCTCGGCAAGAGCGCGCAAAGCCGACTGCACCGCAATCCACCATCCGCCACTGAAATCGTTGACCCGCCTTGTTATGGACATAACTGCCAAGATTTTTTTTTTCCTGGCAAAGCGCGTGTGCGCTATGATGCTTCAAGGGAGAAGCTGTGAAACATCATTGGAAGGAGCGCTTCGCTCAGACTTTTATAGGCTTCTGCCTGCAACGTCTATTTTAGTATGGAAGAAAACAAATGCTGTTTGCTCCAGCGACAACTGTGTTTTTGCAGGGTACGGAAGGAGGGTAACCATTGTACAGTACAGATCATTGTTAAAGGGAACATGCGATCACATAGCCTCCGCGCTTCACGGAGCCCTGCCTAGATGCGGCGAGAACAGGCGGCATGAAGCTCATGCGCGGAAAGACCAGCCGCCATGCTTACCGCGCATGCGTCTTGTGCCGACAACTGCCACAAATTCTCGGCGGCAGCGCTCCGCGAAGCGCGGAGGCCATGCGATCGCATGTTCCCTTTAACAGTGGACCGTACTGTACATTATGATTCTGCTGTGGTGTAACTGTGCTCTGCGCTTGTTTACGAGGAATTAACTCTTTCGAATATTATGGTGAAATAATTGCGTCTAGAAGATATTTTGCCCTGTGAATAGTATACGAGTTCGTGAGTGAACTTTCGAACCAATAAGCGTGCAGGTGATCAGGCTGCGTCCTAAGCCCATTATAGCCAGCGTTGATTTGTTTAAAGCCACTGCTCCATGCTTGGCGATTTAACCTGAAAAAAAAAAATATTCGTGACATTTGTGTTTGTGCGTAGCCGTACACCGGCTAAACAGAAGAGGCGCAATTTTTCTCTGCTGAACTCCAACTACCCTCTTCGAGTGTCTGGCAGCCGCTCTCTGAATGTCTGGAGGGGAGCTCAAAATTATGAAATTAACGTGATATGCAAAACATACTTCCAAGGTGCGGTTATCCTGTTCTAAAATTTTTCGCTTAGTACTAGACTCAGACATGCCGAACATTTCTACAAGCTTTTAGTCCGCAGTACAATGGAAAGCCACAAACTAAATTTAACCGCCAAAGCAGCTTTGTGGAACTATCAGGACACAAGAATATCTGCATCGTGTTCAGATCGAAACGCCGACATGATAAGCAGTGTCAAATCACGTGGTTTCTTTCACTGTCATTGGCTTTTAGGCAACCGCCAAAGACATTCAACTCCGATCAATTTTTCATTTAATTTTGTATGGAATGTTCGGGGAGGCAATGAGGTTGAATTTTTACGGTTTACACATCGCAAGAAAAACAGCTGTGGGAAAGGAAAATGATTCTTGAGAACTGGAGGAACTATATTATCTTCTTGAGATACTTTGTTGCTTCAAACCTCCGCGCAGAGACTGTTGTCAATTTCTTGTCATGGTTGTATGCCAGTGCACGCTAAAGAGCCCCAGGTGGTCGAAATTTCCGGAGCCCTTCACTACGGCGTCTCTCATAGCCTGAGTCTCTTTGGGACGTTAAACCCCATTACACAAACCAAATTGTACCATGCTGGATGAGTTCAAGCTTTTCAAAGCTTCTTATAGCCACAAGACACAGAATAAAAAGGTGCTTTTCAAAGCTCCTTTTTATTTACTGTCTTGCAGCCATGCATTACGTCGGTTTACGCTCGTACTAAACTGTTCCTTTTTCTTTGAAAAAAAAAGCAGGGCAGTGTTTTTCTCTGTAACGTATGGAAGTAAGCAAAATAAGAATGTATGAATTTCGTACTCCTGTTTTATCAATATCGTACAGATTACACAATTTTACACCGAAAAGTAAGCCTCTTTCTTATCCAGAGACAGATTATGACTGAAAGTTGATTTACGTTCTGCAACCTACCCTAGACGTGTTCGAAGTTCCGGAATAAAATAAACCTATGTGTTGTTTTTAGAGCAATGGAAACATCTTTTTATGTCGTGCTCTTTGTTTTTATATGTAACGGCATTTTGCTGAAGCTTCGAGTATCCTCTCTGATAAATTGGTATTAATGTGCTAGCGCTTTTGCTACAACATATTAGTCAATTTCTGCTGCCTGAAAAAAGAGACTCGCCAAAGGCTACATCTGGTCACTGGGGACTTTGTCGCAAAGGAATCATTTTTTCTACTCGTACCAACGTCTTTTTAATTAGTCCACCATCATCATCATCAGCTTGACTATTCACACTGCAGGACAAAGACCTCTCCCTTGCCTGCCGCCGTGGTTAATCAGTGGACAGTGCGCTCGGCAGCTGACCCGAAGGACGAGGGTTCGATACCGGCCGCAGCGGTTGCATTTCGATGGAGGCGATATTCTAGAGGCCCGGGTACTGTGCGATGTCACTCCACATTAAAGTGCCTCGAGGTGGTCGAAATTTCCGGAGCCATTCACTACGGCGCCCCAAATAGCCTGAGTCGCCTTCGGAAGTTAAACCTTTATAAACCATCTCCCATGCCTCTACCAATTAACCTTGTCCTTTGGCAGCTGCGGCCACGGTATCCACTCTGTTGGCGTTAAGAACCACCGTTTATCTTCTTTTCGCATTACATGCCCTGCCCTTGCCCATTTCTTCCTCTTGATTTCGGCTAAGATGTCACGCTGCCCGCTTCTGGTGTCTTAACGCTCGACATAACATTTTTCCTTCCATAGCTCGCTGCCTTGTCGTTAACCCAAACTGAACCCTTTTCGTTGGTCTCCACGTTTCTGCCCCATAGGTGATTGGCAGTAAGATACAGCGGCTTCACAATTTTCTCTTTAGACGATATCGGTAAAGTGCCCCTCATGAGATGAGAGGAAGTCTGCCATATGCGCATCCCCCCATTCTTACTGCTAGGCTAGCCAGACGGGTCCAAGAATAAGCAAATTAGCTACGCGACATGAGCTATCATTCAGGGACATACAGTCCGTGAACTTATCTTTGCAATGCCTTCCCAGTCGGTTTAAGGCGCCCGTTAGTTCGACTAAACAACAAGAGAACACTTACAGCAGTGCTTCTAAAGCCTATATTTTCACGTAGCGGTGACGGAAGTTAAAAATAGAGCGAAAATGACATCCAAACGAAGCTCTATTAGTCTGACTTGCAGCCACAAAGAACTGAATGCCTGGGGGACGGCGAAGCAACAAGCGTGCTCGGCAGGCGTAGAACAGAATGCCTACTGCTCACGGCTGTGCTCAATTTAAAGCCGGGAACGAACTTCGGAGATAAGACTAACAAAAATAACGCCAACAGTCTGGAGCAACGTAGAATCGGGTCCTCCTGGCCGCGATCCACCTAGATTAATCTGATGGCATCTTTCATCACAAACAAAGCGGTAAAGCAGCTTGCCGGCAGCTTTGAAGAATAGAAGAACCGCTATGAAAAAATTTTTCCGTCATTACTCCCCTGTTAATCACCGACCCGATGCTTTAGAAAGTTCACAACTGCGGGCAAAAAAGAACACTGACAGCGCAAAAACAATAATTCAAAATACAAGCACACTGTCCATTAGCGTACATACTAAGGTTTTAGGCGCACAGCATGTACCGCCGGCAGCACGCTTAACACGAACGCTCGAGCGCCTGTCCTCCACTGATATTAGCACCGTTGTGTCTCGAACAGTGTTAGGGCGGAAGAACGGCTCCAGCTGTCGCCAACCACCGCAAATACACCGTGATCACCTTCCGATCAGCTCCCAAGTTGCGTGCCAGTTGACCCCTCCTACCGGCCCCCGGCGCACCTTGCTAAATTACGACAGCTTTAAATATGTCCACAAATCAGATCTTCAAGCATTATCGGATTCAAATAGTGGTGACAATGCCATCCGAATTTGTTCAATTTATGACGGATCTCGTAAAAAATCAGTTTTTTGTCCAGAAAAATAAGGGAATATCGCCGTTCTTTAGTGGAACGTAGAGTGCGCTCGAGATTATAGGCGCCAAAAGGCTGCATGGAAGAAACTACTCCAAAACCAATGGCCCAAAAATTGGATCGATTATAAGTTAATTGCGCATACGGTTAAGCGCACCATATCTCGTGCAAAAGAGTTGTGCGATACTCAACACTGGAATTTCTTCCGGAAACTGGTAATACGCGTGCTTTATTTATTTACCTAAAGTCAAGGAAACTAATCCCGACCGCCATGAACGTAGTCTACCTAGTTCAGACACCGGCTGAACTTGCTAAGTATTTAGAAAAGTTAGGCAGATGCCTTGAGAGTCGGTCCACTGCTTTTCTTCCTTCTCCACTGAGATTTCTTAACACATTATTGCACGCAGCAGCAGCGGTAGGCAGTGGCTGGCCGACGCACAGCTAACTTCTCATCCCCTGCTTTGCAGATCTGAATCTGATCAACAGCCTGAAGCAAGCATCACGTGGAAGAACCTCCGCCGTGCCCAATAGCACATCAGTCTACCGGACAATCAACGGCTACGTCACCGCACTGCCGCTATAAGAAGAGACACCCCGTCAAGCCTGGAATTGTTGCACGCAGCAGCAGCGGTAGGCAGTGGCTGACCGACGCACAGCTAACTTCTCATCCCCTGCTTTGCAGATCTGAATATGATCAACAGCCTGAAGCAAGCATCACGTGGAAGAACCCCCGCCGTGCCCAATAGCACATCAGTCTACCGGACAATCAACGACTACGTCACCGCACTGCCGCTATAAGAAGAGACACCCCGTCAAGCCTGGAATTGTTGCACGCAGCAGCAGCGGTAGGCAGTGGCTCACCGACGCACAGCTAACTTCTCATCCCCTGCTTTGCAGATCTGAATCTGATCAACAGCCTGAAGCAAGCATCACGTGGAAGAACCCCCGCCGTGCACAATAGCATACCAGTCTACCGGACAATCAACGACTACATCACCGCACTGCCGCTATAAGAAGAGACACCCCGTCAAGCCTGGAATTGTTGCACGCAGCAGCAGCGGTAGGCAGTGGCTGACCGACGCACAGCTAACTTCTCATCCCCTGCTTTGCAGATCTGAATCTGATCAACAGCCTGAAGCAAGCATCACGTGGAAGAACCCCCGCCGTGCCCAATAGCATATCAGTCTACCGGACAATCAACGACTACGTCACCGCACTGCCGCTATAAGAAGAAACACCCCGTCAAGCCTGGAATTGTTGCACGCAGCAGCAGCGGTAGGCAGTGGCTGACCGACGCACAGCTAACTTCTCTTCCCCTGCTTTGCAGATCTGAATCTGATCAACAGCCTGAAGCAAGCATCACGTGGAAGAACCCCCGCCGTGCCCAATAGCACATCAGTCTACCGGACAATCAACGGCTACGTCACCGCACTGCCGCTATAAGTAGAGACACCCCGTCAAGCCTGGAATTGTTGCACGGAGCAGCAGCGGTAGGCAGTGGCTCACCGACGCACAGCTAACTTGTCATCCCCTGCTTTGCAGATCTGAATCTGATCAACAGCCTGAAGCAAGCATCCCGTGGAAGAACCCCCGCCGTGCCCAATAGCACATCAGTCTACCGGACAATCAACGGCTACGTCACCGCACTGCCGCTATAAGAAGAGACACCCCGTCAAGCCTGGAATTGTTGCACGGAGCAGCAGCGGTAGGCAGTGGCTGACCGACGGACAGCTAACTTCTCATCCCCTGCTTTGCAGATCTGAATCTGATCAACAGCCTGAAGCAAGCATCACGTGGAAGAACCCCCGCCGTGCCCAATAGCATATCAGTCTACCGGACAATCAGCGACTACGTCACCGCACTGCCGCTATAAGAAGAGACACCCCGTCAAGCCTGGAATTGTTGCACGCAGCAGCAGCGGTAGGCAGTGGCTGACCGACGCACAGCTAACTTCTCATCCCCTGCTTTGCAGATCTGAATCTGATCAACAGCCTGAAGCAAACATCACGTGGAAGAACCCCCGCCGTGCCCAATAGCACATCAGTCTACCGGACAATCAACGGCTACGTCACCGCACTGCCGCTATAAGAAGAGATGCCCCGTCAAGCCTGGAATTGTAGCACGCAGCGGCAGCGGTAGGCAGTGGCCGACCGACGCACAGCTAACTTCTCATCCCCTGCTTTGCAGATCTGAATCTGATCAACAGCCTGAAGCAAGCATCACGTGGAAGAACCCCCGCCGTGCCCAATAGCACATCAGTCTACCGGACAATCAACGACTACGTCACCGCACTGCCGCTATAAGAAGAGACACCCCGTCAAGCCTGGAATTGTTGCACGCAGCAGCAGCGGTAGGCAGTGGCTGACCGACGCACAGCTAACTTCTCATCCCCTGCTTTGCAGATCTGAATCTGATCAACAGCCTGAAGCAAGCATCACGTGGAAGAACCCCCGCCGTGCACAATAGCATACCAGTCTACCGGACAATCAACGACTACGTCACCGCACTGCCGCTATAAGAAGAGACACCCCGTCAAGCCTGGAATTGTTGCACGCAGCAGCAGCGGTAGGCAGTGGCTGACCGACGGACAGCTAACTTCTCATCCCCTGCTTTGCAGATCTGAATCTGATCAACAGCCTGAAGCAAGCATCACGTGGAAGAACCCCCGCCGTGCCCAATAGCACATCAGTCTACCGGACAATCAACGACTACGTCACCGCACTGCCGCTATAAGAAGAGACACCCCGTCAAGCCTGGAATTGTTGCACGCAGCAGCAGCGGTAGGCAGTGGCTCACCGACGCACAGCTAACTTCTCATCCCCTGCTTTGCAGATCTGAATCTGATCAACAGCCTGAAGCAAGCATCACGTGGAAGAACCCCCGCCGTGCACAATAGCATACCAGTCTACCGGACAATCAACGACTACGTCACCGCACTGCCGCTATAAGAAGAGACACCCCGTCAAGCCTGGAATTGTTGCACGCAGCAGCAGCGGTAGGCAGTGGCTGACCGACGCACAGCTAACTTCTCATCCCCTGCTTTGCAGATCTGAATCTGATCAACAGCCTGAAGCAAGCATCACGTGGAAGAACCCCCGCCGTGCCCGATAGCACATCAGTCTACCGGACAATCAACGACTACATCACCGCACTGCCGCTATAAGAAGAAACACCCCGTCAAGCCTGGAATGGTTGCACGCAGCAGCAGCGGTAGGCAGTGGCTCACCGACGCACAGCTAACTTGTCATCCCCTGCTTTGCAGATCTGAATCTGATCAACAGCCTGAAGCAAGCATCACGTGGAAGAACCCCCGCCGTGCCCAATAGCATATCAGTCTACCGGACAATCAACGACTACGTCACCGCACTGCCGCTATAAGAAGAAACACCCCGTCAAGCCTGGAATTGTTGCACGCAGCAGCAGCGGTAGGCAGTGGCTGACCGACGCACAGCTAACTTCTCTTCCCCTGCTTTGCAGATCTGAATCTGATCAACAGCCTGAAGCAAGCATCACGTGGAAGAACCCCCGCCGTGCCCAATAGCACATCAGTCTACCGGACAATCAACGGCTACGTCACCGCACTGCCGCTATAAGTAGAGACACCCCGTCAAGCCTGGAATTGTTGCACGGAGCAGCAGCGGTAGGCAGTGGCTCACCGACGCACAGCTAACTTGTCATCCCCTGCTTTGCAGATCTGAATCTGATCAACAGCCTGAAGCAAGCATCCCGTGGAAGAACCCCCGCCGTGCCCAATAGCACATCAGTCTACCGGACAATCAACGGCTACGTCACCGCACTGCCGCTATAAGAAGAGACACCCCGTCAAGCCTGGAATTGTTGCACGGAGCAGCAGCGGTAGGCAGTGGCTGACCGACGGACAGCTAACTTCTCATCCCCTGCTTTGCAGATCTGAATCTGATCAACAGCCTGAAGCAAGCATCACGTGGAAGAACCCCCGCCGTGCCCAATAGCATATCAGTCTACCGGACAATCAGCGACTACGTCACCGCACTGCCGCTATAAGAAGAGACACCCCGTCAAGCCTGGAATTGTTGCACGCAGCAGCAGCGGTAGGCAGTGGCTGACCGACGCACAGCTAACTTCTCATCCCCTGCTTTGCAGATCTGAATCTGATCAACAGCCTGAAGCAAACATCACGTGGAAGAACCCCCGCCGTGCCCAATAGCACATCAGTCTACCGGACAATCAACGGCTACGTCACCGCACTGCCGCTATAAGAAGAGATGCCCCGTCAAGCCTGGAATTGTAGCACGCAGCGGCAGCGGTAGGCAGTGGCCGACCGACGCACAGCTAACTTCTCATCCCCTGCTTTGCAGATCTGAATCTGATCAACAGCCTGAAGCAAGCATCACGTGGAAGAACCCCCGCCGTGCCCAATAGCACATCAGTCTACCGGACAATCAACGACTACGTCACCGCACTGCCGCTATAAGAAGAGACACCCCGTCAAGCCTGGAATTGTTGCACGCAGCAGCAGCGGTAGGCAGTGGCTGACCGACGCACAGCTAACTTCTCATCCCCTGCTTTGCAGATCTGAATCTGATCAACAGCCTGAAGCAAGCATCACGTGGAAGAACCCCCGCCGTGCACAATAGCATACCAGTCTACCGGACAATCAACGACTACGTCACCGCACTGCCGCTATAAGAAGAGACACCCCGTCAAGCCTGGAATTGTTGCACGCAGCAGCAGCGGTAGGCAGTGGCTGACCGACGGACAGCTAACTTCTCATCCCCTGCTTTGCAGATCTGAATCTGATCAACAGCCTGAAGCAAGCATCACGTGGAAGAACCCCCGCCGTGCCCAATAGCACATCAGTCTACCGGACAATCAACGACTACGTCACCGCACTGCCGCTATAAGAAGAGACACCCCGTCAAGCCTGGAATTGTTGCACGCAGCAGCAGCGGTAGGCAGTGGCTCACCGACGCACAGCTAACTTCTCATCCCCTGCTTTGCAGATCTGAATCTGATCAACAGCCTGAAGCAAGCATCACGTGGAAGAACCCCCGCCGTGCACAATAGCATACCAGTCTACCGGACAATCAACGACTACGTCACCGCACTGCCGCTATAAGAAGAGACACCCCGTCAAGCCTGGAATTGTTGCACGCAGCAGCAGCGGTAGGCAGTGGCTGACCGACGCACAGCTAACTTCTCATCCCCTGCTTTGCAGATCTGAATCTGATCAACAGCCTGAAGCAAGCATCACGTGGAAGAACCCCCGCCGTGCCCGATAGCACATCAGTCTACCGGACAATCAACGACTACATCACCGCACTGCCGCTATAAGAAGAAACACCCCGTCAAGCCTGGAATGGTTGCACGCAGCAGCAGCGGTAGGCAGTGGCTCACCGACGCACAGCTAACTTGTCATCCCCTGCTTTGCAGATCTGAATCTGATCAACAGCCTGAAGCAAGCATCACGTGGAAGAACCCCCGCCGTGCCCAATAGCATACCAGTCTACCGGACAATCAACGGCTACGTCACCGCACTGCCGCTATAAGAAGAGACGCCCCGTCAAGCCTGGAATTGTTGCACGCAGCGGCAGCGGTAGGCAGTGGCTGACCGACGCACAGCTAACTTCTCATCCCCTGCTTTGCAGATCTGAATCTGATCAACAGCCTGAAGCAAGCATCACGTGGAAGAACCCCCGCCGTGCCCAATAGCATATCAGTCTACCGGACAATCAACGACTACGTCACCGCACTGCCGCTATAAGAAGAGACACCCCGTCAAGCCTGGAATTGTTGCACGCAGCAGCAGCGGTAGGCAGTGGCTCACCGACGCACAGCTAACTTCTCTTCCCCTGCTTTGCAGATCTGAATCTGATCAACAGCCTGAAGCAAGCATCACGTGGAAGAACCCCCGCCGTGCCCAATAGCACATCAGTCTACCGGACAATCAACGGCTACGTCACCGCACTGCCGCTATAAGTAGAGACGCCCCGTCAAGCCTGGAATTGTTGCACGCAGCGGCAGCGGTAGGCAGTGGCTCACCGACGCACAGCTAACTTGTCATCCCCTGCTTTGCAGATCTGAATCTGATCAACAGCCTGAAGCAAGCATCCCGTGGAAGAACCCCCGCCGTGCCCAATAGCACATCAGTCTACCGGACAATCAACGGCTACGTCACCGCACTGCCGCTATAAGAAGAGACACCCCGTCAAGCCTGGAATTGTTGCACGCAGCAGCAGCGGTAGGCAGTGGCTGACCGACGCACAGCTAACTTCTCATCCCCTGCTTTGCAGATCTGAATCTGATCAACAGCCTGAAGCAAGCATCACGTGGAAGAACCCCCGCCGTGCACAATAGCATACCAGTCTACCGGACAATCAACGACTACGTCACCGCACTGCCGCTATAAGAAGAGACACCCCGTCAAGCCTGGAATTGTTGCACGCAGCAGCAGCGGTAGGCAGTGGCTGACCGACGGACAGCTAACTTCTCATCCCCTGCTTTGCAGATCTGAATCTGATCAACAGGGTGAAGCAAGCATCACGTGGAAGAACCCCCGCCGTGCCCAATAGCACATCAGTCTACCGGACAATCAGCGACTACGTCACCGCACTGCCGCTATAAGAAGAGATGCCCCGTCAAGCCTGGAATTGTAGCACGCAGCGGCAGCGGTAGGCAGTGGCCGACCGACGCACAGCTAACTTCTCATCCCCTGCTTTGCAGATCTGAATCTGATCAACAGCCTGAAGCAAGCATCACGTGGAAGAACCCCCGCCGTGCCCAATAGCACATCAGTCTACCGGACAATCAACGACTACGTCACCGCACTGCCGCTATAAGAAGAGACACCCCGTCAAGCCTGGAATTGTTGCACGCAGCAGCAGCGGTAGGCAGTGGCTGACCGACGCACAGCTAACTTCTCATCCCCTGCTTTGCAGATCTGAATCTGATCAACAGCCTGAAGCAAGCATCACGTGGAAGAACCCCCGCCGTGCACAATAGCATACCAGTCTACCGGACAATCAACGACTACGTCACCGCACTGCCGCTATAAGAAGAGACACCCCGTCAAGCCTGGAATTGTTGCACGCAGCAGCAGCGGTAGGCAGTGGCTGACCGACGGACAGCTAACTTCTCATCCCCTGCTTTGCAGATCTGAATCTGATCAACAGCCTGAAGCAAGCATCACGTGGAAGAACCCCCGCCGTGCCCAATAGCACATCAGTCTACCGGACAATCAACGACTACGTCACCGCACTGCCGCTATAAGAAGAGACACCCCGTCAAGCCTGGAATTGTTGCACGCAGCAGCAGCGGTAGGCAGTGGCTCACCGACGCACAGCTAACTTCTCATCCCCTGCTTTGCAGATCTGAATCTGATCAACAGCCTGAAGCAAGCATCACGTGGAAGAACCCCCGCCGTGCACAATAGCATACCAGTCTACCGGACAATCAACGACTACGTCACCGCACTGCCGCTATAAGAAGAGACACCCCGTCAAGCCTGGAATTGTTGCACGCAGCAGCAGCGGTAGGCAGTGGCTGACCGACGCACAGCTAACTTCTCATCCCCTGCTTTGCAGATCTGAATCTGATCAACAGCCTGAAGCAAGCATCACGTGGAAGAACCCCCGCCGTGCCCGATAGCATATCAGTCTACCGGACAATCAACGACTACATCACCGCACTGCCGCTATAAGAAGAAACACCCCGTCAAGCCTGGAATGGTTGCACGCAGCAGCAGCGGTAGGCAGTGGCTCACCGACGCACAGCTAACTTGTCATCCCCTGCTTTGCAGATCTGAATCTGATCAACAGCCTGAAGCAAGCATCACGTGGAAGAACCCCCGCCGTGCCCAATAGCACATCAGTCTACCGGACAATCAACGGCTACGTCACCGCACTGCCGCTATAAGAAGAGATGCCCCGTCAAGCCTGGAATTGTTGCACGCAGCGGCAGCGGTAGGCAGTGGCCGACCGACGCACAGCTAACTTCTCATCCCCTGCTTTGCAGATCTGAATCTGATCAACAGCCTGAAGCAAGCATCACGTGGAAGAACCCCCTCCGTGCCCAATAGCACATCAGTCTACCGGACAATCAACGACTACGTCACCGCACTGCCGCTATAAGAAGAGACACCCCGTCAAGCCTGGAATTGTTGCACGCAGCAGCAGCGGTAGGCAGTGGCTCACCGACGCACAGCTAACTTCTCATCCCCTGCTTTGCAGATCTGAATCTGATCAACAGCCTGAAGCAAGCATCACGTGGAAGAACCCCCGCCGTGCACAATAGCATACCAGTCTACCGGACAATCAACGACTACGTCACCGCACTGCCGCTATAAGAAGAGATGCCCCGTCAAGCCTGGAATTGTTGCACGCAGCGGCAGCGGTAGGCAGTGGCCGACCGACGCACAGCTAACTTCTCATCCCCTGCTTTGCAGATCTGAATCTGATCAACAGCCTGAAGCAAGCATCACGTGGAAGAACCCCCGCCGTGCCCAATAGCACATCAGTCTACCGGACAATCAACGACTACGTCACCGCACTGCCGCTATAAGAAGAGACACCCCGTCAAGCCTGGAATTGTTGCACGCAGCAGCAGCGGTAGGCAGTGGCTGACCGACGCACAGCCAACTTCTCATCCCCTGCTTTGCAGATCTGAATCTGATCAACAGCCTGAAGCAAGCATCACGTGGAAGAACCCCCGCCGTGCACAATAGCATACCAGTCTACCGGACAATCAACGACTACGTCACCGCACTGCCGCTATAAGAAGAGACACCCCGTCAAGCCTGGAATTGTTGCACGCAGCAGCAGCGGTAGGCAGTGGCTGACCGACGGACAGCTAACTTCTCATCCCCTGCTTTGCAGATCTGAATCTGATCAACAGCCTGAAGCAAGCATCACGTGGAAGAACCCCCGCCGTGCCCAATAGCATATCAGTCTACCGGACAATCAGCGACTACGTCACCGCACTGCCGCTATAAGAAGAGACACCCCGTCAAGCCTGGAATTGTTGCACGCAGCAGCAGCGGTAGGCAGTGGCTGGCCGACGCACAGCTAACTTCTCATCCCCTGCTTTGCAGATCTGAATCTGATCAACAGCCTGAAGCAAGCATCACGTGGAAGAACCTCCGCCGTGCCCAATAGCACATCAGTCTACCGGACAATCAACGGCTACGTCACCGCACTGCCGCTATAAGAAGAGATGCCCCGTCAAGCCTGGAATTGTTGCACGCAGCGGCAGCGGTAGGCAGTGGCCGACCGACGCACAGCTAACTTCTCATCCCCTGCTTTGCAGATCTGAATCTGATCAACAGCCTGAAGCAAGCATCACGTGGAAGAACCCCCGCCGTGCCCAATAGCACATCAGTCTACCGGACAATCAACGACTACGTCACCGCACTGCCGCTATAAGAAGAGACACCCCGTCAAGCCTGGAATTGTTGCACGCAGCAGCAGCGGTAGGCAGTGGCTCACCGACGCACAGCTAACTTCTCATCCCCTGCTTTGCAGATCTGAATCTGATCAACAGCCTGAAGCAAGCATCACGTGGAAGAACCCCCGCCGTGCACAATAGCATACCAGTCTACCGGACAATCAACGACTACGTCGCCGCACTGCCGCTATAAGAAGAGACACCCCGTCAAGCCTGGAATTGTTGCACGCAGCGGCAGCGGTAGGCAGTGGCTGACCGACGCACAGCTAACTTCTCATCCCCTGCTTTGCAGATCTGAATCTGATAACAGCCTGAAGCAAGCATCACGTGGAAGAACCCCCGCCGTGCCCAATAGCACATCAGTCTACCGGACAATGAACGACTACGTCACCGCACTGCCGCTATAAGGAGAGACACCCCGTCAAGCCTGGAATTATTGCACGCAGCAGCAGCGGTAGGCATTGGCTGGCCGACGCACAGCTAACTTCTCATCCCCTGCTTTGCAGGTTAGTATCGTAAAATTTCTTTTTGTGTGCTTGAGATATTTCATACTGCTACTCCCGCTGCTGCTGTTTGTGCTTTTGCCTTACTATTTAAATGGAGAAAGATATTTGCTTAGCATGCCAGGAAGCAATCACGGATGACTCCCTTGTCCTGACTTGTTCCGAGTGTGGATTCTCCTATCAAGCTGGAAATTGCTCGGGAGTGGGAGAGGAAGCGGTAAAATCCAAACCAGAGATTGGCAAAACATGGTTGTATCCTACTTGTAAAGCTTCTAAACTCCGGGGGAGTCAGAGCTCCGGGAAAACGAAGCCTGAGCAAGGTGCTGATGTGGGAGCTAAGCCGACTATTATGAACAAACGGATTGCCTTGCTCCTACCACTTATAGACAAAATAGAGGACCTGTTGTCTGTGAAAGAAACTGTGAAAAGCATTGAAAAAACAGTAGAGTTTTTGTCCTCTAAGTATGATACCCTACTTACACTGGTGACTAGCCAGGGACAGGAAATCTCCGAGTTGAAAGATAGAATGCAGAAAGTAGAAACGGAAACATCGATCGAGGAAGTTAAGAAACTGAGGAAGGAACTTAATGACCTTGACCAATACAGCCGCCGCCAAAACTTGGAGGTTCACGGTATTGAAAAAAGTGAGGGCGAAAACTTGCTCGTGAAACTAAATAACGTCGCACGCAAGCTCAACATCCCAGAGCTAACCGCGAAAGATGTAGAAGCAGTACATAGGCTGCCTGCAAGGGAGGAAAACACTCCCGCAATCATGGTACGCTTTTCTTCGCGTACAACCAAGGAGCAGTGGACCGAGCAAAAGTCGCAACTGGTAACTAAGGTTCCCGGCGTTCGTTTCCTTGACAATCTAACTCCTCTGAACAAGAAATTGCTGTGGGTGACAAAATCGAAGGCATTCGAGCGTTCCTATAAGTTTGTCTGACAAAAGAATGGCAGAATCCTTGTGCGCAAGAAAGAAGGCGACAACGCTATCCAGATCAGAACTGAAGATGACCTGGCGAAAATGGTGTAGCAGAGCGCGTGCGCTCTGATTCTGTTTTTTCTTTTTCATGGCTGCTTACACCCCAAACTGCGGTTATCATAGCGCTATCACTTTCGCCAACATAATCAAGGAAACACAAGCGCTGAAAAAAACAGCATCGTTTTTTCACCTTAACGCGAGAAGCTTGCGAGACAAGTATCCTGACGTTTGTGCGTACCTGGCAACGTTAAATCATGAATTTACGGTACTTGCATTTTCGGAAACTTGGTTCAGTGATCAACAGCATGCAGTGAAGCTTGATAACTATAATTATGAATCGCTTGGTCGATGTAACCGACGCGGTGGAGGCGTGGCGCTCTACATCAGTAAACGCCATATGTACAGTGTCATTCAAGAGTACTCTGCTATTACGGACAACTATGAATCCCTTGCAGTCAAGTGTCAAGCGTTTGCTGTAACGGTTGTATACCGGCGCCCTTCAGGATCCTTGTCTGCATTCTTAGATTTTTTCGAAGACCTTAGTGAGCATTTGTTATCCTTTAAGTGCCCAGTAGTCATTTTGGGAGATTTTAATATTAATTTTCTTTCCTCTGATTTGTGTTCCACTAAGTTTCAGGATTTAATACACTGAGACCGGTCTAATAAATGTTATTAGCATACCTACTCGTGTGACTGCAGATAGCCAGACATTAATTTATTTGTGTTTGACAAGTTGTCATGACTATGGTGTGCGCTCTGGAGTTCTGACAACGGGCATCAGTGACCACATGCCAATATTTTGCTTCCTGCCGGTAACATCACTACCTCAGTCACACCAGGAAACTCCGCCCCGTAGACATGTCAGTGCAGCTGGAATAGCACGTTTTCGTGATCTTTTAAATAGTTTAACTTGGGAAAATGTTTTAAATTTTGCACATCCTAACGATGCATACAACTGCTTTCTAACAGCGGTAACTCAACACTATTATGATGCTTTCCCTGCAAGAATTCTGAAAAAACCTAAGCGTGCAAGAAAGCCTTGGATCACTAACGATTTATTAAATAAGATAAATGCCCGAAATGACTTGTTCAACACGTTTATTAAGACTAGAGATATAAATAAACTGTCAGAATATAAAAAACTGCGAAATAAGTTAAGTGGTGAACTAAAGAAAGCTCGCACAGCGTATTACATGAACAAGTTTACGGCAGTGTAAAACTGCCCTCAAAAGGCATGGACCTTGTTCAACTCAATTCTTTCGCAGAGAAGTGACACTATACCCCATTAGTTAGTCGTAGATGGCACAAGCCACGCCGGTGAGTCACTAGCGAACCTATTTAACAATCATTTTCTTTCGGCTGGTGCATCTCGCTGCAGCTCGGTCAGTTCATACCTACATCTAAGTGATACTGAAATAGATTCATTTTTTTTTTGACGCCAACCACACCAGATGAAATTGAAGGAGTGATAAAAAATATGAAAGATTCTTCTGCTTGTGGTTATGATGACATTGCTGTCCGACCAGTGAAAGCAGTATCTGATATTATTTGCGTGCCCCTTTCCCATATTTGCAACAACATAATGCGACATGGTATATTCCCAGACAGCATGAAAATTGCCCGCGTCTCTGCAATACATAAGGGTGGACCTAAGAACGTTCTCGCGAACTACAGACCTATATCTGTATTACCTTTTTTCTCAAAGATACCTCAGTATGTTATAAATAATAGACTTTACAGATTCTTATCAAAGAAAGACATAATAGCAAAACAGCAGTATGGTTTTCAGAAAGGAAAAACAGTTCAATCTGCCTTGCCGAACATAAAAAAAATAACTAATATTGAGAATAAGATGTACACCGTAGGCATATTTTTAGATTTTAGGAAAGCTTTTGACTCGATTAAACATGATATATTATATAATAAACTTTGTAACTATGGTATTCGTGGAATCGCGCTTCACTTAATTAAAAGTTACTTACATAACCGTTACCAGTTTGTAAAAATCAATAGCTTCATACCAACGTCTAAACTGATACAGTATGGTGTCCCGCAGGGATCTATTTTAGGTCCCCTTTTATTTCTTCTCTATATTAATGACATTGTATGTATTCCTCGAACTCCTGATATTATCTTATACGCTGATGACGCAAATATCTTTTTTTCAAGGAACCGACTTAACCAGCATATTAAAAAAAGCAAATGCATGGCTTGAACAATTGTCTATCTGGTTATATCATAATCAGCTAGTCTTGAACACAGAAAAAAACAAACTACATGATATTTCGACCCAAAAATAAGGCGGCAGATTGTTACCTAAAGCTATAATTTCAGAAAAGAAGTGAAAATGCAAGGAAGCAAGCAGAAATTTCTAGGCGTGATCTTTCACGAAAACCTTAACTGGACACCACACATCGATAGCATCTGCACCAATATATCGAAAACCTTTGGTATCCTAAACAAATTCAGGTACATATTACCCACGTGGTTCAAGCGACAGTTGTACTATGCAATGATCTACTCACGACTACACTGCTGCGTATTGGTATGGGGCACGACTTCAAAGGGCAATCTTGAACGGCTTCATATCATGCAGAAGAAAGCGATTCGATTTATTGAAAACTTATCAGCACGTGAACATACTCAAGGTTTTTTCTATGAAAACAAGATTCTTACATTTACTAACGTATTTCGCCAAGTACTAGCACTCAGAATATACAACGAAATCAAACGTGATCAACCAGGCTTTTTCTCAACATATGAACGCGCTCACTGCGGCTACGAGTTGAGAAATGTATTCTTTACTTCAAACCTGATCAGAACATCTTACGGGAAGCAGTAGGTTAAATTTCAAATCCCTGAACTTTTAAACATGTTTCCGGAAATTGTTCAAATAGTCTGTAACTCCAACTCAGTAAATAGTTTCAAGGGACAAGTTAAAACTTTTTTACTAGATAAAACATAATTACGCTGTTTTGATGTATGCTGTTTTGATTTGTTTGATTTGTTTTTTTCTTAATTGTTTTTTTATGTATGGTATTACATTGTATCTTGAGTTGTGCCTTTGCATTGTATTCTACCTGCTCAGTGATTGATGTTCCTAATAATGGCGTCTTGTACCGCATCTTTCTGATTGTTTTGTAACTGCGCAGTTTTGCTGCCTCCTTATTCTTTCTTGTTCTTGGCGCGACCGGCCACTTGTCTATCCTGATGCAATATTCCGGAGACGAGGCCTCGTCAGGCGTGCATTAAACGCATTTTGCCTCGTCTACCTTGGCAGTGCTTTATACCAATGTGTGTAATTCGGTCTTGTATTGTAACCAGTTCTGTCAAAATAAAATGGTCAAACAACAAACAAACAAACAAACAAACATCGGACGATTTCGATGAGGTCACCCTCATTGAGCTCTCGAAAACTGTGTCCCGCCTTCTGCCAGCGCCCCCTGGCCCTGATGGTGTCATTTCTTCTGTGGTTAAATTTTTTCAAGATGAATCTCCCGCCGTCTTACTGGCGCTTATAAATTATTCTCTTAAGGGGCCATGGATTCCAAATGAGTGGCGTGTAGCAAAGATTATCCCTTTGCTTAAAAAACAGGGAGATGGTTATGTGTTAGACAACATAGGACTAATTTGTAGAACTTCGAATCTTGTAAAATTAATTGAAATTGCGTTGCATGGTCGAATAATCTCATTCATTTCAGAGAATCGGCTTTTGGAGCCTTGCCAGTTAGGTTTCAGGCCAGAATGCTCGATATGGTGTGCTATGCGGACCTGGAGAGCGACCTACAATTAGGTCGTCGCCGAAAGCAATACGCAGCGCTTGTTACTCTAGGTGTGTGCGTTGAGCACTGAGCGCTCTTGCAAAGTTTACAGGCTGGAGCACTTCCGAGATACTTTGCGGCATGGGTTTCTGAATTTCTCGCTGACAGAGGATTTTACTGCTTCCAGAATGGTGTTTCCTCAAACAAACTTCGGCAAGCGAGAGGTGTGCCCCAAGGTGCGGTCGTCTCCCCTGTTCTTTTGAACATATTAGGAGTATTCCCTGCAGTCATGAGGTGTCAGCCTATGTTATGCAGATGACATTGCCTTTTTTGTTTCCGACAATGGCAATACACTCTTTGCCAGTACTTACAGTGTTATCTCAATGTCCTAGACTAATGGTTAGGTTAATATCACCTGGTTAACATCTCTATTGTTTATCGCCCTCGTGCAATCCCTCAAGTGCAAACTATCAAATACCTTGTAGTAATTTATGATCCTTCCCTTCTCTGGCGGGCCCATATAGAGCACATCACCATACAAGAACTCCGAGCAGTCGGTATGCTGTGCAGGCTGAGCAACATGCGTTCCGTCTTGAGACGGCACTCGCTTCTGATGATTTATAGAATTTATGTCCGTCCAGTATTTGAGTTCGGCTGTGCCTTGTTCTCTGGAGCATCTGCATACAAGCCTCGCCCACTTGTTCTCTTGGAGCGGGAGGCGGTGCGCCTCTGGCTGAGGCTTCGAAAATTTGTGGCTAATTCCGTGTTTACATGGAAGCGCGTATTTCATCATTGCCTGCCACTTAACAGACGAAACTTTTGTAAAAATGAGCAATTCGTCGCTTCAAGCCTCAAATTTGATTTTCCTTAGTCAGCCTAGGCTATTTTTCAACGATAGCTGGCCCCGTTTCCATGATGCACAATTTTCTTTTGTGCGACCTCTCCTTGACCCCTGAAACGTCCGCATTTCGGACATCTTTCCGGTGTGCGCCAATTCTATATCTATTCAGATTGTCTTTCATAACATCTCTCCAAAACATGCAAAATTAATGCCTTTTCATTAGCTCAGCGGTTTATTACCGGAATATTTGATGCGCTTTAACTCTCATGTGCTTATAGCGACAGACGCCTCGCAAAACGCCGGTGTTGGTATTTTGTCTCACTTCTTTTAGTGATAATTATTACTCCTCCTTCACGATTACACTCCTATTTATTTGGCCGAATTTTTTGCAGTAGCCCTGGCCTTCCGAAAGCTAAACAGCTCTTTGTCGTCTGTCATAATTATGACGGATTAAGTATCCCAGAGTTCTTCTTTTCTCCCCGTCTACGGGAAATAAGGTACTCCGCTTCCTCAAATGCTTGGTACCACCCCACGTGTATTCAATAGGGTGGGTTTGGGTGTATCGGGCACAAGGAATTTATTTAAATGAGGCTGCTGATACCCTGACGAAGGCATCTCTTCAAGACCCCGTCATATCTCTCCTTCCGCACTGCGCATATATTACTGCGGCCAGGTTTCTCAGGTATCTGCTCATGAAAGAATCTTTAGCATCAGCACTCACCTCCTGTTTCGACTTCCGGCATCTCCTCTACCGGTGGTGCAGTAAAGGACGGCGATGGCGCAGGCTTGAGGTTTCTTTCACGCGTATACGTTGTCACGTGCCTCAAATAAGCTTCTACCTACATAGATCTGGTCTGGTGGTCTTCCCATTGTGCCCGCTCTGCGCTGAACCTGAAACGATAGATCACTTCTTGTTGACCTGCCGTCGCTTCTACTCTTCATGAAGGCGAGTGCTAGAGCACCCGTTACGACAGCTCGGTCTAAGTCTGTCTGCTGGGGTTGTTTTGACTCTTGGTGCTTCCTCCCTTGTAATGTGCTCTCCGCCATTCAAACTTTCCTTTCAGACACGAAACGGCTGCCATCCTAAACTATTTGTCATGTTCGAAATTTATCTGCAACCTAAGCTTCCTAAACATGGCATGCTTATCCCCGTTTCCTCGTTCAGTCACCCATCTCACAGAGTTCGATTTATTTATTTACATCAAGAAATCAGAATTCCGTTCATTTATTTACTATTAATTTTATTATCATTCTTTTTTACTGCTATATTATCACCTGTTAATTTTTTATTACAATTTATTTCTTTCTTTTAACGTTCTGTGCACCTGTCAGTCGCCGCCTGTGTCTTGGCCAATACCCCGCAGTGGGTACGCGCCATTGTCTGCTTGAGGACAACAGCAACAACAACACTGTGCAGCATGGTATTGAACTCTGCGCTGAGCGCTCAGCGACTCTAATGTCAGTGCAGGACGCGTGCTCGAACGTTCGTATTAAGCGTGCTGTCGGCGGTATAACTGCTCGGCAACACGGCGCCGCTGAGACGTTGTCGCTTTCGTCGGGAACTACTTCGGTGCCAAGCTCTCCAAGTCGACTGGCCGAAGTAGAGACGCAAAAGCTTTTCACTCAGTGGGCGGCGACGAATGGGGTCCACACCCATACCTGGTCACCCAGCTTTTATTCCGCATGTCATCGGCGCAGGTTGTAGCGACGAGCGCCAGTGCGCGGTTGTTCTTTAATACGCAGGTAGGCCAGGCGTCAAGCTTCTTCAGCGCGCTGTAGGTAGGCAGCGACGTCGAAGTTATCTTATTCGATAACGTTGGGCAGGATGGCTTCAAGCGTGGTCGTGGCCTCCCTGCCATGGACGAGACTAAAAGGCGCCTTCAGTATGGTCTCTTGCACGGCGGTGTTGTACACACTAAACAGGAACACACATGTGTGGGACTAGAAAGGGAGTAAGCTGTCCTCTAGCCCTTCCGCACTGGTGGCGTCAATTTACACTAGAACAAAATTATTCCGCTCGGGCGTCATTAAAAATCGAAATACTAGTAATTTTAGTAGGATAGTTACTCCGGGATCCCTGTTGCTACCGACCTCGCAGTTCATGTATTTCCATTGAGCTGTGCGATGCAAGCAAGCAGCAGAATGCTAGGCTTTCGGTGAAGAAGCCGTGTTATATCAGATTTGTAGGTTTATATCTCACTAAGCATTCCTTCTTTCCCACCCAGATTTTTAAATGTTTTGTAAAACACCTAGCCAAGCTCATATTCGCGTCGTAAATAGTATTTACTGTGTAAGGGCTGCGCTGCCACAAGTTTTCGACATGTGTGGTTTAGACTCGACTAGGGCTCGACGATTAAAGCGATGGCCATTGAGTTAAGATAGGTAATCTTTCTAGAGTAAATTGTGCAAGTCTTTTTGCTGATGCGCCTATATTGATCAGTTTGTTGATTGCTGACTTGAATATTTCTGGCGGGAAACAGACGAATTATGAAAATTTGTTGTTTGATGAACTGGAAAACGGAAATTTTCCATATCGTAATAGAATTTTGGGATCGAGCCTGGAAATGACATTGCGGATGTCGGCGAACAGTAACCGGCGCAAAGGTACAGTGAGAATAAAGGGACGCCTGGCCTTACTCTTTTATTCCTTTTCTTGTCCCGCTGTCTCTCTTTTGTGAGCCTCGGGACTGAACTTCAAGAATCGACCAGGGCATTCACGCTGCAACTCGCGCACCGCTGCTCGTGCAGCACGTGTGGCGCACCTTCGATGCTGGGAACAATGCAATGCATTTGGTTACTTTTCCTTGAGAGCGCCTATTCGGTTTGCTGATAAGCAAGCAGCTTCCGCTTTTTTCCCCAGCCGAGCAATGTCCGCGCCATAATGTCGCGAGGTAATTTGGCGTCGCCTGTACAGAACAGCGTTTGGTCAAGATTGTAGGCACGATAGATTATGTTACTGTTAATTAATTCTTTTATAGTAGGCAGCTGGTTTGAAAACAGGTACAAGCCAGATGCATTGTGCCTTGCGCAAGCTGAAACCTTATGAAATGAACGGCGGCGCAACAAGGACACTAACAAGAGAGGGGACACCACATGCGCACAATGCGCACCCTCTCTTGTTAGTGTCCTTGTTGCGCCGCCGTTCATTTCATCATGCACCAACTCGCCCCTCAGGCCATTCTTCTGAAACCTTATGTGTGCTAGGTTCGGCGCTGAGCGTTGCTGAAGCGCTCCATGAAGCTCTACCGAAGAGGACGCTACAGATTTGGTGAAAGCCTTCGCCCTGTCTACAGTGGCCTTCCGGAAGACTGTGAAATTCGGAATATGTGTGTTGTTGACGCGACATCAACTGGAACGAACGCATGTCAGCGACAAGAACGAGGAGAATTAATACAAAACGCAAGGCAAACAGGAGAAAGCGGCGCCTTTTGTAGAAACTGCAAGATTCATCTATATAACTACAAAGAAAAGAAATGTTCAACAGAGTTCTGAACACTGCAAACTAGAAATTTTTTCGTAAACATTTTTTTTAATTGCGGCAACCAAAGCGGTTTCTTCCTCATTTTAAGCCCATGAGCCGTGATGTCCGTTTTTTGACACCATAACTGCAAGTCACTTATTAATGAGTGGTTATGGCGTCTAAGACATTGTAAAAACACAGAGCAAAAAGCTCTCTCCAAAACAAAAATCCAGGCTGAAAGGGTTAGCGCCGTTCCTTCTATAAAAGACACTGTGCTAGAGGACAGCTTACACCCATTTTATTCCTTTCTGTTCAGAGTGTAGACGTAGACGATGTAAGGCAGGATGACGTCCCAGCTGCTCTGTTCGGCATCGACATACATGCAAGCATGCCAGCGATGGTTTTGTTCAGACGCTTCTTAAGTCCGTATGTCCTGCGGATAGTGTCCAGTTGTCGTCCGGTGACATTTTTGACTGAGCGCAGAGTGGCTTGCGTCAGCTCCACCTTGAGCGCTGTTCCTCTGTCCGTTGGTGAGCACTTGGAGGCGCCGTGTCGCAGAAGGATGCATTCTTGAAAAGATTTATTGGTTTATTGAGGTTTAACGTCCCAAAAGTGACTCAGGCTATGAGGGACGCCGTAGTGAAGGGCTCCGGAAATTTAGACCGCCTGGGGTTCTTCAACGTGCGCTGACATCGCACAGCACACGGTCATCTAGAATTTCGCCTTCATCGAAATTCGGCCGCAGCGGCCGGGATCCAACCCGCGTCTTTCGGGTCAGCAGCCGAGCGCCGTAACCACTAAGCCACCGCGGCGGGGCAGAAAATATTTGGCGACTTCTGATGCGGTTCTCTGCGGAAGGACTTTTGTCTCGACTTTTGTGCTTCATGAGGTGGTTCTAACAGAAACAATGGCAGGCAATTCTTGCTTTATTTGCTTAGTAGAACGCAGAATAACATACACAAAACCGCCGACCCTGGCACACCACAACGCATGCGACACGCGCGATTTCGCTAACCGAGAGCCCAGTGCGCGCCTCTCCTCGGCGCATACTCTTCCTCCTCGCCCTTTTTCGCTGATTTGGTTTTGTGTGCGCGCGTCCCTTTCGCTATCGTCCTTGCAGAAATAACCACACCGTCGACACCTTTGGCCTGATTTTGGTGAAAACATTTATTGCCAGTTACGTAAATAGTGGGGGCGAAGCCTCCTACATGGCACTTGGATGCCTTCTCAATGTGAGGGGGAGGCACCCTTACAACGCGAAGGATTGCCCCTGCAGCGCGATCATTCTGCGAGCGCTGGAGATGATCCGGCGCTGGTCTTGAACACACGAGCTGGTCAGAAGAGACTCCCAGTTAGGCTCCGCCACGGTTGTGATGGGGGATGAGGGAAGGTGGGACATGTGAGGAGGGTGTGTAAGAAGTCTCCTTGTTTGCCGCAAAGTTTGGGTGTAGCATAAGACACAGAGCAAAAGACAGCCGCGACGCAAGCCATGAGCATGCGCTTGCTTGCATAACGAGGGGGAGAGAGCGTTCCGCACAGCTGGCACCGGCGGAGCAGCGGCGCGGCAGGGCGTTCTATGGGGACCAATAAAAAAACCCCGGGCGCCCAATTTGAGATGCCTTACCAAGCCCTCTCCGAAGTAGAAAAATAGATCTCTTATAAGCGGAGTCGGCGCTCGTGGCTATCTCCCTCCGTCCTTTAAACCAGTTTTCACAGATGTGTTGTTGGGCTATCTAAGTCATGTGTGATCATAACTGTCTAACCTGTGCTGTGACTTTCATCATTCGCGATTATGTAAGCTGACAGAAAAAAAAGTAACAGCGCTTTTTCAACACGGGACCGAGAACGAGACGAGAACGAGGACGAGACCTGGGCTGGACTTATTATGAAAATTGAAGCAGGCTATAAAGGACACCTGGTGAGCAAGATCACAAGAGTAACGTCAAGGAAAAAGGGGGACCATACGCCACGCAGTCGGGAAGAATTATTCGTGGTAACTGATTACAATAAGCTCGTTCCTGTGGGAGGAACGCTATTGACGGGCTACTGATGCATGCGTCATTTGCATTTTGTGCATTGTAGGCTTTGGAAATGAGCCTCGAGTTCTATTTTTATAGACGAGACCTTGCAGGTGCCTGCCTTGTTATCTGTCCTGATTTCAAAGAGCGCTGTTAATTCTTTTCTGTCAACATGTATCAACCAGCCCGTATTATCCTTTTTTTGGAATTAAATAACCTGAAGGCAGCTTTGTTTTTAGTGCGACAATTTCGGCTCTATAACTGGGCCCAAACAGCAAATGATTGCGCGTACCTTCTTAGAGTTGCGAATATTTTTCAAAAGAAGATTGGTATTACAGACGTTAGCGCAATTCTCAAGATTTCTCGAGCTAAGTGCTACGAAGCAGGACTTGAAGCTGTAGTTCCACCGTTTTTTTAACTACAGTGAGTATTTAATTTGTTAGTGTAATTATCACCGAATCTCTGCCCGAACACCGCTGCGGAGGTCTGCTGCTGCCTTCATTCGTAACTATTGCCTATGTCGAGTTGGATAAGTCTCCCGTGTGTAGCAGCTGGACTGTGGCGCATTTCAGTCACAGTGATATAACCACCAGCCGCCGGATGACAGGAGCAGAGGGCCACATTTCTGCAGTGCGCGCCCTTCTGATAAGATCAGATCGCCATAGTAACCGCAGTGCTGGAGAAGACTTGCGAGACGGAGTATAGGAGCAAGCTGCTTCTAACCGTGCCGTTTCTGTTTGTAAGTCTTGAAGTGCGCCAATTGTCGTGGCCCTCACGCTTCTTGCTCGAAGGACTGCCCTCGCCTAAAGACAGAGAGGGCGGTACTGAAGCAAATGGTGCGTGATCATTCCACCCACAGAGAAGCCGCTGCAAAGGTGCGACGACGTCGTTCGCGCCGCCGCCGAAGGTCGTTGAATGACACAAATACCTTGGAAGAGAAGACCCCAAGCGGCAGTGCAGCTTGTCCGCCTCCACCGACAACAAATCAGGAAAGCCTGGCGACTCGTGAAACACGCCCTGCTGCCTCTGACACAACGTGGCCACCACTACCAAAGCCTAGAGCACACACTTCGTCCGGTACGTTGCCGCACCCCATGTCTGCAACACCTATAACTGATCCGGGCAAAAGGCACGATTCCGACCACGGCCAAGATACACAAGTGATTGCAATGCTAACGTCACTGATGAATGTTATGCGTGCTCTGCTGTCCGGCTTGCGCACGCCAGCAGCACACAACGCACTGCAAGTACTGGACGCGCTACAGCCAGTTCTTGGAGCTCTTCATTAGAAGGCACCATGGCTCCCCCGGAACAATCTTTTACGAAGAAAGTCAAGCAAGCTTTTATTTTTGAGTGGAATGCCCGCGGGCTCCAGTCCCGGATTTCAGATATTCGAAATTATGTTTATGAAAACTGCTTCCCCATTCTTGTTATCTGTGAACCGAATCTACCCAACATTTTGCGATTATCCGGTTATGAAGCTTTTACTTCCCCCACGCGCAACAGAACCAGCAAAGTCATCGTCTACATTCGACGTGAACTTACATATGTGCATCATTCGGTTCCCCCACACAATGACAACCAGTATGTTTGCCTCACAGTGAAGAGCCGTGACCTCACGTTTACGCTTTTGGCTGTGTACATGGCGCCGTCAAGCCGCTTTGACGAAAAAAGGTTGAGTGATTTGATGCAAGCCACCTCCGGTCCATGGGTGATTATAGGTGTTCAATGCTCACCACACCATGTGGGGAGGCGTTAGGATGAACCTTAGTGGAAGGAAACTCGCCTCCTTCGCCTCTGACCACGGCCTCCAGTGCCTAAATGACGGAACCCCGACGTATATTCGAGGGGTGACCTATAGCAGCTGCCTAGATTTGACTTTCGTTTCGCGATGCCTAACCAACAACGTCCAATGGTTTTTGGATGTAGAAACCCATGGCAGTGACGACATCCCAACCTACCTGATTTTTACCGGCCATTGCACGTCCCGTTCTGCCACACGTATGCAGCGCATTGATTGGACAGTTTTTAAAGCGCGTATGGAGGATGCATGCATGGAAGGATTTTCGACAGGTCTTGAACAAAAAATTAAGGAGGTCATGGAGAGCGCAACGTGTTGCTACAACCCCGTCGCAAAGTACACCGACTTTGATATTGAATTACAACAACTGCGGGCACTACGGCGCAGGGCAGAGCGCAGATACCGAAGCACAAAGTCGCGCTTAGACCTCAGAGATGCAAGACGCCTGCAGAAGAAAATCCAGCGCAGAATTCAAGCCCTGCAGACACAACGTTGGAGAACATTTTGCGAGACACTTGACCCACGAAAGCCTTTGTCACGCGTTTGGAATGTGATCCGTGGCCTTCGTACGTCCCCTCAACAGCGCCACCCGTTTAAATACCTCGCGCTCCACCAAAGACGCAGCGAGGTCGCGGTAGCCGAAGAATTTTGCGCAAGGATAACAGGCCAACCGAACCCATCCACAACGCTGCACTGCAGTGATGTTCCACCCTCGCGGGATTCACGAATGGATAACTTGTTCTCCATGGAGGAACTTGACGCTGCGCTGGCTTGTTGCAGAAGGTCGTCATCGCCGGGGCCCGATGGTGTGACATACTCCGCGCTCGCCAACCTTGGCCAAGAGGCTCGACGGGTTCTTCTGGACACATACAACAAGTCATGGTGCGAGGGCATAGTTCCTAATGCATGGAAGACCAGTCGTCTCGTACCACTCCTTAAACCGGGAAAATCACCACTCGACATTTCAGCATACCGACCAATTGCACTCTCCAGCAGTGTCGGGAAAGTCATGGAAAGAATGCTGTTAACACGCGTGGAATGGTACCTGGAGCGATACCAAATTTACCCTGCATTTATGTCTGGGTTTCGACGTGGCCGCTCTTCCATTGACAATGTGGTTGACCTTGTATCGTCCGTCCAGCACCAAAAAAACTTGAAAAGATTGACTGCGGCACTATTCTTGGACATCAAGGGCGCCTACGACAACGTAACGCATCAGGCCATTTTGGACGCATTAGAAGCTGCTCAGATTGGAGGCCGCATGTTCAGCTGGATACGCAGCTATTTGTCAGGGAGGTCGTGTTTTGTCCAGACTGAAGACGGACCAACCTCTTCGCATCTAAATTCGCGCGGAGTCCCGCAGGGTGGAGTGCTGAGCCCAACTCTTTTCAACATAGCTCTCGTCGGCCTGGTTGACTCATTGCCACAATCAGTCCAGATCTCAATATACGCCGATGATATCTGTATTTGGGCATCAAGCGTGACCCGTCCCCAAGTTCGTGCGAGACTACAAAAGGCGGCAACGATACAGACGTTATACCTTCGTCAGCAGGGCCTAAATATTTCAACCGAGAAGTGTTCCCTCGTGGCGTTCACGCGAAAAAAAATGACAAGTTACCCCATATATATTAATGGCAACGCCATTCCCTATGAGAAAAACCATCGCTTCCTTGGCGTTGTTATCGATAGGAACCCCTCGTGGAGTCCCCATCTTTACGACATGCGAAAGAAACTGACAGCGATTGTTCATATTCTCTCCTTCCTCGGGGGAAAGTCCTGGGGTGCATCTGTACGCTCGATGCTTCAACTGTACCGTTCGCTGTTCCTGGGATACATGCGGTATAGCTTTCCCATTTTAAACAATATCAGGAAGACAAACCTTCAGAAACTTCAAAGTGTTCAAGCGCAAGCTCTACGAATCTGCCTTGGGCTACCTAAATGTGCCTCAACGGCAGCCACTATTCTTGTCGCTGGGGAGCATCCTGTTACTTCAGTCGTGGCCCAGTGGTTTGAGCGCCCGTCTCGGCTGCGGGAGGTGGTTGGTTCGAAACCCACCGCCGGACACCCACCGGTAAAATGGGTACAAGCGTCCCCCGGCCTGGCGCTCGGCTTCCTTTAGGGGTGTACGCTTGGGAGAAGCTCCGTAAACCCCGCTGTGCCCCTTGCGGGCCAAGCCCAGTTTCGAACAACCTCGCAGCCTGCTAAAGGTGGTAGGCACCCCTCGGCCAACGCGGTTCGAACGCGAGCAAAATGCCTAACGCTGGCACTGGGCGCACGCACGCCCTAGCGCAACGGCCTTTCACTCTACGCGAGGAGAAAGAAAAGCCCCTCCGCAGGGAAAACCTCCCTCAGCGCCACGGTGATGTACACACACACCGTCCTGCAGTTCTACCCACAGAACGGCCCAACTCTCGCACTGTTCCGCTGGCTCACCGCAGCAGCATCAGCAGCAGTCATAAAAAAAAAAAGGGCCACAAATTGGGCTTATGCCGCACGAGGCGGACTTATGGTTGCTTGGCAGGGGAACTTATCACTCATCCGCCAAGGCAACTGTTTGGTCTAAGACCCGAAGCGTGGCCTTGTGGTAGAGCATCCGCCTCGCATTCGGGAGGTGCTGGGTTCGATCCCCAGTGCCGCCGGGTACCCACCGGTTTCTTTAATGGGTACAAGATTTCCCCTGGCCTGGTGCTCGGCTCTTCTAGGGTGAAATGCTTGGGAAAGGGGTCTTAGACCAAACAGTTGCCTTGGCGGATGAGTGATAAGTTCCCCTGCCAAGCAACCATAAGTCCGCCTCGTGCGGCATAAGCCCAATTTGTGGCCAAAAGGGCCACAAATTGGGCTTATGCCGCACGAGGCGGACTTATGGTTGCTTGGCGGGGGAACTTATCACTCATCCGTCAAGGCAACTGTTGGTCTAAGACCCTTTTCCCAAGCATTTCACCCTAGAAGAGCCGAGCACCAGGCCAGGGGAAATCTTGTACCCATTAAAGAAACCGGTGGGTACCCGGCGGCACTGGGGATCGAACCCAGCACCTCCCGAATGCGAGACGGATGCTCTACCACGAGGCCACGCTGTTGAAACCATGAGAACACACATTCGGCACCTCACGCGAGTTCCGAGTCATCATCTTGCAGCTCTTCCCGTACTCAGACCACATACTGCATTTGCAAATGTAATTCAAGCTCACCGTGCCTATCTTCCTTCGCAGTTCGCCCACCCATCAAGATCATGCTCACCCGTATGGAGTCTCCATGAACCCCGGGTGCACCTATCTATTCTTGGAATTAATAAGAAATCTGATTTATCATTGCCTGCTCTCAAGCAACTGACACTGCATCATTTGCATTTTAACCATAAACACCGCATACATGTCTACACAGATGGCTCAGTGACTTCAACAAGCTCTGCTGGGTCAGTGGTGATACCGGCCAGGTCTATTTTAATAAAGGTGAGGACTACCTATCTCACCTCTTCAACTGGTGCAGAACTAGCTGCCCTACGGGCTGCAGTTCAGTTCATTAGTCAGGAATCTGCAGATGACTGGACAGTTTTCACCGACTCTAAAGCAGCCCTTCAAGGCCTGCAAACTGCACTACGCCGTGGGTCACACGAACAACTCGTTGCCGAAATCCGCAAGCTCTACCATGACGCCACATTGAAAGGACATAACATAATTTTCCAGTGGCTGCCGGGCCACTGCGGCATTCATGGCAATCACCAGGCTGACGAAGCTTCCCGTTCTGCCCACAATGATGGAATCCCCGTTAATATCCCCGTAACGAGAGCTGACGCAGCGTGTGGGCTTCGTTCTTTGAGGCTGGAGCTCACACTTTCAGCGTGGAACTCTGGTGAGTTGTGCAACCGTCGCCTCAGGACTTTGGACCCTGGACTGCGCCTCTGTCTTCCGTGTAATGTAGCGCGTCGTGAAGCAACACTACTGTGTCGTCTATGGCTCGGTGTTGCCTTCACGAATAAGTATGCTTTCCGGATCGCGATGGCCGACAGCCCTTCTTGTGTGAACTGCGCCTGTGATGAGACAATCACCCATATCTTGTGTGAGTGCCCTGCCTTTGTAGCCGAAAGACATAAGCTGCGATGTGCTTTGGACCGCCTGGACCCTCGCCCTTTCACAGAGGCCAAGATCCTCGGTCCGTGGCCACAACAGTCAACTGCCATCAAGGCTTACAAGGCACGCTTTCGCTTTTTGAGAGCGACTGCCTTAATTGACAGACTGTGATTATTTCCCGTTACTTCTCTCTTTCCTCTTTAATTCCCCTCATTCCCTTCCCCTGTGCAGGGTAGCCAACCGGAATCCTTTCTGGTTAACACCCCTGCCTTTCCCTCTCTCTCTCTCTCTTCACTCGGTTGCAAGCATATGTGAAACTCAGGATGAGTTTGATTAATTCGCGGTCTCTCCATCGCACAGCACCGCCCGAAAACTGCCAACTAGGGTCATCGCGACCGCACCTCTACTCGCGCAGTAATCTCCTATTACTTCTACGCCATTATTTATCTCCTACGCCCAGACTGTGAGAAAACCAAACCCCAGGGGCTCCAGTTAGCGTTCTACTTGAAGTATATGCCAGATTGTCAAAAAGGACTCTAAGTAATTACATAAACTAAGTTTCTTACTTATTTATTTATTTATTATACCCTCAGAGCCATTACGGCATTACAGAGGGGAGTGGTTACAAAAAATGAAATTTAACAAACAGGAGTTAATTAAACAGGCAAAGTACAAACATGACTACTACACATACATTGTTAGCTAAGGCGTTCAGGGAAAGAAAAAAAAAACAATAACACAGTATAAAATGCATCCTAGTTGAACAATGTTAGCTATGACATTCTTGAATAAATGATGATCGGTGATGGTGGCCGTCGAAGAAGGAAGGTGATTCCACTCATTCGATGTGCGTAGTAGGAATGGCTGAAAAAAAGTTTTAGTTCTGCAGAAAGGGATGCCAACCTTATGAATGTGATCTAGTCTTGATGATAGGTGCTGAGGGGGTGAGATAAGTTCGGTATGAAACTACGGGTGATAGAATAACTTGTGAAAAAGGGAAAGGCGAAAAATTTTGCGACGTGATGATAAGGATGGTAGGTTAAGGCTAGATTTCGTGGCACTGATGCTTGCTGTTCTGGTATAGTTAGAACGAATGAAGCGAGTAGAGTTATTTTGAACCATTTCCAAAGCTTGTGTTAGGTTTGTTAGGCCGGGATCCCAAATTGACGCGGCGTATTCGAGTTTGGGCCGTATTAGAGTTTTGTAAAGGAGTAATTTTAAAGAGCATGGTGCTTTAGAAAAATTGCGTCGTAAGTAGCCAAGCATTCGATTAGCATTGGATATTATATGCGCGATGTGAACAGCCCATGTTAGATCAGAGGTGATGTGAAGGCCAAGATACTTGTAAGTAGTTACCGGATCTAAAGGTTCGTTATTAAGAGAATACACAGGAAGTTCATTAGCATTTCTTGACACACGCATAAATTTACACTTGTTAACATTTAATTCCATTAACCATAACTTACACCATGCAGAAACAGCGATAAGGTCTGATTGTAATCTGGTTACATCGTCATCACAAGTTATTTCGGTGAAAATTACACAGTCATCAGCAAAAAGGTGAATGTGGGAGGAGACGCAGGAAGGTAAGTCGTTAATATAAATGAGAAATAAAAGGAGCCCAAGCACAGAGACTTGAGGTACACCCGAGTGAACTGGACAGTGCTCCGAGGTTACGTCATTAACTGAGACAAACTGTGAGCGGTTAGTCAGGAAAACCTCAATCCAATACAGAATTTTGGTATCAAGGTTTAGTTGATGCAATTTATAGATTAATAAACTATGACATACCTTATCAAATGCTTTGGAAAAATCTAAAAATATTAAGTCAGCTGCTGAAGAGTGATCAAGTATTAGGTGCAGTTTATGCGTGAACGAGACTAGTTGGGTTTCACATGAGTATATTTTGCGAAAGCCGTGCTGAAATTGTGAAAAAAATGAGTTCGCTTCTAAAAAGTTGGCAATCTGAGAAAAGAGGATATGTTCAAAAATTTTGCATAGTATACTGGTTAAGGAAATGGGCCGATAGTTAAGTGGGCAATGTTTTGTACCTGATTTGTGGAGTGGAGTCACCTTCCCAACTTTCCATTCAGCAGGCAGTGAACCTTTGTCAAGTGATTGCTGAAAAATCTTTGAAAGTATAACGGAACAATATGAGTCAGTGTTTTTCAGAAACTTTGGATTAATTAGGTCACAGCCAGTAGTAGATGAAAGTTTCAGTGATGTGATTACTTTTTCTACGCAGACTGGTTCAATGGTTAAAGGGTACATTACAGCAAAGTCGTAAGAGTGTGTAGTTGGATGAGTGGCATGGGTGGGTTTCGAAGAGTTGCGTGTAAAAACCTCATTAAAGATGGATGGAGAATGTTCAAAACTCAGAGCTTCACTAGCAGACAAGAAAAACACCGAAGAAAATTTTCCGCATTACTTAAAGTATGTGCCAGAATATAAAAAAAGGCTCTAAGTAACTACATAAACTAAGTTTATTAAGTTCAAATTCAGAGCTTCACTAGCAGACAAGAAAAACAACAAAGAAAATTCTTCGCAAGCACATGGTGAACTGGCCATTAGTAAGCAGAACTCTCTTACTTTTAGTAATGTAAGCATACACGCGTTTTTCTGTTCCGTTTGTGGGCATTCTGGGATCGCCATTTCTGGCTATTGATTTCTCTCAGGATTAGGGTTGGCCTCTATTTAGCCTCCGAGAAGCTTGCGGAGTTAAGCCAAGCATGCCTAGTAAACTTGTCTCGTTATGCATTCAGTTTCTCCTTGGCGTCTCGCCACTCATTTGGCCAAAGGCTCATGAAATCGGAGTCCTTCGACGCTTCCTCTATCGCCGCCTCAATTTTGGCCAGCTGCTCCTTCGTAAGGGTTTCCCGCCAACCGCCGACTTTTCCGACCCGTACAAAACTGAACACTTCCTTGGACCTCTCACGACTTTCGTCTGTGGCCATTTTTTCCATCATTTCCAAAATTTTTGGATTCTTAACAAAGAGGAAGGCGAGGTCTTGATGGCTGGTCTTCACCACACCCTTCATATGACGCACGCTACTCCTCTCCAGGACGGTCTGAAGCAGATCTTCGTCATCTTCCAACGGCCAAGCGTATTCCTCGCCAAGAAACCGGGCCAACTTAAGTATCATGCCTTTAGTGTCTTGCGCCAGCTGTTCGTAGGTAATGAAGAAAACGTTACTTTCGTCCTTGAGAGCGTAACCAGCCTTAATGTGCTTGAAGTAGTCGCCGAATCCGCTCTGGCCTTTCACAAAGACGTCGAGCACCTCGTCGAACGAGGCACCGCGCAAGTGCCACTCAGGCATCGCGTTCATGAAGTGGTAATAAGAAATGGCCACGTCCCACGGGTTTCGAGCGACGTACACGTACTTGGCCTTCTTGTCGAAAGGAAAGCGATGCATGTGGAGATGGGTACGCATCGTTCGCGGTGCCTCCATGCCTTTGATATCCTCTTCGCCCTGGTACTCAATGAAGGGGGCACGCTTCACGAACTCTTCGAAGTCACGTGGACCTTCTCCTTTGTGAAGGATAAGTTGAATGATCTGCTGCACCCAGTGGGTACCGCATTTCGGGAACGCCACCTGGAAAGCATTGGGAAACCATTACTACAACAATATTGGTATGTATTAACTACGTATTCTGGAAGGACATGGTTCCAGTCGAAAATAAAATTTGCTCGCATGGAAATGTTTATTTTAAAAATAAAGTTGCTGCAAGTATACAATACTGGCGTATGCTCCTATTCATCATATTAAGTTAAGATTCCTCTAGTTGACTGATTCTCATTTATAGCGAGTCAATGCAACACGCTGAATGATTAACGACGGTACTCGCACTGACATTTTATTTCAGAAACTCCGCGGAAATGAAACACGAAGAGCTATCTCTGCCAAAAGTAACCAGTCTAAAGGGTTTGTTTCTTAGCCTCGAAGTGGAGGACTAGTTGTTACGGGAGCATACTTGGCTCGTTGTGCGAAAACCCCCCCGTAGCCAAAAAGCCATGGCAGGCACGCGTGGCAGAAACGCGCGGCAGACGCGCCGCACGTCAGTGCGACTCTCCCCCTTCGAGAAGGGCAAGTTCACTTCCGGGATGAATGGAAACAGGTTTTTTGGGGGGCGAGCTTCCACCTCCCTGGGGTCTCCCTGGGGTCTCAGGCCAGGCCCCCGAGCGCCGCATTTAAAAGGAGCACGATAGCGATCCGCTGGCACTCGCACGCAGCAGCAGTGGACGACACTGGTCAACACGTTTAAACTCGGTCTACTATCCTTCGCAGGTTGGTGGCGTTTCACTTCTTTTGTATAGCTAGTAACATCTTTACTCCCTCTGCTGCTGCTGCGGTTCAGAATTTTGCTTTGTGATGGATTGAATGGCATGTCACAACCCGGTACCTGATGACGCTGTTTTTTTAACTTGTCTCTCATGTGATTACCCGTACCACCTCGGAAAATGTTCTGGTATATCGGCGAGGAATTTCAAAAGCAAAAGCGAAGCGCTCATGTCTACTTGGAATTGCCCAACCTGTGAGTCAGCTCAAAAGCGGCAAGGAAATGTGTCCGAACAATCGCAAGGATCTAACGTCGAGCTCAGGCTTGCTGAGTTGAATGAAAAGTTCGCTTTATTGCTTCCTCTTGTGGCTAAGGTTGACGCCCTTGCACAGCTAGTTGATAAAGTCAATGGCATTGAGGAAGCAGTACAAATGATGTCCGACAAGTATGATACCATCCTAAGCATGCTTGACAAGCAGGCCTCCGACGTTGCGGTTTTGCAGAAGAAAGTTGAGTCTATTGAGCAAGGAAATGCAGCAGACACAACAGAACTTAAGCAACAGCTCAATGAGCTACAGCAGTACAGTCGAAGGCAGAATATGGAGGTTCATGGCTTCAATGTGGAGGCAAATGAAAACCTGCTTGACAAAATGAATGGTCTGGCCAGCAAGCTCGAGCTTCCGCAGTTGGCGAACAGTGATCTTGACGCTCTGCATCGTCTTCCGCAACAAAAAGGGAAAGAACCTAGGGTACTTGTCCGATTTGTTTCAACACATTTGAAAGAAACATGGATGAATTGTCGATCACGCCTGCAAACTGACGCCCCAGAGATAAGCTTCCTTGATAATCTCACACCCATGAATAAGCGGCAACTGTGGTTGGCACGTGAAAAAGGTAAAGCAAAAGGCTATGAATTTGTGTGGCAGAAAAACGGGCACGTCCTTGTGCGAAAGGCTGCAGGCATGAACGCCATTCGCATCCGAGATGAAAATGACCTGAGTAAAATAGAGTGATAGCATTGATGTATCACTCTTGGTGCGAACTGTTCACTAAATGCCATTCGTAACACGCGACTGTGTTTATCACGATTCCACTTCTTTTGATGTTCTAAAATCGGCCGCAAAAGCCCGGTCCACATTTTCCTTTTATCACGCAAACGTGCGTAGCTCAAAAAATAAGGATGTGGAGGTCAACATTTTTTTATCTTCTTTAAACCATAGTTTTGATGTATTGGCATTCAGTGAAACATGGTATGCAGATACTGCCGACATTGTCCACTTCGAAGGATACAGGTGCGAAACCATGTCTAGAAAAAATAAGAAAGGCGGTGGAGTTGCACTGTACATTAAAAATAATCTTTCGTGTCAGGCTATGCCAGAGTACAGTTTCTCAACTCTGCGCTATGAAACGCTTGTTATCAAAACAAGTGGTTGTGTGTTTGGTGTTGTATATCGACCCCCTTCTGCGTCTATGCAAGAATTTTTTTCTTTTCTTGATAATACATTAGATATGCTGTCTTCTGATAAGAAACCAATTGTAATTATGGGTGATTTTAACATAAATGTGTTGGAAGAATCACCGGCAACAAGTTACTTTCTCGACATCATATCTTTATATGGCTTCTCTAACATTATTAATGTGCCTACACGTGTTACTAGCTCGAGTGAGACCCTAATTGATTTATGCCTGACTAATTACGACGAACAGGACCCGATGTCAGGTGTCTTGTTCAGCGATTTTAGTGACCACCTGTCAACCCTTTGCTTTATTCCAAGATCGCGTGCACAAATCACTGCACTTAAATCCTCGGAAATTACGGTTCAGCCTATAGCACAGGAAAAAATTCAACACTTCCGAAACTTGGTTTCCTCTGTAAATTGGAACGACTGTCTTCGCGAAATCGACCCCAATGTAGCATACAATACGTTTATAGAAAAAATAATAGAGTTGTACAATTGCGCTTTTCCTATAGCAATCTTAACCAAGTGCAAAAAAGCACGAAAATCTTGGATTACTTCTGATTTAGTAAAGCGCATTAGAGCCCGAAACCATCTGTTTGGCAGATTTATAAAAACGAAAGATTTGTCAATTCTAGAACAGTATAAAAAAGTTAGGAATAAATTAGGCTCGGACCTAAAGAAATCTCGAATTCATTACTACAGTGGAAGGTTTTCAGAAATTTACTATGGTCCGCAGAAAACGTGGCGTACTATCAAGGAACTTCTGCAAAGATCGCAAACACAAATCCAGCTTGAAATGGAAATAGGGGGGGAGGTCCTAAGAGGTGAAGCTCTTGCCAATGTAATGAACAAACACTTTTTAACTTCTGAAAATTTTGATGGGGCTGGCTCTGGACATTTTGAGACATACTTAGAGCATAGGCTAGCAGATACGATGTTTTTGTCTCCAACTAGCCCTGAAGAAATCTGCAGCCTAATATATAGCTTAAAAAACAACTTTTCCTCTGGTTATGATGGTATCAAAGCAGCACCAATAAAAACAATTTCTGACTTAATATGTGTTGTGCTCTGCCATATAGCAAATCTTACTTTAACAACAGGCATTTTTCCAGAGAAAATTAAAATAGCGAGGGTGGTGGTCCTTTACAAAGGCGGCACGGTGAACGATCTTGGAAATTACAGGCCAATTTCAGTACTTCCTCTGTTCTCAAAAATCTTTGAAAAGGTTATTAATTCTCGGATTACTAGCCATCTACAGAAACACAACTTGATATGTAGCAGTCAATATGGGTTTCAGAAACATAAGTCAACTGAATCTGCCTTACTTAGTATAAAATAAACACTTATTCAGAACATAGAAACTCATATCTATACCCTGGACATATTCTTAGACTTTAGCAAAGCGTTCGACTCCATTAAACATGACATACTTATTAGAAAACTCCCGTTCTATGGAATACGAGGCATTTCCCTTACACTACTAGAAAGTTATCTCTCAAATCGTTCCCAATATTTCGTTGCCAATAACGTTAAATCTGAACTTAGAAACATAATATATGGTGTACCGCAAGGCTCCATACTGGGTCCTTTGTTATTCCTTCTCTATATTAACGACATTGTATCAATACCAGGCACGCCAGAAATCATTCTCTATGTAGACGACACCAGCGTTTTCTTTTCTACACCTAACTTATCAACTGCAGTTGCTACTATAAATATATGGCTGACGAATTTGTCACAGTGGCTTGCAGCCAACCAACTAGCACTCAATGTTAATAAAACCAAATATATTGTATTCTCTTCTAGCAACATACCAATTCACCTCGCTAATCCGATAATTTTCCAGTCTCGACCTTTAGAGCGCGTTACGCAAGTGAAATTCTTAGGCGTACAATTCCACGAAAATCTCCTCTGGACACCACATATTCAGCGCATTAAGCGTACCATAACACAATGCATTGGAATGCTCAACAGGCTTCGCCCATTTCAACCGCTCCGGCTAAAGCGCCAGCTTTATTTCAGTGCAGTTCATTCAAGGTTGCGGTATTGTTTGCTTATCTGGGGAGTCACTGGAAAAGCAAATCTTGAAAGCCTTTTTTTATTGCGAAAGAAATCTATTCGCTTTATCGAAAATTTATCAAGATATGACTCTACATCTTACTACTTCAGCAAAAACCAAATACTACCGATACAAGCATTATATTATGAGCGACTGTCTCAGGTGGCATTCTTGGAACTCATAGCCAATCGTCAACAATTTTTTTCTAAATACACGACCGATCAAACACGATATGAGTTCAGGCACACAAAAATACAGAAACCAAGAAACAGAACAAACTATGGTAGGCAGTCTTTAAACTGGCAAATCCCAAACCTTTTGATCTCCCATCCTGACTTAATTGATATTATGGAGAAATCTTCCTCTCTCTTTGCTTTTCGTAAGCGGGCGAAAATTTATTTTCAGGAAAATGCACTATCATTTTTTTTTCTGCTTACATCTTTCTATTGATCGCACATTTGTTTTATTTTTTGTGTACCCAGTTAGTCTCTATATACGAGGGGGTACCCAAAAGAAACCGGACTAAATTTTTTGGTCGGCAAAGCTTCTATGGTACCGCGTTTTGCCACTAGTAGCGCATAGAACGAACATTCCAGAGTCAGTTAGCCGAGTGCCGTCGTTGAAGGAGGTCAGACTAGTTTAGGCAGCGTTTTAGAGTGACGACTGTTTTGTGTGAATGTCGTTTTTGCAATGGCTGATTTTCGTGAACAGCGTGCGCCGGTGAAATTCTGATTTTTGCTCGGAAAAAGTAGAATGGAAACTCTTGAAATAATAAGAAAGACGTACAAGGACGATGCTATGGGGACAACTCAAGTGTTCCTGAATCGAATCCTGAATCAAAGCAACAATCATGCCAATGGAAAACTTCAAACTCACCTCGCCTCAAGAAAGCGCGTCAGGTGAAACTAAACCTCAAAACAATGCTGATTTGTTTTTTCGACGTGAGAGGAGTCGTCCATTGAGAATTTGTTCCGCAGGGTCAGACAGTTAGCCAGGCTTTCTACTTGGATGTTTTGAAAAGATTTGACAACAGTGTGCGGTGGAAGCGGCCAGATTTGTGGCGGTCGGGTGACTGGTTTTTCCATCATGGCAATGCCCCTGCTCACACAGCCCTGTCTCTACGACAATTTTCCACCAAAAATGGCATGACCCCTATTCCTCAACCCTCATACTCTCCCGACCTTGCCCCGTGCTACTTTCTTTGTTTCCTAGAATGAAAAAATAGGTGAACGGAAAGCGTTTCGCTGATGTTGCTGAAGTGAAGAAAAAAACGACGGATGCACTGTCAAGCATCAAAAAAGATGAATTTAAACAATGTTTTGAAAAATGGAATCAAAGATTCGACAAGCGTATCATTACAAGTGGGGAATACTTTGAAGGAGATTGAAGGTCTGTGCTTAAAATGTGAACAAATAAGTTCAAACAAAAATAAGTCCGGTTTCGTTTGAGTACCCCCTCGTATATGTGGGATCTGTATCTGCTCTTGCACTGCTCTGTTTTGTGTTTTTTTTCTTTCTTTTCCTTTTCTAGGTATACTATAATTTTCCATACATATTTTTGATCTATGCTCTTGCACTGTCCTTTCCTGTGATTTTTTTAGACGTGGTCTCTGCTTAATAAGAATATAATGAATGTTTCTATTAGGAAGTTGTGTTGCACAAACATTTACACTGTGATCATTATATTGTTTATGTATGTGCATGTATGTGACCCTTGCTGTTGTGTTCGAGTGGTGCTTAGGGCCCCAGTCAAGCGGATTGATTTTCGCCTTTTGCCCTCTGCACCAAGGCACTGTGTTTTCTAAATTTTCCTGAACAAAAAAAAATCCCCCTCCCCTCCCCCTCCTTCGGATAACAATTCTGACCACGCTCAAAACTGGCGAACTGGGGCGGTTGGCCCCTCCACCGCATGCACTGGACGAGATGCCAGTGTCCCTCCTGACTTCATGTAGTGCATGTAAACAGTGTTGTGTCGCCTGAAATACGATGCGCCACTGTCATATTTTTGTAAACGCGGATAGAGATATCCAAAAGGGAAAGTCCCCGTCGCCGCCGCAAGTTGGCCTGCAGCTTTCGGAGAGTGAGGTTGCGTTTCTACAGAGTCTTCATCGTCCAAGTTGAATCGCTCGAGTCTAAATCTTCAGGCGAGACAGCAAAGCGTGTCCGTAGGCGGCACTTCACTGCCAATGAAGTCCGCGAGCATTTCAACGCAGCGAAACGTGCGAAGCGAGCTGCTACGCCGAAACAACGTTCACCCAGAAGTCCCCGACAGCAGCTAAGCGATTCTTTCCCATTTGGCATTATAAGGACTACTTAGGTACCCCGAAAACTTTTTTAATCCTTTAAGCTCTAAATATGTGCAAGGTAAGGAAAAGGTTGGTGTCCACCTTTCGGCACTTTGTGCTGCTTTGGAATTTCTGAGGGCATTAATATACGGCTCCGAATCAAACCTATTCCCGGGTTACTTTTATCAAAGCTGATGCAATCATTCATAGGCGATTGGCTATTTTAAGGAAATTTAAAACGATCTCAGTAAATTTGATAAAATAAAAGGAGGTCAGAAGCAGGATATGGTCACTATCTCCATTTTACGCCTATTTCGGTAGAAGGAGCACTCAAACGTTAGGAAGAATCATTGCAACAGAAGGCCCTTCTGTTTTCCACATACAGTCCGCCACAGAAAGACAGAGATAATAACATACTGGCTATTATCTGCTTGCCGAGTACTTCTGCATCAATGGAAAAGAACTGCCAGATGTGCCAGTAGCCCGTAATACATATATTACCCAATAAGGCAGGTATCATAAATATCCTCTCAAGTGTTATCTTATAGACATCGCATGTCCCGACCTGCTTCCCTGCTCAAATTATGGAAGGGCAAGAATTTTCTGCGTCAGAAGTGAAAATGCCGGTCCTCATTGGGACAACTGCGGGGGATTATTCTTCCAGCTACATAATGGTGGCTTATTATTCTGAGAGCTTCAGGTCATCTGCCAAGAGAAGGCGGCTGTCAGTGCTTTCATATCGTTGATATATATTGCCACGCGCCTAACGCCCCGCGCGGCCTCCGCGCTGAATCGAAGACGACGACGAAGCGGCGGTGGACTCTCGCGGCGCGCTTGTTCTGTTTGGTGTCGTGGAAGCTGGCTCTGTAATTAAAAGAAGGCTCCCAGTCTTGGGTTCTTCCCGACGCCTACCTTCACGGCTCCTCTGCTCGTGACACTGGTGGAGGTGCGGGGTAACTCCAAGGTGGCCGGAAGTCGGTTCATCATGGCAGGCAAGGAGGACTTCATCCCGGAGATCGGACGGTATGACGAGCAGGTAAGTTGTCGGACTTGAAGTAGAGTTCTTTTTATAAAGCACCCCTCTCCGCAGGCAGAACGATGATAGTCCACGAGCTAGGTATCGTGGTATTTCAGGGCGCCCGCCTTCGAGGTGTTCGATGAGCAGACCCAGCTCGGCGTCGGCACGCTGTCTGGAAACGAGCTCAGACGTGCTGACCGCTCCAAGAAAGCTATCATCATCGGTGGTGCCTTCTGGAGGAGGTTCGACGGGAGCGCGTGACAAGCTGTCAGCGTCTGTGTGCTTCCGGCCTGACTTGTAGGTGACGGTGAAATCGAATTCCTGCAGGCGTAATGCCCAACGTGCTAGGCGGCCGCAAGGGTCCTTTAAATTTTTCAACCATCACAGCGAGTGGTGGTCAGTGACGATACAAAACGGTCTACCATACAGGTATGGGCGGAACTTAGCGGCGGCCCAGACTACCGCCAAACATTCTTTTTCCGTAGTAGAGTAGTTCAACTCAGCGCGCGACAGTGCGCGGCTCTCGTAGGCAATTACTTTGTCGACACCATTTTGCCGCTGTACTAGAACGGCGCCAAGACCGACGTTGCTTGCATCCGTGTGCACCTCCGTGTCAGCATCTTCGTCGAAATGTGCCAGGATGGGCGGCGATTGGAGTCGGCGTCGTAACTCGTCGAAGGCAGTCTGCTGTTCGTTGCCCCAGGAAAATGACGTGTCATCACGGGTTAGGAGTGTCAGGGGGCTGGCGAGCTGGGCGAAGTTTCTAATGAAGCGGCGATAGTAGGAGCACAGGCCCAGGAAGCGTCGGACTGCTTTTTTGTGGGCGGGAACCGGAAAGGCAGCAACGGCAGCAAGCTTCTGTGGGTCAGCGCGGATTCCGTCAGCACTAATGACGTGCCCGAGGAACTTCAATTTGGTGAACCCAAAGTGGCATTTTTCTGGTTTGAGGGAAAGGTTGGCGGATCGAACGGCTTCGAGGACAGTCCTGAGGCGGTGCAGATGTTCCGTGAACGTTGCGGAAAAAATTATGACATCATCAAGATAAACAAGACAGGTCTGCCACTTCAAACCGGTGAGAACGGTGTCCATCATTCTTTGGAACGTGGCAGGAGCACAGCAGAGCCCGTATGGGAGGACGCGAATTCATACAGCCCGTCCGGTGTGATGAAGGCGGTTTTCTCACGGTCCCTCTCATCAACTTCTATCTGCCAATAACCACTTCTGAGGTCGACCGAAGAGAAGTACTTGGCTTCACGAAGTACGTCGAGTGAGTCGTCGATACGCGGGAGCGGGTACACGTCTTTCTTGGTCACACGTACTGTTCAGCTTCCTGTAGTCGACGCAGAACCGTAGTGTCCCGTCTTTCTTTTTCACGAGGACGACAGGAGACGACCACGGACTGCTTGACGGTTGGATGACGCCGTCTGTGAGCATCTCTTCGACCTGTGTTTGAATAGCATCGCGCTCACGAGGGGACACACGATAGGGCTGCTGATGGATGGGTCGGGCTCCTTCATGCGTGGTAATGCGGTGTTTAACTATCGACGTTTGGCGCACTTTAGACGACGACGTGCACATGGAGAAATTGCTGCAGCAGAGATCCCATCAGTACGACCGGCAACTGCGTCAAACTTCGACTCTATCAACGTTGGACCGGTTCGACCATGAACCCAGGACGAATCCGGACTCCCTTCGCGAAATTATTCGTTCCGTGGTCCGCGAGGAGCTGCAGCACCTTCAAGCCACCTTTGCCCCTCGCGTCGATTCCGTCACCAGCGTCATCCGCGAGGAAGTCCGGCAGGCCCTCAGGGCTCAAGACGCTGCAGTTGTGCCAGCGCCGCAACCGACCCCATACGATCCCGCGCCGTACCCGACTCCTGTCCAGCCAGTCACGTACGCGGACGTCGTGCGCCGCGCGGCCCGACCTCCTGGACCTTCGCCTTACACCCCACCATTGGTCGCGGTCCACTCTGCCCAGCCGACTCCTTACTGGGCGCATCGGCGCCAGGCACCGCGGAAGACTGACCTCTGGCGGACTCCGGATCAACGCCCGCTCTGCTACCACTGTGGTGAGGCCGGCCATCTGTACCGGCGGTGCCCCTATCGCGAAATGGGACTACGCGATTTTTCTATCGACAGCCCCCGTCCACGCCCTGGAGAGCGCCCTCAAGACATCGCTGAGTATGTCACCCGCCAGCGTAGTTCACCTTCTCCTCCGCGCCGAGAGTCGCGATTGCCCTCTCCACGCCGGTCTTCGCCCTCTGGGTACCGTTTCGCCCCAGGCCAATGTGGTTCCTCGAGCCATCGTCGCGAAAACTAGCTCCGGCGGCCTTTGGAGGCGAGGCCGCCGAACGCCGTTCCGACCCAAAGCTTCCACCGCCGCAGCAACTGAATCGCCTCGACGTCGCACGCCGCATCGCTGCACAGTTTTCCCCGACGCGCTTTTCGTATCGCCGCTATGCCGCAACCTCGATCGCCGACCCGCTTCCGCCGCCGCACCGACCCAATCGCCCCGACGCCGAACGCCGCATCGCCGAAGAGTTTCCCCCAACGCGCCGCTTGAATCGCTCCGACAGCGCAACCCCAGTCGCCGACCAGGTTCCGCCGCCGCACCGACTGAGTCCTCCACAACAGCCATCGACGGGCCGTGCTGAAGGCAGGGTCTCCTTGAATATCCCTGTTCTCGTCGACACAAAGGAGGTCAGCTCGTTGGTTGATACGGGCCCAGATTACTCTATCCTTAGCGGACGGCTTGCGACGGCCCTGAAAAAAGTGACGACCCCCTGGGACGGCCCCGACATACGAACGGCAGGCGGACATCTTGTCGCATCACTCGGCATGTGTGCGGCCCGGGTTACGGTTCGAGGCTGCACATTCGTTGCCACTTTTCTCGTTCTCCGCGAATGTTCTCGCGATGTCATCCTTGGCATCGACTTTCTTCGCGAGCACGGTGCTATCATTGACCTCCCGAACCGCTTGGTGACGTTTTCTACCGCAATGGCCACAGAAGAACCTGCGCACCAGGGTTCTCGGTCCGCGCTGCGAGTCGCCGACGATAACGTTACGGTGCCACCACGTGCCAGCATTCTCGCTAGAGTTACCTGCGACGAGCCCCATACGGGACTCCGGGTTGTCGAGCCTAATTGTCTCCCTCGTACTCACTAAGGGGGTTGCGGTGGCACGGGGCCTTGGATCCCTTCATGACGGTTGTACAGAGGTCCTTGTCACCAACTTCTGCAATGAGCATCGACATCTGTTCCGTGGCACAGCCATCGCTTACACGCGCAGGAAACCGCGACGCAGGAAACCACCCAGTTCACCCCGTTCCGTCTCGTGTATGGCAGAGAGGTCCGCATGATGCTAGACGCCATGCTGCCGTACGGCGACGCAGAGCTCCCCCCTGAAGCAGGCCAGTTCGTGGAACAAGCAGAGCAGGCCCGTCAGCTGGCCCGCTTGCACATCAAGGACCAGCAATCCGCCGATGCCCGACACTACAACCTTCGGCACAGGGACGTGCACTACGAGCCCGGCGACTACGTGTGGGTGTGGACACCCGTGCGCCGCAAAGGATTGTGCGAAAAGTTTATAAATAGGTATTTTGGCCCGTACAGAGTCCTGCGCCGCCTGAACAGCGTCAACTACGAAGTTGTTCCCCATGGAACTGTGATTGTCGGCCCTCAGCGTCAACGGTCTGAAATTGTGCATGTAGTGCGCTTAAAGCCGTACTTTTCGCGTGACTGAGCGCTGTGTTTAAGCTGTGTTTCTTACCCTTTTCCCATTACCCCACGTGTGACCTTGACTCTCGCCGCATCTCATCTAGCGCACATTGTATAGTTCACCTCACCCCCATTCTTCTTGTTTTTGCTCCGCCTCCTCTCACTGTACATACCCCATTCCACATCGAGACGATGTTTGCTTTCGCGGGGGGGAATAATGCCGCGCGGCCTCCGCGCTGAATCGAAGACGACGACGAAGCGACGGTGGACTCTCGCGGCGCGCTTGATCTGTTTGGTGTCGTGGAAGCTGGCTCTATAATTAAAAGAAGGCTCCCAGTATTGGGTTCTTCCCTACGCCTACCTTCACGGCTCCTCTGGTCGTGACACTATTTTGGTTTGTCTATGCAGCGCACATACTGAAATAGAGGTTTAAGATGAAGAAATGAACAATAATAGTAAAGGGGTCCTGTGTTACGGTCCCTGACGTTCTCTAGTAGACGCCGAATTGCTTTCCGCAAGCTGCGCTCGTTAGATGCACTCTTACTTAAATAACCATTGTTTCATACGATATAATGCATTTGACGATGAATCTTGGTTATCTTAGCGATATTTGCGAGACACCTCAATTAGGCTTCTAGCTCAAAAGAAATCATTGCCCTTACTTGCACCACGTCTCCTTCTTGCAGCTTAAGCTCCGCCGCCTTGAAGAAGAGCTCTTCATTGGCGAGAATGCTGTATGGGGTGCCGTCCACCATCTTGAAAGGAGCTTTTCGCTCTTTGGAACCCATCACGGTGCTGTTCAGTCCACTGCATTGAAAAATTGCAAGTAGACATTTACAATGCACCAAAAGGCGGCTGGCAGTATTGATTCAATAAAAAATAAAATTTCGCACAGACATTGAAGCCGAGAGCACTTCCATTTATATAAGCTGTTTTATTCTTTGAACTCTAAACTGCGGTAGAATGATGTTTGCCATGACCGATCTCTTTTCATACCATAGTTCTCACGCGTGTTATTGGATGCCGAATACGGTGACAGAGGAAATAATGTGTGGGGTGGAGGTGTGGATGCTGGTTGGTTTATGGGGTTTAACGTCCCAAAGCGACTCAGGCTATGAGAGACGCCGTAGTGGAGGGCTCCGGAAATTTCGACCACCTGGGTTTCTTTAACGTGCACTGACATCGCACAGTGCGCGGGTCTCTAGAATTTCTCCTCCAAAGAAATTTAACCCCCGCGGCCGGGATCGAACCCGCGTCTTTCGGGTCAGCAGTCGAGCACCATAACCACCGAGCCACTGCGGCGGCGTGTGGATGTCGGGGCAGGGCTGCACGCTAGCAGGCGCAACGCACGGTAGCACACAAGGTCACGGACACCATCAAGCACGGCCACGGCTCGCTGTGTTTGTTGCACTCGACATCCGCACTAATTATCTGGGAGTAAGCCATCCGTCAGCGGCGGCCTCATGGACGATGTGGACGCCGGCAAAATTTGTCCACCTGATGCTCAATGCACAGTAGTCACTTTATTGAATTTGAAGTCCCATTCGAGCAATAGTGCAGAATCGATGCTAAACAAAAAAGAAGGCTGTCATGGGCGTGCTTCGAAAATACAAATTATCGAGGTTCTGCACGTGACAACAATTTCTACAGTATATCTTCATTAAAACGTCTTCTTTCCAGGTGTGTTGCTGCTGACGCATTCTGCCAAGCTCTAGTCATACCCGATAAAGCACGCTTATACTCTTGCTGAACAAAGGCGAAGGTTTATTTTACAGTTTAAGTAATGACTCTCGGAATTGGCGCATCCCAAATTGCTACAAGCTATCAAACTGCTCAATCTCCTGGGCCATGTTTCCTCGCAGGACCATGACACTGGAACTGTTATCAGGCATCAGGCATGTATTCATTAAGATATCATCTGCTTGGACCTGTGTGAATACGTACGAGGCAGAATCTGTTCGGAACCCACGACTAACGAAAGCGCGAGAAGCTTTGGGCAAGAGTGCCCCTGTAATCGCAGGCCTCACAAAACCGTGCTTGAATGGTGCTTTGTTATCCACAGAGAGTGTTGAGAGTGTGGGGCGTCGTATGATCCACTCGAAATCCCTTTCGTTAACATTCTTTTTGCACACCATTATCACTCCGAGCTTTCTCTATTACTGGAAACGTGTACGGAAACGAGCGGATGGTAACAATAGATTAGAATCGTAATGAAGGATTGTATCATAGAGGTCTTACATTCATTACCTCTCTAACATGTATAACTTACTAACAAACAAGCAGCGCAATCGCGGTTTCTCCGAGAAAATGGTGGATGAGGAAGGCGATATGTTGTCGTTCTCGGTTTCCATCTTTGCACAAAAACATAAATTTATATTCGTGTCTAAACTAGCACATCGTGTCTAAACTAATAAGTCGAGACGCCTTTAGTCGTTAAAACTCAGTCAAGAGTGAGAACGTACCTATCCCATTTTCAGCGCTAGCTGGATGTCGTTCCCCTGAGTATTGCTTACGTGCGGTACTAAATGTAAAACACTGAGCTCTAGTTCGGCTAATCACCCGTAGTAGATGTCTTTCAAATCAATCTTATTGACTTTAAATTCTCCTCAAACGGCGCATCCATCGTGCACTCATCCGCGATCAGGCCAGCCGCTTTCACACGATGAAGAGCGATTTCTGCCTTGTCTGACCGACTCACGAGGTCATCGCAATAAAAAAAACGCAAATTTGTCGTGAAATTTTAAAGCACGCCCGCTTCCACCCTTAGGCTGCACTGAGCAGCGGCCCTCAGTAGCGCCGCCATACTGGATGGATCGAAGCGCCATCTTTAAGTCGTGAAAATTGCGAGTGTGTACGTTTGCATTACCTTTAAATTCGCTGCCTTATACCATAAGGGGTCATCGGCTATTTTTTCCCCGTATTACGCGTCCACACGAGGTCCATTGGCACTACTTGGTCTCAGCTAGTTTATTGTGGACTCACATTTCTCCCCAAATTGACCCGCCTGATTTTTTACTTATTATGCCAACACCAGCATTTCTTCTGCAGCGTTTGCTGCATAGTCTTCAATTTATTCCGAGCCTTCTGGCATGATGCAGCTACACTCGTGCCTCGTTAATGTGGGCGCTTTGGTTCTCGAGCAATTGTGTGGAAGAAGCAAATCGTTCGCAATAATGAATGAAGAAGAAAAAAAATAAAATAGCGCTTTACGGTTACGGACTGCATCTTTGCATAGTGATGGGAGTGAAGTTAAATTGGGGCAATCTCGGAAAAATTAGGCGTATTGCTCGGGTCGCCAGTATTTTTAAAAACTTATGCTGAAGATTTAGGAAGTTTGTAGCATCTAGTGGTTCATAAAACGCGTGATGGTGCCGCTAGGCGGTGGAGTATCGCCTGCTACGACTGTTCACATCCGAAAAGCCCTTTACTGACTTTGCTGACAGCTGCTGAAGGGAGTTTTCAACGTAGCGCACAAATTTTTCTTTTTCGCAGCTATTCATGCCGTGCGGCAAACGGTAAGGTGCATCGTCCGGGCACCTTACGACTGTAAAGCATAAAACCACACACGTGCACAATAAAAAGGCCATTACTAGGGCATTCGTACTTACGCATTAGCTTTTGCTGGTGTTCTGCACTCAATATAGAAGAGGTGGGATATCTGGCAGAGGTACTCGAGATTTTGTTCGCATCACTGCCCGTAATAACGGGATAAAAATACATGAGTTCCTGTGGACTGCGTTCATTGACATCCTGTCCATTTTCCGGACAGCGAGTTTCAGTATTGAGGAGGCGTAAATGCATTGAAAAAGATTGGTTCCCGGAAAAATCCTCCGTAAGTCGAGTCGTCCATATTAACGAGGGTCGTATGAATGAAGCACGATTTTACTGCATGCTTTCGCCTTGAATAATATATTTACCCATCGACTAGTGACCTGAGAAGTGCACATCAGCACATTCTTTTTCCTTATTTTTGCGGTAAGTACTTGCCCCATGCAGATGTTATGTCTTACTACGTCCTGCACCTGACCGGCCGCCGGTCGCCCACTGGCATTCGCTTTTTGCTGCTGATTCCGACGCAGCAGGATGAAATCGAAGCTACGGCGGCTGAACTGCAATGGAGGCAAACTGAAAGACTGCCCGTGTGCTCTCTGAGGGGAGTGCACGTTGAAGAACCTAGGCGGTGTAAATTAAACCGCCTCCTTTCACTTCAGCCACCCTCTTATCCCATGTCGCTTTTTGACCCCGCATATCCAACCATACCATATTTGCAACGCCCAGCCGACTTTCGATAGAAATCTTTCATTTCCTGTTCAAATTGCGAAACATTTTAGCCTTTTTGTGTTCATATTATTTTAGCCCCACCAGTCGGCTTCGAGTGTTAAAGGGTTGTAGTCGTTCCGCAGTACATCAACCCCAGTTAGAACCCATTTGAAAGGAAGTATTGCTGCAGCGTATATTTGTCTTCCTTTTAAGCTACGCATTGAAGCTACGCCTGTTCTGATAAAATATGACATAAAATTTTCTCATCTCGTCACTTTCGTGTCATTCGTGCACCGGTGCCATCATTTTTTCATGCAGGCACATTCCTCAGAAAACGCTCTGAGGAGCAAAAATCTTTCAAGAGCTGAGCGAAAAAAAAAATTGCTGACTGGTATTTTATACTCGAGCGTATTTACGTCTAAAATGCTGAAATAGAATTACTTGCCTTTTGCCCCCTATGCTAAGAATGCTGGCGCGCCCAGGCTCCCAAGGGTCTAAAGAAAAGAGATAACAGTTTTTGTAATAAGGGCTGCTCTTTGGCCTAGGTTGGCTAGATGGTTTAACGCAGAAGGTTTTTGGAAATGCCATAACGTCTTTACCGTTTACTCCGGATAACTATCGTAGACAGCTATTCTTTTTATGCCAGTTTGCAGAGCTCTACATTTTCCAAGCACCCACTTCGGACGGAGGGACAACGAACAGCTGTACTCTTAGCTCAGAGGAGCGACCTCAGCAGCGGCGTCCATAATAGTGGCGTGCTCGACTCACCGTCCCGCAGTTATTTGCTCTCGCTCTCTGCTGCAGTGCTGCACTTGCTTATCACAAACGAGCCGCCGGCACCGGACGCCAAACACGTGCACTGAGCGTTCACCCGCGCCTGTCCTCATTGACGGTGTTCCCGTGGTCGGGTGTCTCTGACGTCACATTCACATGCCAGCTCAGCGGAGCAGCTATTCCGGTCTTGACAAGAACGGGCGCTCAGCGAGCCGCAATCCACAGAACAATGTTATCGGCAAACTACAAACAACTCGAGCCTTTTTTGTCTGACAATAAGTTCGCAAACAGATAGTTTTCTGGGCCATCGAAGGTCCTCGGTAAAAGAGGGTTCTCTCAATGTCGCATCACCACATCCATGGAGCTTGGCAGAAAGACAAGAACCTTTGACATATGAGTAGAGAGGAGGAGCCCAGAAATATCGCACATGCTCAAGTTGAGTAATTGGCTTAATGCGATTGAGAATATGCGCTATTTAAGCAAAAAATTTTGCCACAATGAGAGCTTCAGGAGTGGATATCAACAACGAACATATCTTTTATCACTTTTAACTGAACTGGCTAATATTTCTCTGCGAATTAATTTAGCACCCCCTTCCCCATTTTTCAATCGCTGGTAATTAGTTTTTTTACAAATGAATGTGATGTTTAATGTCGTCAGCCTGAATTTGCAAAAGCAGAAGAATCCGCTTGTTGGGACCTCAGGCACAATTTAAATATCTATTAGTACGATGTTCGTGAAAGAAGCATAATTTAGAAGTTTAACAGCCCCAATTCTACTCACTTTGTTCGGCACACGTTTGAACATTGCCTCATAGTGAGGCTTACAGTGAATGGGGGCAGACATAACGGAAATAGTCGATTGGTTTAAATAATGAAATAGTTCAAGAAAATCTAAATGTTAACTTTTAACCCAGAAAAGCGAAACGTTATTGCGAACACTTAATATGTGCTGTTTATTGAACTCTCTGCACTTTCTCCCTCTGTGCAGTTAGTGATTTGTTTACGGCTGTTAGCAGGAGACATGTCTAATCGGATTTTTTGGACACCGTTTACTTTCTACAATCACCTCTTACCAAGGCCACGAGTGCGCATGCGCAGATGGAAGCAGGCACCTGCACATGGTTCGTCGGTGCCCTTCGGTCATGCGCATTCGTGGCTGACGGCCGCAGTATGCAGTGTTGTGACCGTACTTCTGACCACGTGGGCCCGATCAAGCATCTACCGTGAACAATCATCGAGGCCGACAACCTCGCGACGGCGGTGGGAAGTGGGATGCTTGGAATGCCCCTCCGAGCCTCAGCGGATTAGTGTAGCAGGAATGTCAAGGGCCATTGTCAGCAGTAACCCCAGCGAAATTCCTTGAGCGGAGGTAACCACTATAGCGGCGTAGGCCGGGGACGCGCCGGAGGTATTGTCCGAGCGACCACAGCGGAGGCGACGTGCCGGCGCCGGTCACGCTGGCGGTTAATTGAAGAATTCTGTGTCCCCGACTCGCGTTCTGGGCAATCGGCGGGGAAGCAAGTTCATTCACCTGCTGGAAGACTTCGGGAGATTCCTTTCCCGCAGGGCTGGATGAGTCGGCATCTCCCCCTCTCATCGACCCAGCTGCGAGAGAGTGGAAAAGCTCGCACCTGCCCAGCCGTGGGTGGTAACAAGAACGTCCCCTTCGGTCCATCCGATTGGACAGTGCTCGTCGACCATTAATCCCCAGCCAGGGATCTGGGGAAACCGAACGATATTTAACTCGGCCGTGAGTGTGGCCGGAAAGAAGCCTGCTAGCTCCAGTCGACTACGGTTGACGAAGACGTTCCCCTTCCACTGAGAGCCATTCTCAGTCCCGCTCTATGTAAATAATGTAATTAATCATGTAACCTTGTAAATACAGTTTTTTCCTTCACTTCCCCTACTCCCCGTCTCCGGCCCACGTTTCCTTCCTCCTTCGGCAATGCGGCGGTGATCCTGGATCCGATGCCTGGTGGGACACGCTACTAGCACGGCAAAATATAACAGCAGCGATGTTAGAAAACAGGTTCAACGCTAAAACTCTGTTTCCCATTCTGAAAGAGAGAAGATAATCCAATGGTGATAAACAGAGGATTTAGCCTGCTTTTCGAAGTAGCTGACCGGCTGCGCAGTGCGTGGGAAGTAATCATATAACTTGAAGGTGGATTATTTATCGCTCAAGTGGAATCAGCCACAACACTTTGCTTAGTAACGCGATGGTCTTAAATGTCCCGGTCGGCGGAAGACCCGGCGTTGGCGTCACTGTAAAACCCACATTGGTCGAGATGGAAGTGACGTAGGAAAACTTTCGCTGAAAGCAAAAAAAAAAAAATTGTACAAGTAAAATTTAACCGCTTTTCGAACTGCGTGAAACTTCCTTAAAAATGTCTAAACGCAACAAACGCGTCAGCTGTCTTGATTACTGCTACTGCAAATAAGAGCACCTTATAATAAGCTATTTCATCTTCGCTGCTGTCAAAACGGAACAAAATTAGGGACTATCAATGTTACTTATGTGACAGAATGTGATTGCAAGGGCTTTGTGGCTTGAGCGTTCATTCTTTGCCTGCACCGGTGGACGGCAGATTCTTGCTCAAGCGACGGTTCCAAGCTATCGCAAAAAAATTCCAAAGGAAAGCGAAGGGACATTCACACCTATCTGAATCTACACGTATTTGGTATAGTAAATCAGCCTCTTAATTTGCCAAATTTTCTCAATTCTATGGCTGGCAGTAAACAAAAATTCCCAATGTTCTGATTGAAGCCATTAATTAAACATGAAATTATGCAAAACGAAATCTCGCTTCTGTACACAAAGCACAAATCTCAACCCGTTCATGTTCCTGCGCACTTTATGCCAAAGGAAACCAAGTTCCTACATTGAAAGAGTGGAGCGAGATGCTTTTCTTCTGTTATTCTTTTTTTTTGTTGTTCATATTTGCTGCAGAGCTCATTGCTGATATTTTTCAACCAGAGCACTGACATAAACCTGAATTCTATTCTAGTATTCACTAGTAAAGCAGCAAATTTTGTTATTAGTCCAGCGATTTTCACAAGTAAATACTTTTTTCACTGTGTTAGCAAGAGCAAGCACCCTTGGGACGTTTCTTCCGCGATAGGCGTAACCATTGTGCAGCTTGTACGTGCCGCAACAACGATGACGTTGTTTCGCGATGAATGCTGAAAGTAAGGTTTAGGTTTATTGGTTTATTGGGGTTTAACGTCCCGAAGCAGCTCAGACTATGAGGGACGCCGTAGTGAAGGACTCCGGAAATTTCGACCACCTGGGGTTCTTTAACGTGCACTGACATTGCACAGCACACGGGCCTCTAGAATTTCGCCTTCATCGAAATTCGGCACCCGCGGCCGGGATCGAACCCGCGTCTTTTGGGCCAGCAGCCGAGCGCCGCAACCATTGAGCCACCGCGGGGGGTGAATGCTGAAAGTAAGTTTCACTAGTAAGGCTCATCTGCTCAAAGGCATTGCAGTACAAGAACGCAAACAACCCAAAGGTCTTTTCTATATACTTTCCGTAGGAAGAAACTCACCTGAATAAAGCTTCCGTTTACTTTCCAGGTATTTGCAAATCCACTCAGCCGATGCTCCGAAGAGTCAGTACACAACTCTAACAACGGTTCCACTTACAAACCATTGACACGCCAACGACCACGATAACCACCCGTGACAGCGACGGGTACGCCTGATGTGGGGGCAGGCCAGCCGTGCTAGACAATGGTAGCTGAGTTGAGCCGCGTGCAAAGAGCAAATACTCCGGGCGGAGATACGCTGAAGTGTGATAGGGCATGCCTTCGTTCAGTTATCTAGTGAAGTGCAGCCCTCCGTTCGGCAAGTGCTTGAGCGTACGTACGGCGGTGCCGGCAATACCCATTTCACCACGCTGCAACGGCTGCACACTTACTAACTGTGAATTTCCAGGTCAACTCCACTTGAAAGGCAGTCATTTTACACGGCGGCTATGGGAATGTACCCCAGTGGAAGGTGGCAGGTGTTTATATAAAAGTGCGAAGCGATCAGTAAAATTTGAACTGCGATTCCTCAGGGACGCGTTATTAACGGCTTTATCGCCACCCTAGCGACATGTGTCAGCTGATCTCTGAGTGGAGATGTCAGATGTCTTGGACACTGAATATTGCTCAGTTTGTGACTTCACCTTCCTTCTCTCGCCTCCCTCTTTCATTCCCCTACTTTTTCCCCTGGACAGCTCCATAGCTCGGGCTACGGAGTTCTGCGGCTTATCCCACGGTAGTGGGTTCGATCCTGACCGCGGCCTCAGCCGTATTTCGATGGATGAGAAATGCAAAAGCGCCCGTGTGCTCTGCGGTGCCAGCGCACGTAAAGATCGCCAGATGGTGTACACTGATCCGGAGCCCTCCATTATGGCGTCTCTCAAAGGCGACATGTAACTTCGGTACGTTAAGCTCCATATATCATGTGTCGCATATTTCCCCTGGTCAGCAGTAGAACGCCGGACACTTCAGGCGGGCCTCTTCCTCTTTTCTGTCACTAAAGCCATATCCCTCTCAGTCGCGCTGATTATTCACTTGACTGACTGTCGGAGGTACTCTTCTTCTAGGCGCATAACGTAAAATGGAGGTCAACCGGGACAGAGGGCTTAGCACGTTTTCTGTTCATTTTGAAATCGCAAATAGTCCTACGCAATGGTCGGCATGTGTCGGTCGGCGGTCTGATAATTCCTGAAGGCCCTAGATAGGACTGCTGCAAGATGCCTTTCAAGGAAGGTTAAGAGAGCCCTGCAGGACCAGAGATAGCACGGTCGCTGGACGCATTGACGAACTGCAATGTCCGCCAGTCACGCGGCAGAACAAAATTTGCTCTCAACCAGATTACCTCAGCTTGACGTAGTTGGCCCTGATAAAAAAGACAGGAGGTCTGGGTGTACTGCTACAAAGCGCTGGCAACGCATGCGTCGCACAATTAGCACAATAGTACCCAGGGCGCCTAGTGTTAAGAACGGCGCCATTGTTCATAATTAGCGTCAGATAGCGGTACATCTTTTGAAACCTAGGGCGTGTAAACGCACCGGCCTTCATTGTCACAAGTGCAAACTTGTTACAACCGCTCCATCACAAGTGCGAAGCGTATGTGTGCTGCTCAAGGGAGTTCCGAGAGTAGGAAAGTGAAGTGTAGTGCTTGCGTCGTACGCGACTGGTCAACTTATGGCTTTCCCCTGGACACTAGTGAGGGTGGTTGGGGAGATAAGGCCGTAAAAGATACAGTAAGGAGGATAAAAATGGTGACGCGCATACGGATATTTGCAACATTGGTTACCAAGACGACATGCAATATCATTATGATTGACGCCACGAAAACACTATTTATGAAATACCTTCACATTTACAGGGTGCACAGAGGCACCCTTTTGCTTTCAGTTGCATTAGTCTGCCCCTGGGAAAGAAGCCATGATCTGACGTCCGACTTCTCGACGAAAATAGGTGCGCACAAAAAGACCAAGACCTTTCTCGGCAGCGCTAGTTGCCGCGAAACTTCTATAACACCTCCGTGCTGCCGTTCAGCCCACCGATGCCAGCCCACCGATGCCGTTCAGCCCACCATCCACGGCAGCTGCAAGTTCCTTTGAAGCTGTAGCGCGTAGAAATACTTGTTCGTGGTGTCCTTGCCAAGTGTCCTTAAGTAGGCCACAAACACTCGGCACGCTGAGCTGTAGCAGCAGCGAAGCGACCGAGCGCTATTAGTGTTGGTGCGGTTCCCACGCGATGAGCACTTCGTATTGACCTTCTCAAGTGCCAGCGTCACTTGAGCACTTGGGAAGAGGTGTTCGCGCTTCTTTTCAGCAACTTTAATTTAAAGGAGCCAGGCATCCACTGATCACTGACGCGGCATTGGTGAGCAATATAAACGCTTCATTGGCTGTCTGTGCAATGTAATGTGTAGCAGAAGCGTGAAAACTCGAAAAAAAATACAGAAGAAATGTTGGGGATAAAATTATGATTTCACAAAAGATGCGATGTGCTGTTTATTCTGATCTAAATTAGATAATGATGAAGTTTAAGTAAATGTACAAAATGCGGCTCAGTGCGTACCGCATATGAGTGCAATTATTGCCAAGTATTTTAGCCGGATTCTTCCTTATTTTAGACACCAAAAAATTTTCTGAAGTTCAAAGCCCTCGTTTGAAGCCACTCCACTGCATGGCATGCTCATCCCGGTTCCTAAGAGACACTCCACGGCCGTTTTCAGCTCTGGATTTCAAGTGGACCCAGAGTGCTGTAGAAACAAGCCGCGTCTTTCGTGATTAAGTAAAAATTGTAGTACAGCGTAACTTGACACTGTCGGTCTTGTCCTGCGGGGTTGGGTACACTACAGACTACACTACGTACCGTGTTTGCGATTTTGCGTAGCAGATCTGGTCATCTAGGCGTGTTTTTCGGCATACACAACTTCAAGCGAGGACTATATTTTTCGGTAGGCAATTTCTTAAGCAAGTGCGCTGCATCAATTACTTAATTATTATGAACAGTCTGCGGTGTCTACACTGGCACTAGAACGAATATGGGCCAGCCATAAAAACAAGAAATGATTGACTTAGCCTTGACTAACGCCGTGTCGGTTTAATCGCATTACGGCAGTAAATATGGCGTCGTAAGAAGAAGTGGAGCAGCGTGAGCATAAAGAGAGTTTGCTCTAAAGCAGTCGTTAACTTAACTTAACAAACATTGTTAATAACTTAACAAACATTCATTTTGAGACCTACATGGCATACAACACTTCACGACCAACGCGCAATAAACACAATTTGACAATCATGGTGCCACGGTGCCGAACGAAAGCTTATCAGTTTTCTTTTTTTCCAAGAACGATATTGGAATGGAACGGGCTTCCGTGTGACGTGGTCCGTTTGACAGATCAGAAGTCTTTTTTATCTGCTGTCATATCGTCATTTTAAGCGCAGTGTATTCATTCATGCTCTTTTGTTGGCTTTCTTATGTATGTTTGGGTAACCGAGTGCATTTAACCTTGCTCTTTGTCTTTCTATAAAACCCTGTGTGTTAGCTTTTGCTTCTTTATTCGCATTTTTACTTGCTTTGTTTTGTCGCGATGTACGATGTACCTTTGTACCACTCCTGCCTTGGCCACCAAATGGAGGCTGGCAGTATTGAATAAAATAAAATAAAATAAAATAAATAAAATAAAACGGGACAGCAAGTTGTCTGTCATAAGCTGCGTAGTTGGGTCATTGGGGAATATTGGCTCGCATGCCTCTAGAGGTGTTTCATTAACGAGTCATTTCACTAATTTCGTGCATATCTTTAGCCGTTGACTACTTTTTGTTTTAGGAAGCAGACTTTAAACGTATTAGTTCGTTAGAAACACAGAAAGGCTTCCAATAAACTTTCTCGAAGACAACATATTGACCCATTATGTTGAACGTGTTATCTCATTCATAGTTACTGGCGTGACTTCAGCATGTCACTAAGGCTTAAAGTACGCCATAGGGCAAACTTCATTATTGTTTTATTATTGATTAGTACCTCACAGGCCCCGAAGAGCATTGGGTGAGGGGGGGGGGGGGGGGGCAAATCGAAAATAGGAATATGCAGAAGGAAAAAAACCATAATATCGGTACAAGAACGCGGTACAAGTCAAATACATGAAATGAACACGAAATTGATACAAAACGGAGTTAAAATAACATCAGGCAGGAAAATAGAAAGAAAAAAATCGAAACACGAAACTGTGAAAGAAAGGCAACCAGGGGCAATAGAAGAAGTTGTAAATGGGAAAACAACGTTAAGAACAACTAAAACTGTCGTACATTTCGAACATCACTAGGGGAATAAATGTATACATAGATGTTTTTTAAACTCACCAGGATCAATGAAAGAGATTATGTTGTCAGGAAGACCATTCCAGAGTTTTATTGCTCCAGGTAATGCAGAGGAATTAAATGAGAGGGTCTTCCCATATATCCGGTTGAAGCTGGGTTGATTGTGTAAGCGTTGTGAAGAGCGGAAAGGTGATTCCAGAGGTAACAACGAAGGACGGCTGTGAACATATTTATGGAACAAACAAAGAAGTGAAATGGAGCGACATATTTCAAGCATCTGTATGTAATTAAGGTTTTTAAGCTGGGATACACTTGCGAGGGAACTATAATTGCTAAAAATGCACCGGGTACCTCTGCTTTGAATGGACTCGAGCATATCTATGAGATATTTTTGATGGGGAGACCATATAGGCGAGATGAATTAAAGCTGTGGGCGAACAAATGTAAAATATGCAAGTTTTCGAACGGAGCTAGGTGAGTTCCGAAGGTTCCGGCGTATGAAACCTAATGTCCTCGATGCCTTATTGCAGACTGCAGAAATATGCGAAGACCATAAAAGATTTGGTGTGAACTGAATTCCAAGGTATTTGTACGACGTAACTATTGATAGGAAGGTATTATTTTAAGAGTATATGAAGTTAGAAATAACATGCTTGCGGCTAAAAGTCATTGATTTAGATTTATTAGCGTTAAGAATCATGTGCCAGTTTTGCACTAATCAACAATAGTGTCAAGATAATTTTGAAGGGTCCGGTGGTCAGTCTCGGAAGTGATGTTACGGTAAACAACACAGTCATCTGCAAAAAGGCGTAAGCGGGATGAAATGTTAGTGGGAAGGTGTTAATGTAGATTAAAAAAAGTAAGGGTCCAAGTACGCTTCCTGTGGTACGCCTGAGGTTACGTCACATAGGGATGAGGAAGAGCCGTTGACAACTGTGAATTGCTGACGTAATGAGAGAAAGTTTCGAAGCCAAGATAATGTGTGGGAATCAAGGGAAAGGGAAGATAATTTTGTAAACAGCCGGCCATGTGCAACTCTGTCAAATGCTTTTGAGAAATCTAAAAAAATGCAATCTGTTTGCTGGTTATCATCCAGTTTGACGTCATCACTAGGACAACACGCCTCAGCACATAACAGGGCTGTATGTTCCATTTTGGATAAGGACTGAATGAAGTTCGCGGTGCTGTGTATTGTTTGCCGCGACCGGGTTCGCGATAGAGGAATACCCATGGCGTTTTTTTCTTCTCTCCTCTGCACAACTGCAGAGGACGGGGTGAGTCACACTCGCTACCCAGCGGGATAAGAGGGGGGGGGGGGGGGGACGGAAGATACCGAAAAAGCGGGAAGGGTGAAAACCCCTTCGGAAACATATGCGTCAGGTCGCATACTGTTATACACGATCTTGCGGCGAAGCGGATCCGCGTCGCGTCGCGTGGCTTTTGTCCCATGTGTACATGGGTGAGCGCAGACAGCTTGTGGCGCGGTCAACAGGACATTGCCACGCTATATCTGCAGGCATGAAGATAGTTTGTAAGCGACGGTACTGAAGTTATGGGCCTTGGTGTGACTTTCCTCGAACCTGGGTCAACCGGAGGTTGAGATAGCCTGCACCGTGGGAAAGCGAGAATGTTCGCGAAGCTCGCGGGAGGAACGGAGAATCTTCTGAAATCTCCATGGTGGAAAGTGTACATATTTGTACAGCGTTTGCACAGCATATTTGTACAGCGTTGATTTGTACAGCGGTTGTGGTGTTGCCTGTTTGGATACTGTCTCCACCGATGGCGGGGACAAAGGCATTAAAACGAACTATTTCGGCGGGACCGAGGGCTGCTTTTGTCACGTAAAACTACTAGTCAGTGAAATGTAAATAAGTTTTCTCCTTGCTTGTATCCTTCTTTGTTTTATTAATCGGTAATAAAAAGTTGACCTTTCCAAAAGTGTCCTCAAGTAACGTGAGAGAGCATCATCGAATATGCAAGACGTCAAGCATCCTTCAGTGATCATCATCAACACAATTTTCGTCTACAAGACCGAAAGGGAAACTCCACTCGCTGTATTGCGCCTGTTCCGCTAGGCGAATTACTGTTGCCACACTTCGAGAGCCCCTAGTTGGCTCCGGGCGACAGGTGGAAGGGAAAAAGAGCGGCAAAGCCGAGCACTGATGACACGCTCAGCAACGTGCGCGGCGACGGTTGCTCGAGTCACTTGACACTGCGCGCGATACTGCTCATGCAAACCTCGCGAGATAGAAGTGCTCCTGCCGGCTACAATAAGAGAATGGCACATGATCACCTGAACGTTTCAGTAGAAGCCATATTTTGGATTTTGAGCACCGCCTCTGCCCCGTTGCAACAATAGCTGTCAGTGACGGCATTCAAATTCATACTTTTTTTCAGTAATAAAATAAATCTCTGCCTCTCCCGTAACCGAGAGTAGAGTAAGCATGAAATGTTTACGGGCCTAATGTCATCTCGGTGGACACCCGAACCGCACCGTACAGGAAGGGAGGAACGCCACCACCCGTTCAGCGCGATGCCTTGCCATTTGGTTTTTTGAGGAAAGGAAATGGCGCAGTAATTCTCTGCCATCTCGGTGGACACCCGAACCGCACCGTAAAGCAAGGGAGGAACGCCACCACCCGTTCGGCGCGATGCCTTGCCCTTTGAACGCAGCGCTTCTCCCCCGGGCCCCTGTGCACCTGCGCAGCTTTGCTTCGATGCGCGAAGCCCCTAAGAGATCTCGTACGACAACGAAGTGTACGTGGCATTTATGTGCTTTTTGCAGGCGTTATTAGAAATCGGAAATTATAATTCCGTGCATTATCAAACGCACAGCGCGACTGATATCTTGATAAACATTGAGAAGGCACTGGCAGCAGTTATTTTTTGTGACTCGTTTGGAGACCAACCGTTGCTTGCATGCCGGTCGCGTAGGAGGGCTTAGAGAGTCTCGTTAAATCTCGTTAAGTCTCGTACGGTGCCCGGATGTTCTCGTTTCAGAGCCCGGATGACTGGAATTCATTCAGTGCCCGGATGACTCGATTTCAGTGCCCGGATGACTCGATTTCAGTGCCCGGATGACTCCATTTCAGTGCCCGGATGACTCGATTTCAGTGCCCGGATGACTCGATTTCAGTGCCCGGATGACTCGATTTCAGTGCCCGGATGAGTGGATTTCAGTGCCCGGATGAGTGGATTTCAGTGCCCGGATGATGGCTCTCGGTCTCGGCGTGACGTCACCACACTGCCGACAACGGGGGCTAAAAGCATTTCATGCTTAAAACAAAAACTTTACAGATAAAATTCGCTCAGCGCAACTGCAGCGTAATGGTCCGATCTTTCTATTTTTGCTTGAATACCTGAGTGAGCATTATAACGTTGAATACGCGGCAAGCTGCACTTTTTTCTCCTTGATAATTTTTTATAATCAAGATTTTCTGTTTTGTTCGAGTTAAAGCGTTTTTACCAAGGGCTACGTGTCCCAGACAGCCGATGTAGGTGTTTTATTGCTCAGACATGTTGTGTATGTTTCAAGAAAAAATTTAAGAATCGTACATTTTAGGGCCGAAGTAAGGAAGCAAAAATTTATGAAATTTTCATCTGGTATTTTACTTTCTCATAATAGTAGTACAGTATAATGTTTCTGTAATATTGAGGAGAAATTTCTAGCGAACGAAAGAAGCGACAAATATTTTGCAATCTCTTAAGGAGGCGTACTTTTTCCCACTGCTGCAAAATTTAAAGGGCTGTAACGTGTCAAAATATTTATTTTTACCCAATATTATTGTGGGAAGTCACTTCCGACGTTGGGAAAGGCCCATAATTTTCTGGAATAAATCGGGAAGGCTCTTGCCATCGGAGCTCATTGAACCATTCCCCAAAGGACTCCGATGGCAACGACATTAACCTTAGAGAAAGTTTGTTACACAAATATTGGAATACGGAGAAGCATTAGAAGTACATGAATGAGAAAATATCACACTAATGCCGTCGTGACTAAATGATACACCCCTGTAACGACAACGTACACGAACGTATTATAAAGAAGACAGATGTTGCAAGCGGCATCCATATGCGTCACTATGTTGTGCGCCGAAGTGAAAGGCCTTTTTCGTTTGAACTCATTCTGCGATCTATTGAATACTGCAAATTCTACTGCTTTTACTTTGTCGGATAATGGGCTGTTATATTTGGACGGCACACTGCCTAAATACATGCAGATGTTACTGCCACTACATTAGGTTTTGCAGAATACGCAGCCTAGTTTTCAATGATTCAACAACATCCGCCTATGGAGGGGGAGGTCATCAAAATGTTTCAAGATCACTGATTCGTTTTTACTTAGTGTAGATATGCGGCATGTTTTCATTCGTGCAAATCTGCACCGGTAAAACGTGCCGACGCATCATTGAATGAGCTTTGGAACACAAAGTATCATTCAGTACCAAACAGGAAGAGAATTCGCTTGGTTGTTGGAGTGTGTGCGGTTGTTAGACAATGGCTATAGTAAATTAATACACTCAGCACAAGCAGCTGTACAACTCCGAATTTCCCTCTAGGTGCCCAATTCAGTAAAAAAACACGCGCGTCTTTTCCAAATCATTGTGGTCCTCATAGAGTAAACGCTAAACATATCAAGTTTGGCCTGCAGTGTTCAGTTTGGACACTTTGTTTTTAGTTCTCCCTTTTATGGGCTATGAGTTTGTACGCATGATTTCCCAAAATAAAATGTCGATAGGAAGTTACAGCAAGTCCCTTTTATACTGCATTTGTTTTCTTATGCCTGATATTTTGCAAAATACGGGCGTGAATTAACCTTTTGCAAGAAGCTGCTTCAAAATATATACTTAAATAAAATATTATCTTACCTACACATTTTACCTAGCTACGTTACAAAACCGACTGCCAGGTTGCCGGCTTAGTCAGCTGCGTTTCTTGTTTCTGCTTTTTGACCTGCAGTGAAATCTGGGATACCGAACTCTTCCCTGCGTATTCAGAATTGAGAAAGCTGACCTCTAACATCTTCTACTTGATGGTTACCCAAGGTTGCCTCGAAGACTGTCGGTCTTCGAATTTACTTCATGTGTTAGCCAAAAAAAAAACTTGGTGAGGTTTAACGCTTCTAATCCTAGTGATACAGAACGAAAGCTTTTGGCCTTTCTCTCCTAGTCATACTTTCGTTGCTTCGGAAGTCTAGCTTCTCGTTGCTCCTCGGTTAAGCTTGCGTCCTCTGCAGCACGCCTTCTATATCGACTGGATGACCGGGTGCGGTTTGACTGCGACGCCTCTCCATGAGCCCATCCGAGGCACACCAGCGCAGCGCCTACGCGTACCAGCGTACACCTGAGCCGGTCTGCGCATGCGCACAGGCGCAAACGCGAGCTGGCGCTTGGCAAATATCTGCCCATATCAGGTATCCGCGCCGCGCTCGCGCCGACGCCAGAAGTGGCTTGCTGGTTTGCGGTCGGTGTAACCAACCAGAGAACTCAGTTATTTCGGCATCCGGTACGGCCCTTCGCGCCGTTTTTTTCGCTGAGCGGAGCTGAGCGCGAGTACCAGCGACAGGAGGCAACAGGCCAGCGAGTTGCGTATGTTTTCCGACGCTTCTCGCGGCGCGGCGTTGGGCGCACAGGCGCTGCGTTCGTGCGCCTAGGATGTGTCCATTGTGATGAGCCTTTAGAGTTGACACACTTGGCCCGGTGCGCGGCTCATCCATGCCGTCGCTCAAGAAGAAACTGCCGACGTAGCACTTGTTACAACCTCTCCTACTCATGTGGTATCACAACGGCGAAGCCCGCTAGCACGCGCAGCTGCGTCTCTCACAGCCCGCCTTCTCCTATTCACGTGGTATCACAGCTGCGGAGCCGGCGAGCGTGCACAGGTGCGCCTCTGCTTGGCGAATCACATGGTTGAGAGAAAAAACTGACGCCAACCAATATTTTAACTTTGGTTAAAATATTGGTTGGCGTCAGTTTTTTCTCTCATCTATCAAAAACCCAACCAGACGGACCTCCGTCGAAGATGTTTTCGTTCAGTCACGTGGTTTGCCTGCGTTCCGGGGCATCAACGCCAAGCGCGCATAAAGATTGCCCTTGGGAGAAAAGTTGCAAAAGAACTTTCGCTCTATAACAGGCACCAAAAGGCGTGCAGCTGCAGATGACTATACTCCGTTTCATACATAGCAGGCAACACTGTAGAGGTCGCTGAAGTAGTGCGTCCGCGAAACTATATTGCTCCGTCACGTATCGTTCCTTCTGCTCCAAACTCAGGTCATTGTTTGCACGAATACAAAGAGCGGTATAAAACGGTGTAGTAGCATTGAAAATGACGGTCGAAGCTGTGAGGCGATCAGTGTTCGGGCTCTCTGGCCACAATTTTCATGGAGTGTGAACTACTTTTTGGGCGCGGATTGAGTAGAAGAGATTCGCCCTACCAACCGCGTATGATACCGCAATTTGTACGTTTTGTTTCTCGAAATCTCGACGAGTCGCAGGACGAAAATGTGGCAGGAGGTAAAACGAAGTCCAGGAGGTGCAAGACACGGCACTTAGGATTTATCGCCACGAAATATGCTCGTCTTCGCTTTGGTTGTAGGGCGAACTACTTTTTGCGCGCGGACTTAGCCTGCGCGAACAGGCGCGCTAGCTTTGGCAGCGTTGCCTGCTATGTATGAAACGGAGTATAAGTGGGCTTCTAGAAGCTCCCGGAAGGTGTTCACCACGCCCAAGGCCAGAATTCTGTAGTTGGACGTGGCGACCCGGAGGTCGAGAGTTCGCTGGATGGCTTTCTTTTGGATGACCCCCAGGTGGTCATCATCGTGTTTTCGCAGGTGGACTTTTGCAGCGAAATTGGTTTGGTTTAGGTTTGGTTTATGGGGTTTAACGTCCCAAAGCGACTAAGGCTATGAGAGACGCCGTAGTGGAGGGCTCCGGAAATTTGGACCACCTGGGGTTCTTTAACGTGCACTGACATCGCACAGTACACGGGCCTCAAGAATTTCTCCTCCAAAGAAATTCTAGCCGTCGCGGCCGGGATCGAACCCGCGTCTTTCGGGACAGCAGGCGAGCACCGTAACCGCTGAGCCACCGCGGCGGCGCAGCGAAATTGGTTATAGAGACTCCATGCATAGAGTGGCTTTATGTCGCCGCGTATCAACTCCACGCAACATAACCCATCACGAACGATTTCACCTCACCTATATCTATCTATCAAAACCCATGCAAAGCTCGCAAAGTAGTAGCCGAGGCGTTCATTATGCGCGCATCGACGCATTTGGGTGGGAGTGAACCAGAGCAGCTGCCGATGTTCGTGGTAGCCCATACTGCTCCTCCCCCTTCATCCCTCCATGGAAGAACCCCCGCAGGAATCGCGAACACGTCCGCAAATACTCTTAACACGCATTTGCCCATGTGGAAGTAAAAGGGAGTTTAGTTTTCCTCTAACGTACTTCCTCTCAGGGGCAGAGTACTCTTCCCTACCCCAGGAGTAGATTTCCATACTAAAATAATGGAATAACCAAATGTTTAGGGGAATCCCCTAAGCTGGAGTAGATTTGTGATAAGGCAGAAATTACTGATTGACGTCCACCCGAGCGCAGCCATACGGCTACAAAGGAAAGCTATACAGCTTTCTCAGAAACTTCGCAGTTAGAAAAAAATTCGTACTGGTCCGGCGTTCGAAAGCTGAGAAAGTTTCTGAGAAAGCTGTATAGCTTTCCTTTGTAGCCGTATGGCTGCGCTCGGGTGGATGCCAATGAGTAATTACTCCCTTATCTCAAAAATTATGGAATACTTACGGTTGATAGCGGAAATAAGTTTCCTGTACAAAACATGCAACCTTCTAGGTGCCATGAAGATTTGAACCTGTGTTTGTCTCACCTTTATCTGCTAACCTCCAGACCACTTCTGTTGCGTTGAAAAAGCTCCCGCTATTGCTAACGGCACTAGACTTGCGGTCGGAATGTGCTTCCGTTGCCAAGAGTAGGCATTCTGTATATTTCGGTGGTCGAAATTTATCCCAGGACTTGGGCAGCACACCATTCCATTAAAAACAAGCTCACTTGAGGACACATTACTTCCATAGAATCTAATTCTCGTTTAGAATGTAATGCATTGGTCATGTCATCAACAGCGAAATTATGCGCACAGACTATGCGCACATGCACTCCGAATGCAGCTAAGTAGCAACGCAGCACCTGCAACGCAGTAGGTCACTTGTTGATTGGCCAACATGCAGCGATATGCGGCACTCTGATGGCTTCTGATGCAGTGACATCGCTACAACGAGCGACTGCAACGTACCACGCTGAATGGTCCAAACTCAGCGACGTTGTGAGTGAGAGCATATGGCCGTCACGCTTACTTCCCCTAAGAAGAAAAAGTAATTCAAAAGAAAATGAGACATATAAACTACCTCGAAATAAGCCGACAAAATCGTCTGATACACCGTGTTAGCCGCTCAGTGATTTTTTTTTTTTCGAATTAGCGGAGGAAAGCTAAAGCCCCGTTTTCACTATGCGTTGATTTCAAACGAGACTGTAGCAAAATATAATAAGCAATAATTCCTCGTTACAGCAAACTTTTACCAGGATGGGATGCTGCAATATGTGACTGTGCCGTCCGTGTTTATGATATTTGACTGCCCAAGATTCAAGGGTGCTTATCTGCTCCGAAGCTTTGACGAGCTCCATCAGAAACGATTATTTACACGGCGGGCAATTTCTGTTTTCAGCAGATCCAAACATTTCCGGCTGAGCGACTCGAAACGAAGAGCACATGTTTTTGTACTTTACATTTGCCTTCGTAACATATTGCAAGCTAACACGGGCATCGGCCTCGGCTTCTACTGTAAATGTTGATCCTACAGTCTAGCCAGTGAAACACAGGCGTGGGTGATTCCTTAAAAGAACTTTCGCACTAAAACATAAAAGAAAAAATACAAAAACTATGTGACTACATTAATCTTTATCACTTCAGAACTCAGGGCTTCAGTAGCAGACAACGCAAGAACAGAGAGGTAAAACAGTGCTCACGTACTTAGTCAATAAACGGAGAATTCTGGAGCCGAGATTCGTAATTTCGGCTCGTGTATTTTTAACACAGTGTCTTTTTGTCATTTCTCAGTTTTATACAATAGGCAATATTTCATGCAGGTTTGTTTCACAGCATAGGTTTTAGCTATCATTTATTACCATAAATGCTTGCAGTCGAAAAGAAACCACCACACAAAAAAACCTTTTTTTACGCATTCAGTTTCTCCTTCGCGTCTTGCCACTCTTTCGTCCAGAGGCTCATGAAATCAGAATCTTTCGAGGCTTCCTCTATCGCATCTTCAATCTTGGCTAGCTGCTCTTTGGTAAGAGCTTCGCGCCATCCACCAACCTTGCCTACCCGCACAAAGTTCAGCTCTGCCTTGGATTTTGCCCGAGTTTCTTCCGTCGCCATTTTGGCCATCTTTTCGAGCACTTTGGGATCCTTGACAAATAGACAGGCCAGATCTTGATGACTGGTCTTCACCACGGCCTTCATGTGCTGCGCGCTGCTCCTATCCAGGACCGTCTGAAGCAGATCTTCGTCGTCTTCCAGCTGGCTCGCGTACTCTTCGCCAAGAAACCGAGCCAACTTAAGTATCGTGCCTTTCGTGTCTTGCGTTAGCTCTTCGTAGGTGATGAAAAAAACATTTGGCTCGTCCTTCAGAGCGTAGCCAGCCTTGACGTGCTTGAAGAAGTCGCCAAATCCGCCTTGGCCCTTGAGAAAGAAGTCGAGGATCTCGTCGAACGGGGCCCTTCGCAGGTGCCAGTCGGGCATCTCCGTCATGAAGTGGTAGAAGGAGACGGCGACGTCCCACGGGTTACGAGCGATGTACACGTACTTGGCCATCTTGTCGAACGGAATACGGCGCAGGTGGAGGTGCGTGCGCATTGTTCTCGGCGGCTCCATGCCTTCCAGCGCTTCTTCGCCTTGGTATTCGATGAAAGGAGCTCGCGTCACGAACTCCTCAAAGTCACGTGGGCCTTCCCCTTTGTGAAGGATGAGCTGAATGATCTGCTGCACCCAGTGGGTACCGCATTTCGGAAATGCGACCTGCAAAGCAAAACCATCCCGTTAGTTAAAGTACATGTACAGGGATTTCGTTTTTTTTATCAAAAACGCTTCCGTCTATATATTGAGGTCATAAAATTTGAGAATTATTACTATGTACGCTTTTTTTCGCGTTCCCCGCATGTTAGAGGGAAATTTCCCTTCATAAAAAAGATCATCTACACCTAGGAAACATGCTTGCTTAAAACAGCTATTTACGTTGGCGAGAATACTGATATGCACTTCAAAGATGAGATTGGTACATGGTTATCGATTAAAACGTTGCACATATATTGAAATTTTGTTTAGAAGTCTGTCTATAATCCAGCCCTTGTATACCAGTGTAAATTATATTAAGGAGATGGCTGCACACCTATTGATTAAAACGTTGCACGTACAGTGACATTGTATAGAGGTCTGTTTATTTCCTAAAAAAATAATCCAGCCCTTGTATACCAGTCTAAATTATATTAAGGTCTATTTTTATGATGCCTATGCCAACGATTTTGAAATAAACGTATTAGGAGGACGTTAAAGAAATGAATATTATGACAGGTACATACAATCTATGCCAGAGTGTCTCAAAATTTGACTTAATCTGTACACTATCTCCTAATAATTTATTGCCGTTAGATCGGCTGATACACCTTCAAACTAGTCGCGCCCTGAACTATGAGGACGAAGGAATGTCACCAGTCGTCAGCAGAGTGCCTTGTCTTCTCTCTATTTTTAGCACTGTCTTTTTTCGCGCCCTTGTGGAGGAGATATTCATGGGAAAATGGTGCTGCTCTCTCGTAGATTACAGATTATATGTAGCTCACTTCAATCACCGGCCATCCTTTCTCAGGCAGTATTTTTGCGAGTTACTTGAAAGAGCACAAAATTTCTCTCGAATAATCTCTAACAGAAGCTCCCATTACAGCCAATCTTTCGATGCCCTATTAACAACTACGTAAACGTTACCGTTTCTGCGCTGAAATAAAGAAAAATCTTGCTGTTACCTGAACCACATCACCTTCTTGAAGCTTAAGTTCGGCAGCCTTGTGAAAAAGCTCTTCGTCCACAAGAATGTCGTATGGGATGCCATCGATCACCTTGAAGCGACCTTTGCGGTCGTCTGCACCCATTCCACTGCTAGGTCGTTACCTACAATAAATAATTGCGTGCAGACATTCAGCATGGTTGCACAACACTTGACTGCAACTATTCGCATTATGGTGCCTTCATGAAGCTATTCACTAGAAGCGTTCAGGTACAGTCCCAAACTACATATTTTTTCAGTCTGTACCATCCACGATATTCCTACTCCGGTGAAATTTCGCATAGCCTAAAATTTTCAAACTTGTGGACCCTAGTTTTTTTAGAAAACTGGTGCTAAGAAATAGTACACACATTTACACAGCTTCGCATATTCAGTTGATATTCTCGAGATACAGTACCAGAACTGCACAGAACTGAAAAATGTCAGCAACGTCGACTGAAAGTGAAAATAGCTTCATCATCATCTCATCCTATTTTATATGTCTCTATAGTTACGCACGCGAAATATCTCTAATTCTTATTAATTTCAGTATATGATGATGTAAGTTTTAGTTTGTTGCTTTTGATGCACCTATAGGCACATCCCCAGCGCAGAAAATTTTCACTCTCGAACGACAAATCAACATAATCGCCGACAAATCGTGGCCTACTTGACGGGTTCACCCGAACAGGCCTTTCTGCGGTGTCTTTGGCAGATTTACGTTGGCATGATTTGTACGAGCGGAACCTATCAAAATCTGCCAGACGGGTTCACGCAGTAGGCTCCAGCTGTGCCCTTGGTAGACTTCGTACGAGCACACCTCAATGTCAAGTTCACCGAACCGAAGCATGAGCCGGGAGCCGTCAGATGAAAGAGGAATTTGTGACATCAAAAACAAGTTACACGGACGAAAAAGTGTTTATCGGGGGGTTTGGCGTTTCTTTTCGCCTGTAAAATGGAACCTCACGACATTAAACTGCCGGTATGCGGGAGAACCTAACCCATTTACTCCCTTTAATACCGATATGGTTTTAAGTCCATCAGTCAATCACCGTCAAAGGGCGCACCTTGCGCTGTGCCATATCAGTGCAATTAAAAATCTTTGGCTGGTACAACTTTTTCTCTAGCCCTCCAATACAGCACCACTTTCTCGCTTTCTTCTTTCACTGCATCCTTCCTCCCTTCCCTCAATAGCGTGGTTGGCGTGACACATTTGCTGCGCCTTCAATTTACTCAATACCAGTTTCCATTCAAATGTAAACGCGCACCGCGGCAATGTTTTGAGGGCTGTGCTGAAAGCTACTGCTGCAGAAAACTACCTCAACACTTCGAGGTAAATACGGGCTAAACCTCAGAGAATAGGCCACAGCTCAGCGAACAGGTACTCTACACGACGGTTGTGCTATCAAGCACAACCTATTGGAGGACGTCACAATTGGACCCATTGGAGGACCTCACAAGGTGATCTACCCTTCTTTCGTCATCGCCCTTTCGACCAATCCGCGACATTTGATCAAAACAGACACAAAATCGCACCAAGTTAGGTCCTATGCAACTGCATTAAAAACAGAAGCGAGTGAAGGCGGTGATGTGGCAAACTGTCGCCAAGAGACTTAACTGAGGTCCACTAAGGCAGCACAGCTAGGACTATCTGTGATAAGCCCTAGATTGTGGTCGAAGCAACGCTGCAGGCCTCAGAATTTAAATTTTTTATTTGCCCTTACATGTTAATTAAAGCAGATAAGCTAGGGATCTCGACCAAACACGTGAAGGCTTCCCGCATCCCAGGTGAAAGCGAAGCCGGGGTACGGGTATTTCGTCAGCCCATTTGTCGGACTATGCACTCCATCATTCCATAGGTTACATCAATACTCGCCATTACATCCTTAGTACCCATTATATGGCCGCATTTTATCTTCGTTTTTTTTTCTTTTACCTCTTCCACGCTGCTCTCCTTCTGTCTTTATCTCCCAAATTCCCCTCCCTACGCAGAGTAGCATGCCAGCGATTTTTAAACGCCGGCTAAATTCTCTGTATTTCATTAAATAGTCTCTCTCTCTCTCTCTCTCTCTCTATTGAAAAAGCAGGAGGTGCAAATTGCCCATGTACCAACTAGTGCATTGCGGGGGGGGGGGGGGGGATCTTCACAATGTAAAAAACGGTCTGGCTGGTTCGAAGCTCCCACGTATCGCTAACGCACCTTGCGGCCATTGTGACTGTGTGCATCGTGCATCGTGGAGGCGCGAAATCTACTGAAACGGCTAAAATAGCTCTGCAAGGATGCCGGGAAGAGTCGAACAGACTCAAGTGCTGTGCAAGAACACACGCTGAAGGTCGGGCATGATGTTGGTTGGGAATGGCGTTGGATTTCGTTGCTTCATAAAGAAAACTATCAGCGCGGCTGCACCTGGAATCCCCGTGAACACAGACGACACCGAATGCATGCAACAAAACAAAAAGAAATCTTCACCCGACTTAAATCAACTCACTGCGCCCATTTGTTGAAGCTACATAGCTGCATCTTCCTCGACCAGTTTTTCATTGTAAAGAAGGAACCCGCACGGGTTCTCTAATACCAAAAAAGGATTTCGGCACTGTGAATGACCGAACATTCATTCCACAATGCTGCTACGTGACCAAACGGCATTCCGTCAAACCAATGACAGATAAGCGGGACATTTGGCGTAGATACTTCGCGTTAGGCGGAATAAAAATTCTTCGAGAAGTCACTAGACGCCTCTAGACGCCAAATGAAAACGACCGTTACGGATTCTTGTCACACATGTGACGGTGCTGTTCCAGCATTGGCGGATATATCTGCTGGAGTGCCATAAGCACGCTAGGCCACGTCTTTGAGGTCTGAAATATTTCTATTGAAAAGGCTGGCTTCGTTGATGCACTAAACGAAATATATAGACCTACTTTTGACACTGTCGAAAACACCTCCGCTCCATGCAAACGAGCCTTCTCTTACAGTAGCTTTCAATATCGCGACCAAGTACTAATAAAAAGAAAACACTGGTGTATGCTGTTAACGCATAAAGCTTGGCTTATCCGATACAAAAACAAAATAGCCTATTGGGACCGTGACAAGGTATCACGCCACAAAAGTCATGGAAGTGTTGCCTGTCAGCAGGAACGCTTTTCACGATTCGATGGCCTGCAGCCGAAGCACGAAACAAAAGAAGTATATTTTAAACCTCATGCCAACAGTTCCTCGCATTTGATAGAAAACTACAAATACAACTCTTTGACCGGTGTTAAAAAAGAAAGCTCTACGCGACACTTCGCATGTGATAAATAAAGCCATCGTCGTTCTTCACTCACCACTGCATCAAAGACGACGTCAGACTTTGCTTAAACGCCAGTTTACAGGCAATGCTTTTCATTTGGAAAATTTATGCAAGACAGGAACAGAAAAAAAAAATCTGAAGATTTTGTGTCGCATTTTCTGCGGAACCAAACTCACCTAGGGAGATGTTTTGTCGACTGTTCAGTTCTTTGGAAGTCCGTTCAGTGGATGCGGTGGGAAGCCGACGAGAAACCCTTAGGAGGGGCCCTTTATATGCCTTGGCTCTTTCACGTGAAGAATAACGACCTGCGATAGCTTCCGGTATGTTGTCGGCGGGGGCAGGTCGATCGCGGTACACAGCGGGAACCCGAAGCTAAGTTTGGCTCTTGCTCTTATCAGCTACGTTTAACAAAGAATAAAAGAGCTGGGACGAGCCTGCTGCAGAAAATGTATGACGACCGTACGTGGACGCGATATGTTCAAGTGGGCCACAGTTATACTTTTTCTGTTATCTCGTGCAGTGTAACCTTCCGCTTCGCGAGTGTTTGGAGACGCAGGTACGGTTGTACTGGCACAATGCGTTCCACCTTCGCTCCAACGGTCGCTCGTTCACTGCACTATGTACTTCCGGAGCGCCTCCGTTCTTGACAGGCCATCATTTCAGATGAAAACCACGGAAAACACGCGTCTTGTCGGACTTACAAAATTTATGTACCTGCTACGGAAACTCCTCAGTCGTTTTTTTATTTTTTCGCCAGCTTTTAGAGTTGCGGCCTCCTAGGGTGCTTAACAATTTTCTAGCATAACGTAGCACCAAAGGTAAAACGAAGTTGATGTATTGCACCTTAGGCGTACAAAACATCCCTTGGTATGATGCGATAGGTATAAAACCCATAGCTGTGCGTGGGCTATGAGGGAAGCCTAGCAGAGGGTTTTGACTAGTTTTGATCAGCGGGTAATAATTAAAGTGCGTTTATAGCGCACAGCACACGGGCACAAGAAACATTTAAACGCGATGTCCGGTTCTTAGCTACTTTGTGCGGTGCTCCCGGGCAGTGTTAAATAGAAGTTCTGATATCTCGGTCATCTCGGAACTGCCAGCTTGAACGGGAAGTGTCCATCAGCACCAGCCGGGTCACCTCGTTCGCTGGTCGTAAGGCATGACGAAATTCCCTTAGCTAACAAGATAGCTCAGCATGACGTGGCTGGCTTTGGGAGATCATGTACAGCTGCACTCACGCAGCGTAGTCACCCAGTGCTGCGCTCAGCACACTTTCAGCGAAAGCGTCCGATAATAGATCACCCCAAATATTTAGGGTGCTTCAACGCGCTGCCATTCTTTCTGGCGATAAGCACTCGCGCTTACAAGAAGAGAGATGCACAAGTGACGGGGCTAGGCGAATTCGTACTTCCAGAAATAGGAAAGCCAAGTGCGCTCCATGCAGCTGTCTACGCTATGGTTCCGCCTGAAAAACGCCCAGGACTAGTGGTTACAGCATCGGCCTTGCATACGAGAAGTGCGGGCTCCATCGACAATGCCGCCAGGTGCACACGGTAGATACAATAAATACAAGATTCCCCTGGCCTAGTGCCCAGCCTCACTGGGGTGAAATGCTTAGAAAATCAGTCTTTGACCGCACCTTGTGTAGACGAGAAACACCTCGTGCCATGAGGGCATTTGTCTATAGCTGCCCATGCGACACAAAAATTAATCATCATCAGCAACATCGCCTAGCAACACAAAACCACAAAACAAAAGACGTATGAAGAGAGAGACAGAGAGGAATAGATGCGCAAGAAATTTTACACAGCTAATTAGGAAGGCATAATTTAGAGGCATTGCAAAGCTATTTATACCAGTACTGTCTAAAATGTTTAATATTTGCAGAACGCCTTTGGTGCAAATTGCGGTAGTTTGCCCTCATAGAACTAAGCTGGGATCCGAGCCCGACTACTGTAATTGAAAGCGACGCACAGAACACTGGCATAAGAGCAGAGCACCCGGCATAAAAGCGTCCTTGCGCTGTTCGAGAACACGCCGACGGGCAGGTATCTTAAAAGCACCTCGCGTCTCGGCGCATCGCCAAGGTGCCAGCCGCAAGCGATAGAGGGTCTCGTTCGAGCAACAACACTCTGTTCAGGTACTCAAAGAACACCCCTCAGGGCCCAGGATTCCTCTCCTGGGCCGCGCCCTCAGCACGCCTTGACATTAGCAGCTCATGCTTCTGCTGCTGGCCTTAACCCCTTACCACATAGCGAATCCCTTATAACGCGCTGTATATTTCTTTCCTAAGTAATCGGGAACGGCAAGAAATGTACTCTTGTTTATTTAGTATCTCAGTGTGCGCTGACAGCAAGCCATGCCCGGTGTAACTTATCTTTCAGGAGTGGTTTTCTTTTGAAATGTGTCCGGAGTCAATGTTTTGCGTTTATTGAGAAAATTGTGTGGATAGAGAAAATATTTTCTGCATTCTAACTAAAGGTAGCGTTTTGAAAAAACTATTATCTCATAAGACAGCTACTTGTCGTTCAGTTACAGCACCTGGAGCGCCATAATCCTTCAGACTGCATTCTTAGAGGTGTGTTCGTTTCCGTATCACATATGACATAGCGTACAGCTATGAGTAACTTTTCTACTGTATTGAGTTTCGAAATTTCAACTGCAGAAAAGAAATTCCCTGCAGTGCAGTGCTTTTACCTGCTTTTTCTCATTCGGAAGATCATGTACCCGTCTTAATTATTTACTCGGCCTAATGACCGAACTGATAGCACGGTAGCACAATTTATGGGAGAGCGGAGAGTAAGGTCCTACCCATTCGGCAGGTGGTGTGGGGAGCGGTGCTTTATACTTAGTGAGGACGCCTGTTGGTGAACGGAGAAAAGAATGCTGGAGAGAACATAGAGGAAGACATAAATGAAGTGTGAAGGAAGAAATTATTATTAGGTTCTTGAAGTACGAAGCACTAAACGCGAGAAAGGAGCCTGTAATATGAAAAGTATTCAAAGGAAAGGAAAAAATATCAGTATTTGTCTAAAACGGAGGCGGTCCTGCATGGTCGTTGCACTGCAACGACGAAAGGCTAATGCAATGACAAGTTTACGTGAGAAAAACAGTGTGCCGCAAGAAAACAACTGTCTCTGTGAGCCTATTCCTGATTAATGCTGAGCAGGAATATGGGATGACAGAAAGCAAGCTGCACGATTCAATAAGAGAAACCATCAATGCAACCAACCGCATTGGAGTAACTCGTTTGAGTAACTCGGGCTGCCGTAATCAGAATAGTTCAGGCTTATCGCGACGAAAGGCGCATTTGTGACACCCGTCGACATTTGAAGCGCTAGGCAACCGGAGAGGAGGGCCAAGTCATTGTTGCAGCGCGTGTTGCGCCCTTCATGACTGCTGGCCAATTTAAGCAAGTTGCTAGACTGGACGTGAGCGACAATTTGGTGTGTGTACGACTTCGAGAAGGAGGTGTTAGTATCGAGTTGCGGCCCAGTTGAAGAATCCTTCGGCTGCTAATAAGGCGAAAAGACTGCAATTAGCGCGCGATAACCTTGAATGGACCGTGGAGGATTGGGAAAATGTGATGCTCACAGACGAGACCAGGATTTTCATAAAATGCATCCAGCAACGGAAAGCTTACCGGCCAGCGCCTATGAGGCTGGTCATTTTGCATTGCTTGTATTTTGGATTTGGCCATGTTGGGCTGACATCTACCAAAAATCATGGGATTTGCTTCGCGGGGTTACATGTCATTATCAGTGTCAGCTGTCATTGTTCAAGGAATAGATGATGCAGCACAGGTAGCTAAAATAGAGAATTATGTATGCTTGGTTAAAGTTCATAGAAGTTTGTTCGGATTGTGGAGGATGACGCATCCAAGCAAAGGGAGGAGGGGTGTATTGTCGCAGTAATATTTTCTTTAGGTGTCATTTGCTATTGTCTAAAAACCATCCACACAGTATATGTTGTTTACCAAATTTCCTTTTACTGTTGTAGGTTTGATCGGGACTAGGTTCAGGAGGTCAAGTCTAGTGGTGAAACGAGCGTGGGGGTGTAATAACTAAGGCCGGCCTTAACCCACTCCGTCGTACATTGGGCCACATCTTTACGGAAGCATACATGTACGTTATTAATGAGGAAATTCCACCACGTCGTCTGGACGGCACTTCAACGGATGGATCTACAGCATGGCCTATCACCGGTGCATGCAGCACGCGCCGTGAAACAACACCTGGGAAAACTACGCATCACGAAGTTGTCTTGGCCACCCCAGGGAACGGACCTCAACATAATTGAGAATGTTTGGGGAATCCTTACGCCCAACTTTTCAAAAATGAGTCTGAACGATGCATCGCCAGACGACTTGTGGGAAGCCGCGAAGATTGAATGGCATGCCCTCAATGATGACGTGGACCTTGTACCCGAAATCTTCAACCCAGACTCTTCAACCGCCCAGAGGGGTCGTGGGTGTTGCTCAGTTCGGAGGAGAATTCCAGCATTATTAACTTTGGAGTCTGATCTATGTAAGAGCCTCGAGTCGAAGCTTTATTTCAGTTATAAGTTACGGCAAGCAAATGATGAATATTCGGTGAAAATATAGTGTAGTCTTGAACATCCGCGGATGCAAGCAGCTCTGCCTTGCTGGCCAAAGAAGAAAACAAAACGTGCTTATTAATCCCCAGTTTCTGGATGCATTCATCGCTCCTAAAACGGCGGCTAGCCTTTCCAGCTCAGCTGAGGCACTGTTGTGCTCTTGCTCACATTCCGCTGGCCTCTCTGGAAACCAGCGCTGCCTGCCCGCCGTCGCGCAAAGCAAGCACAGACTCTCATCGGACATGTCGCGGCTTGCAGCGTGAATCATCCGCCTCGCCGGCGTGGACCCTTCCTCCTCCCCCTCCTCACCGTCGGTTCGAACTCCTACGACGCTTCGCCGGCCGCCCTTTCCAGTCTGCAAGCCTTCAACGGCCGAGCCCCTCTCGACCATTCGCCTAATTTGAACGGTGGCCAGTGCCGTGACCTGATTGGAAGATTTGAACGGCTGGCTGCCCCAACGGACACCGGAGGCTATAAAAACGGAGCCGCCCTGAGCCCGAGCAGCAGAAGCCGCCCTATTTCTTTGTGCTAGCCCGTGGTGCTCTTGGTCCTTGTATCATGTAAAATAAAAGCCCTTGTACACACTGTACATAAAAGTTATTTGACTCACCGTCGCCTCGACCGTTTCTTGGCTCGGAGGCCCAGACGCAACAGTGGTGGCAGCGGTCGGATCTCCAATCCCAGTAGCACACAGGAAGCAACACCCTTCTTGCAAAGTGAACTCAAGGCTGCAGCCATTTGTGGCTGCGTGTGTTTGCTCTTCCAGTAGTTCCCGGCATACACTGCGACGAAGTGGTGTCGTTTTTCCAGTTGCACGCGAGAAGGCATTCTCCGCTGAAGGGTACGCCTGAAAGCTGCGATGCTTTTTTTATACCATCTATACTCCGAAAGACTCATTAAACAGCTGGATGGTGCCCCATTTATTGTGTTCCCGCCTGGCGAGAGATTGTTGAAATGAGAAGGTTCGCATTCCCGGCAATGGTTTCCACGTGCTCCTGTATATTCTTGCTTTTATTTTTTTCTTATTTTACCTATGCTTCGACAACGCGGCCTGCTGTAATACGCAAAAAAAAAAAGAGGGAAAGCACATATCGGTGTGACATCTCAGTCATGCACATGTGGTCTTCTGCGCGCCGTTTTTTTGCGAACAGATACTGTGGCAGGGCGTGTGTCCTCGTGCTCGGAACAGCGTAGCAGACGACGCTCTGCCTTCGTGCGCGTGCGCGAACGCTCGCCGTTTTGCAAGCTTATCGCCTTTATAAGGCGTTGACCAGCAGGTTGGTCGACGCTCGCGCTATATAATTAAAAACCATGAAGGCTGTACAAGCAATGGGAGTATGTTTCAAGACACCCCACAAGCTTTCAGGTGTTGCACTGAAAGCGCATTGCAAGAAAATCCAGAGAGTTAGAGGCAATAAGTCATTTGTTTTAGAGGACTGGCCTCAGTGGATATCTCTAAAATACTTTTGTTTCAATAAATTACAATTCTCTGATTTTGCATAGCGATTCTTGTTTTTAGTTATTGCTCTTTAAATGCAGTTTTATATTTTTAATGAATGTAGCCCTAACATGCGATAGAGATTACGCAACAAAATTTTGCTAGAATGCAGAAAGAAGGTAATTTTTCTGATAATTAATGTTCGTATGGTTTTCTTCACCGCAAATGGAGCTCACTATAACTTTTTTAGCTAAAAATAAAAATTTCTGCAGTAGGAAAATTAATAAGATTTTTTTTTCATCTCCTCCTCCTTGTCCGCGGCGAAGCAATTGTATGCAATGACTGCGCTCATGCCGTCTCCGGGCGAGATGAACTCGTCTCCTAACAGGGGGAAATGCATTCATCAAAGGGCCCATGTATGGCCTCCATTAGCAGCCACAGTTGAACGGCTGGTCATCGGTGCGAGTTCCACGGCGCGCTTCATTCCTTCAGTTCATTGCCGTCTCCGAGCATGCACTGAACACCAAAATGGAGTACCTTGACTATAGAAAAGCACAAGCTACCGGTATCAGGCCAAGCTGTGGCGGGCGACGGTGGAGTCCGGCAGACGCCTCACAGAGGCACGGGAATTGCACAACTCAAAGGTGACTGCACATGAATACTCGTCGTGTCCCTTGCAGCTTCGTCGTTTTTGTTTGTTGGCTCCGGATAGGTGACGTGCTCTTGCGTGTGCATGTGCAAGCGGGGGAGTGGCTGCCGCTCTGAGAGAAGCGCTTTCACGCAACACAGGAGAGTGGGCGCAAGCGGTGAGGCGGCCGCGTAGCCATTGCTTGACAGTGCCTTCGGTCAGCTTCTCCTCAGCGCACAGGTGTATGCTGCGTTTTCGCTCAACGCCGATTGTCTCAAAGTGTACATCTCATGTAGTCGGTTAGGGCACTCAGGTGCCGTGTTGGACGCTACGTGCTGCTCTCTTGTGCCCCGTTCTACAGCCACTGTATGTTTTTTCAGAGTACCGCATTCCACGCCGCCGAACGTCGAAGGCATATAAGGCGGTTTCTGACCTTTAAAGTGCAGCAATCCAATTGGTGGAAAACTAGCTGTTTTAGGTGGCAGCTATTAGGACCCCTTTCCTGGCTTCCGCGTCGTAGTCGTCTGCGTCGGCGTTGTCGGTTTAGTCGCTGTAATACGCCACCTGGCAACCATGGCAGGCTGTAGCAGAGCGAAACGACAGCTGCCACAGCTAGAGTGGGGGAATGGACGACTGGAAGGAGGCTGCCACAGGAAGAGAGAGAGAGGGAGACTTTAATGAATAAAGGAGAGATCTCCCATAGCGGCGAAACACGACAGCTGAAGGCTGTGGCAGGATTCTTGTGAAGGTCTTCGCTCAAATTTTGCATAACCTGTTACCGTAATCGGCTGTAAATTTTTTCACCCCGTTGAACAGGCCCGAGACGTGGAATGTCCGATGCGTGCTGCAGGAAATCAGCGTTGTGCCTTCCCTTTTTGTGGCATCTGAATTGCTTCTTGGCAACAGTTCAGATGCTGAATTTCGCAATCATTGCCTTGTTTTTTTTTTTCACTATGATGACGTTTTTTTTTCTGGCCATGTCTGTTAATACATGAAAGTATCCACAAAATCTACTTTCATTTTCACTTGTAAAGCGGAGCAGGCAGCAACAGCTGCTACTCACCCTTGCCGCTTTATCTAGTGAGTTCCTGTATATTTTAGACCAAGAAAAAGGCCACTACGCAACCAACAGCGAACAGAAGAAACTGCACAAAACGGGTATAGATCATGGGTGTTTCTTACACCGAAAATTTTTTATGTTAACAATCGATGGATAAACCTCATTTCAGAAAAGGAGGTATAGGTCTCTGTGGCATGAGGCGGTCAGGTGGTCAGGAGCTGTTGGGCCCTGATGACCTCGATACCTCGCGTCGTGGCTCGGCGTTGTACGGCTGGGCCTGAGCTGAGCAACACGGCCTCCCACTGCTCGATATTAGTGAACTGCAGTTCGTTGAGGGCGTGGGGAGGGCGATATGCTGGGCACTCTAACGAAATATGTGGTATGTTGGCTCGTGCGCCAACCGTTTTCATAAGGGACACTGCATAGCCGGGTGCATGTTTTCAGACTGGGCTGGGTTAGGGAGGGAGCGGGTCTGGAGCTGCTTGCTTGTAACCCCCTGTTTGCTGTCGAGGGATTTGTGTCCAGGAAAAAAATCACCAATCTCGTCAGGTGGCAATATCCTCAGCAATGTTATATTCTTTCGAATAAATGCAATGGACGCAAATATCCCAGTCAGCAGAGAGCCGTGCGCCCTGTAATGCATACAGGATCCGAGTGTGGGCTTGCCCACGCTCATAAAAAAGGAACAGTTCGTCTTCGATTAACTTCAAAATTATTATGAGATCACTAGCTGCATTCGGCACTATTAACGCCCTACTATCTGCTGTTGGTTCAACCCAAACAGGTGGTGAACAATGTGTGATCTAGGTAGGAAGCCGAACCAACTTCTCTAGAACTTGTCGCCAATATTCTTTGAATAACGCAGTGCTACTGCATACCTTAAACTCAGAACTGCACCATAAACAGTGAACCATGCAGCGATAATGCAGGTCTTTTAGAGACTTCTCAGAATTTTGTGCTCAAATGTGATGCAGCAAACGCTCAGCGCACACCATCAGCCGTGGTATCAAGCTTGTATTTCATTTCATATCACTTCAGTCTAAAAAGCGCATATAAGACGACGAGATCGTGTGTTGCTGCGCAACTTCAGTTAGAGCTACATACCGGACACAACGTTTCAAACGTGGCGCTTTGTTCGCTGTTTATAGCAGCTGTGTGGACCGCCATCTCTCCGTCATGTCAGCGCTGATGGGTTGATCGTATAACCCGTTTCTATGCATGGGCTGCGTACGCAGCTTTCCCTTGACTCACTATATTATTTATGACGGCCTGCGACATAACTTGTATCTTGACAAGGTTTATTCGGCATGTTTGAGTATTTCCAGTATTTGTTCTGTTCCCGGCCTAGTTTCCGCCACCCTGCTGTTCAGCCATTCTTCCTGTTATCTTCGTCAATAGCACGCCTGCTCTTTCAGTTTACGAGCAGCGACACGAAAAAGGTGACAACATTGTGCCGCACTGCTTGCTCGGTGTCGTTAGGCAGGCGGCGGTATTTCTCGTCCTTGCGCCTGTATTGCTGCATACATCCTCTTAGTGCGCAGTGAAAGCGACAACAAAGTCCTAACCAACGCTCAGAAAACCGAACGCAACAGCTTTAGAATTCACTTAGCCCACCTTAGCAACTCCACAAGCACCGTTATGCTACATATGGATCTCTCTCGGAAGCCCGGAAACGAAGCGGCCATTCACCGAGTTCTCACCAACCGGGTGGCGCCGGAATCGACTCGGTCTCTTCCCCGGAAGGCATAAATTCCTTCAGTGAGATGACTCAGGCATACTGCGCCAAACGCCAGCTATAACCTGCTCCACACCAATCCCCCGACAATTTTTCACCAAACATTGATGCAAAAGCGTTACATGGCTCATGAGGCGAAAAATCCGGCGTTTTCTTTGTCCACGACAGATCGCCCGAAAACCCACGCGACATCTTGAAGTTATCGGCAGTGGCTACATCATCAGGAAAGAAAAATGAAATTTCCCCACAAGTCGGTTTCGAACCTAATATGCGAACAGATTAGCTTTATTGGCGACTACATTGGAGCTTTGCGTCTTCACTGCAGCACAATACCCAACGCGATAAACTGCAAGTCGTTGTTGTTGTTGTCCTCAAGAAGACAATAGCGCGCACCAACTGCGGGGGGATTGGCCAAGACACAGGTGGCAACTTCCAGATCCTCAGAACGCGAAAAAAATCGTGCTGGTTCTTGGCATTATCATTTCCGACATCTTCCAATCGGGTGGCGCGAACAGATCAGCATCGCTGTCCACTGCAGTAGCGTGGCAAACACCCCGTTTGCATGCATTCAAAGTAACGGTACCCGAGGACTCTTAAGTGCCTTCCGTATTTTTTATGGCATCGCCTTGAGACCCGCACATTTCCGTGCCCTGTTTACTCTCCCCCATTCACCCGGGAGAATACGCCTCCTCCTGCAGGCAATGCACCCACCCCATGCTAATCTTACCCACATCATCTGTCTATGCCTGGAGGACCCTACCTTGAGCTCCTTACCACCTGGGAGGAATGGGAGACATTACTGAGTTTGACGGACCCAGACAGGCAGAAGATCGCCACTGACTCGGCCGCCCACGTCTTAGAACTTTATGAACTCATGAACGTGTACAGCAGTGTGGTCCTGCGTGGACCCAGGGACCTGCGTGCCCCAACTCCCCGGTCGCATGAAGTTATTTATATCCTTATCGCTCTTGGAGCATCTTATTTTAACACAAGTGACATTTCGTCATACAAACTCACAGTGGAAACTTTCCACTCGCTTTGACGGTTGCGTAGCTGGCATCCTGCCATCCCCTTCTAGGCATCCTGCCAACCTAAACTAGTTCACCCGGACTTGCTCGGAAACCATATCGGCATGTGCCTGCCCTTTAACTTGCTAAAACAGGGCCCTTATTAATAACAAATGAGTGAATGCGAACGCACAGAAACCTGCGAATTCAGAACAACGACAGCTTCGGTTCTATTTTCTATCAGCCGGTTTCACGGAGCAGTTAGGCAGGAGAGCTGACTCCGGCGCACCGTAATCCAATCGGCAGGGATAATTTCGCTACACGATTGTAGCGGGCGCTCAGCGTTGCGCTGTACTCTCCCCCTACACTGACCTCCGCTCGCCCATGTGACTTTCTGCGCGTTTCTCACCTTTTTGCTACAGTTCTAGCATAATTAGCCCCCTGTCGGCACTGTCGCGAAACGGAATGCAGGGCGAACAACAGAGCGAGAGACGCAGGCGATGTTAAAGCCACTGGAAGCTTTTTTATGCGTTGTACCGGGGCGCTGCCACGATGCAGACAATCCATGACGCATGCCATGGCGCGAGCGCGCGCGTGCAGAATAAGGGAGAGGAAGTGTCTGGCTCCAATGCCCCCGGAAATACTGGAAAGCAGCGCGGTTGGATCGTTCAACTTGCGCGAAAAGCAAGTCCTAGCACCGCCTTCCATATTCCTCACCCAGTTTTCTCTGCTATAGCAAAAAACCTCAAACCTGCCGATTCAACGCCCCTTTCTGTCTTACTCAGTGGCCTATTTTTTTTTTTTCAGGGCCAATAAATCGCAGCTGTTGAATGGCAAGATTTCTGGCTTGAGTGGCGTCGGTAGTGATGACGGGGCAACAAGTTCACGTGAGCGCTTCCTGCTTGTGCCTTGAGCTATCTTTCTGGGATGCGCTCAGACTCGATATTATTTATCAGAATTCGTGACGCATTCGGGAATAAGCAACACGGCGTTCGATGCGTCACGATAATAAACAGGTTGGTGCCCAGCGCTCGACCTGCTTGCCTCGTCCTTAGCCTCAACTAGTAGCCCTTGGGAAAGAAGTTCTGTAACTTACAACGTAGCTAACTAATGCCACTGCCTTGCAGCCGCCTGTAGGTCTGTGTCACTGCAGCTGTTGCCAAGCGCTCCATCAAAGCAGGAGCTAAGCGCTGGCGCCGCCATTACCCAGCTGTACAAGTCACCAAGCCCGAAGGGAAGCGACCTCAAGACAAAAAAAAAATTACCGACGATTACGTTACTTCCTAATGCGAAATTTGAGCGCAGCAAATAAGCTGTTTCACCATTTCGATAGATTGAGGCAAAGAAATCGAGCAACACATGTATGCGCTATCACAGAATTTTTTTTTATTTTTCACACGTATTCCTTTAACAAAGACTCCACTAACAGTTCTTGACAGTCATGAAGGAAGCTTTGTGGTCGGAGAAATAGAGTGATATATGTTCGAATTGGTACACCAATGCTTGATTCTCAAAGACGAGATCTATACAAGTGCCTCGCGAGGTTGTCACAGCCGTGGGACGCGTTACGAGCGAGAGGAACGGGATGTTCTCCCGCATAAGTGTTAGGAAATTGCTGTTTGTCTTTATGTCAACATTAAAGTCCCCCACTACTAACATCGGTGTGGATCGATGGACGGTTAATGCGAGTTGCAGGAAGTGCACGACGTCTTTCGTGAGTGCGGTAGGGGCGAAGTAGGCAGCTACTACCAGCAAGCCGTTGGGCAACTTTGCGGCGCACAGTTAGCCAGCTTCATGTGACGTGCCAAACATTTCGACTGGTATTGCAGAGAGACCTGTGCGCAAGTAGATAGCGACTCCCGCCGCTCTGTTGTGGTCTCTGCGAGCACCACAGCAGTATAGGAAATCTATGATTTCGAGAGGCTCTTCGGGATCCGGTTTCAGCAAAGCAAAGTACAGAGGAATGGCGCAGAATGTGATCTCGGTCTACGTCCTTGGCATGTGCGGCAAGGGAGCGTACGTTAAGAATGTGGTTGTGAATGATGAATCAAGTGCTGCCAGCGAATGACGCGTCCATTGGCTGTCTGCGTGTGTTACTGATGTGTGGTTAACATGTTAAGCTTCGCCTGTAAGAGTGGAACGCGACAGCGTCTTGCAACGCTGCCAGGGAGTCCACAGAACGTCATCGCCAATTCGGCTGTACGCCTTGCTGGACGGTAAATTTATTTTTTGAGGAAAGGAAATGTATCTCTCTCGCATATCTGGGTGGACACCTGCACCTCGCCGTAAGGGAAAGGGGGAAGATGGGAGTGAACGAAGACGCCGTATTAGCTAGACGCGCCTTTGTTCATTCCAAACCATTCAGCTGGCATTACGGAGTGGCTAGCGTGCTCGTATCGCACTCCTGAGACCCTGGTTCGATTCCCCAACTCGACCAATTTCGTTCTCGGTTTTATTGATTTATGCGGTCTAACTAGGAAGGTTAATGAGGCTATTTCATATTTATATTATTGTATTTCTATCCATAGTGTTCTGTCATTAACCTGTGAATTGTTGGAACTGTCTAGGATGTTCGACACAACGTATATGAAACGAGCAACGTCTTACTGAGTGGGGAAGTGCGTGGTGGTGGAGGGAACGCGGCTTCGTACTTATCTGTTTTTTTCAGCAGCGTCTCCTTCCGCGGACGCTGTTGTCGCTGCGGCGCGCGTCTTTCTTTTCTTTTCTTCTGACCTCTTCATTCTCCTCTATATTAATTAGGGTAATTGATTAATTAAGCAATTAACTAAACTCAGTCCAACGTAGTTGCAGCATCACTCTAAGATCCCTTTGATTGGTTGCATGGTTACTAGCCAAAGTACAATTGGCCCCACTTGAAATTCGCGCACTGTGACGTCACGAGCATTTCGACCAATTGAAAAGCGTGACATTGGGGGCGGAGCTGGTTACGAGGCCGACGACGACGCGAAACCCAGGAACGGACGCCAAAGAGCTGCGCTCTAAAATGCATGACCTGGTGCACAAAATAAGGATACCTGTGACCGTTAGAGAGCATAGGCGTTCATTTCCCACACCCCGAAGAAGCATTCGTCCACCTGCAGAACATCCCTAAAAAATAAAGAGGCATACTTAAACTCTGGAATAAAATAGCGAAAAAATAAAGAACTCCAGCAGAGAACACGTACAACGTGTGACTTCGATGTTCCACTACCCAGTGCGTAGATAAAGAAAGGAAAAGTACCGGGCATGACGCAGGCGATCGAACGATTCGTCAAATCGGGGCAACAGATAAACTTCCTTTTAAGGCGGAAGCCTTTAATGCCTCATCGTTGTAAGCAGGAGTTGTCGACAAGAAATGTCACGCTTTTCAGTTGGTCGAAACAATCGTAACGTCACAGTGCGCGAATTTCAAACGGGGCCAATTGTACTTTGGCTACTAACCATGCAACCAATTAAAGGGATCGTATAGTGATGCTCCAAGTAAGTTTGAGTTTAGTTAATTGCTTACTTAACCAATTAGTCCAATTAACCTTTCTAGTCAGACCAGATAAATAAATAAAACCGAGTAAGAAATTGGCCGAGCTTGGGAATCGAACCCCGGTCTACGGAGTGCGAGTCGAGCACGCTACCACTCCGCTATGCCAGCTCGATGGTTTGGAATGAACAAAGGTGCGTCTAGTGAATACGGTGTCTTCGTTCACTCCCATCTTCCTCCCTTCCCGTTACGGCGAGGTTCAGGTGTGCACCGAGATATGCGAGACAGATACATTTCCTTTCCTCAAAAACCAATTTACTGAGGAGCAAGGCGTATTTGTCCGCGTTTCAGATTGGTCCAAATTGTCGTGATGTCACCACGCGCGAATTTTGACGGATGTCCACCGAAATACGTGAGACAGTTACTGCGCAACTTTCTTTTGTCAAATACAATTTTCAACTAGTGCTACTGAGATATGCGAGACAGTTAATGCGTAATTTCCTTTCCTCAAATACAATTTTCATTTTCTTCATTACGGCCCCTCTGTCTTCCTTCACTCCACTTCCTCCCTTCCTGTACAGTGCGGCTCAGGTGTCCACCGAGACGACAGAGAATTACTGCGCCATTTACTTTCCTTAAAAAGCGTTGCGTTCAAAGGGCAAGGCATCGCGCCGAACGGGTGGTGGCGTTCAATGGACTCCGTGGCAGCGCTACAACACGCTGTCGCGTTCCACTCCTAAAGGCGAAGCTTAAGAGTCATTAATTGGCAGTTAATTAATGCACCAACAAAATGTGAAGTGAACAATCGCGTAGCAGAATGCAGCACTCAGGCTTTCGCCTTTCAGCACTTTAGCCGCTAAAGTTCCTCGTAATTTTTTAGTAACCTTGTTGAGGCGACGATAGTCGACGCAAAATCGGAAAGTGTCATTCTTCTTGGCGACCAACCAGCACGACGCGCGAAGCGCACGGGCTTGTTGACGGCTGGATAACCTCGTCGCGGAGCATTTCTTCAACCTGCCTCCGAATCACCTCCCGTTCTTTCGCAGACACTCGATAGGGGTGGTGTTGTATAGGCCTCTCGCCTTCATAAACTACAATGCGATGTTTAGCGACCGATGTTTGCCGGACTTTAGAAGTGGTCGCAAAGCAGTCACGAAAAGAGTCGAGGACCATGTGGAGGCGGTGTTTCTGATCGGCGGTTAGGTCGGGGTTCACATCAGTCATAACGGGGGCGTCAGACGTCGATTCATGGGCATCGTTGAACAGGGACAAGGCGCAGTGGGAGACTGACTCATTAATTTCATCGAAATAGGCTATGGCTGTTGCTTGCGGCAAGTGGCGATATCGGCGCTAAAGTTGGTAACAAAAAGCTGCGTTCGCATCCCTGGGAGGGAAGTAGCACCCCGCGCAACGCAGACTTGTTGACTCAGCAGTAAGGACAGGTTACCTTCCGCAATCCCGTGAGGCGTGCGTGGGTTTGAGCATTCCACTGTAATAAACAAACTGGAGCGTGGTGGTAGCGTGACATTGTCGTCACACACCCAAAAAACAGGCCACTCGGGCTCGCTGCTGTCGGCTATGGCACACTGAATTGAGAACGTCACGAAAAGTCCGCGGAGGTTGATTATCGCACCGTGTTCCCGAAGAAAATCAAACCCGAGGATGAGGTCCTTCCAGCATTGAGCCAACACAGCGAAGCAGGCAGTGAAGGTTACACCGCGAATCTCCATTCTAGCGGTGCAGACGCCAAGCGGTGTCACCAGATGGCCTCCAGCTGTCTGAATGTGCGTTCCAGGCCAAGGTGTCAGTACTTTCCTCAGGACTGTCGCCAGACCACGACTCATGACAGAGAAATCGGCGCCGGTATCTACGAGAGCAGTCACGTGGCGGCCATCAACGATGATCGGGATTTCAGCCGAAGCTTGGTCACATTCAGGAGAACGCTGTGTGGGGGAGGTCTCGGACTGGGGAATCTTTCACGCGGTCGAGTTGGGGCGTCAAGCGGAGGCTTCTCTGTTCGTCGAAAGGTCGTCAGACTTAAGAGTCGTTCGGATTGTCCAATTGAAGCGTCTATCGAAGGTGTCTCTGGGTCGAAAGGTCGCCGCGGCTTGGGGTCGGAGGTCGGGTCGCATGCTAACGTCGGTGAGCGGAGGATGTTCGTCATTATGTCTAGTGACGGCGCCCCTACCTCCGGGGGTTGCCATCCTCAGTTTTCCGGGCGCGGGCTGGAGGACTGCCAGACGTAAGACTGGCGGGTTGTTGAAGACAACCGTCGAGGCGACGGTGACCTGGACTGACGTTGGGCAGTGGGTGCAGGTGGAACGTTGGCCCCAGGTACTGGTCGATCTCGTGGGTTCGTTCACCATATCGTGGCGGGGTGCGTCTGGCGAAAAGCCGCGCAGGCCAATCCGGTGGTACGGGCAGTGAGGACGGATGTGGCCTTCTTCGCCGCAGTGAAAGCACAGGGGCCTGTTGTTCGGCGTGCGCCACATGTTTGCATTCGTGAAGGGTGGGCGGTCGTCTCGCAGCGCTGTCGCATACGGGAATCGGTGGGACGGCGCGGTAGGGGCAGGAGAGTAGAACGCCGGTGGTGGTGGCGCAGGGATGCGCAATGCCTCGCTGTAAGTCATCACACAGGGTGTCGGCGGTTGGAGCGGTGGAATGGGCTGCACCGTGCGGCGTATCTCGTCACGGACAGCATCCGAAATGGCGGTGACACTGGGAGGCTGCTCCACAGAGCGAACCTTCTGCAACTCTTCGCGGACGATGCTCCTGATCAGCTCTCGAAGGGTGGTGTTCTCATCCCTGGGCTTCGGAATGTGGCGTTCCACAGCAGTGATGTTTGAGAGACGGCCGTAGTGCGCAAAACGCTCTTGCAGGGCGCGCTCTATGCCTGCCACTTCCTTTGCAAAATCGGCGACTGTAGCCGGAGGATCGCGCACGAGCCCGACGATCAACTGCTCCTTCACTCCCAGCATCTTGGATTCCGACATCGAAAGATCAGCGCGGTTGAAAAGTCGGGTCATGTCCTCCACGAACATCGCCACGCTCTCGTTTGGCCGCTGCGCTCTGGATTGCAGGGCCAATTCAGCACGCTCCTTCCGTTCATTGCTGCTGAACCTATCCAGCAACTGCCGCCGGAAGTCTTGCCAGGTGTAGATGGCGGACTCGTGGTTTTCTAACCACTTCTTGGCGTCGTCCTGGAGGGCAAAGTAGACGTTCCGAAGCTTGCGGTCCTCGTCCCACAGATTAAATTCAGCGACCCTGTCATACCCGTCCAGCCAGTCCTCCACATCCTCAAACTTGTCACCATGAAACGATGCGGGCGTACGAGACGTATGGAGGAGTAGCGGTGGCGAACTTACAGATTGCTGGATGGTCTGGCTGCCCGCCGTGCGGGGTGTGCGGGGTGGCGCTTGGCGGGGAGGAGGGGAGCGGGGTGCGCGGTGAGGGGATTGTATTCGGGGGCTAAGCCTCGCAAGCGGCGGCTTGACTTGTGGACAGGTGTCGTGTCCAGGAGGTGTGACTGAGCGCTGGACGTTCCTGGGACCTCTTCGTATATGGATCGATACCCAGCACATCCACCAAGATGCCACCGGACGCCGGTAGAACGTTCTCCCTGGCAGAGCAGTACTTGGCAAGAGCACTGGGCACAGCGTAGCCGACCGACCCTAGAACCGAGCAGAAGACGACGAAATCCGACGCGCGACAAATGACGAAGACAGACAGCATGGAGGCGCCGGTAGAGTGTCTAAAATAAGTGTGGCAATATTTATCTCAGAATTGCTTTATATGGCATCAATAATCCTTAATAGCCACAGAACTTGTTTAGTCATTAAATCGCGAAAATCACCCGGTGCACGTGCGTGCTAATAGCCTTAACTTCACACAACCAAATTATCTGCCAAGCTTTTGTAAAGGCTACTCGACAGTAGACCACGTTCACAATATTAATGAGATGATAGAGAAATACACAGAATATAGCCAACCCCTGTTTGACTCGATCGAAACCTCAGTACTCACGTAGGCATTATGGAATTGGGTGTAGAAGAGCACTATGTAAAATACCAGAAGAGATCTATAACGGATACACAGCCACCATAGTTCTTCATAAATCGGCAATTAAATTCCAAGTAGGAAAGCGGTCAGGCAAGGCGAAAAGATCTCGCCAATGCTATTAAATGCCCGCTTACAGAAGGCGTTCAGAGGCCTGGACTCGATAAGGTGGATAAGTTGGGATAGCAGTTAATGAAGAATACGCTAATTTTTACTGCAATTTGCTGATGACGTGTTGCTAAGCCACTCAACAGATGGATTTCGAACCATGATTAATGACTTGGAGATGTATGGCGTAAGGACTGGTATAAAAATTAATATGCAGAAAAACAATGTAATGCTTATCAGTCTAGGAAGGCAGAAGTCGTTGACGACTGGAAGCAAAGTGCTTGAAGTGGTAAGGAAAAAAGTGCACTTAGGGCAGGCAGTGACCGCCGATCCGGATCACGAGGGTAAAATAACTAGAACAATAAGTGTTGGGTGAAGCGCATTCGGTATATTCTCTCAGACCACGATTGGCACTTTACCAGTATGCCTCAAGAGAAAACTATATTGTTACGTGGTGGCCAGCCGAAGAATGAAACGCGACGACTGTTGGCAATGATACGATTTTAATGGCTCCTTAATAAATTAAAAGCTTCATCTTACCAGTGGTCACCTATGGGGCAGAAACGTGGAGGCTTACGGAAAGGTTTCAGCTTAAATTAATGAGAACGTAGCGAGCTATATAAAATAAAATAACAGGTGTAACGTTAAGAGACCGGAGGAGGGCAGACTGGATCAGGGAACAAACTAGGGTAAATAGTATCCCAGTCGAAATAAAGAGGAAGAAATGGGCTTGGGCAGGGCATGTAATGCGAAGGCAAGAGAACCGCTGGTCCTTAAGGGTTACGGACTGGATTGCAAAAGAAGGCAAGGGTGGCAACGAAGAGCAGAAATTTAGGTGGGCGTGTCAGATTAAGAAAGTTGCGGGTATAGGGTGGCCGCAGTTGGCACAGGACAGGGTAATTGGAGAATAATGGGAGGGGTCTTTCTCCTACAGTAGGCGAAGTCGGCTGATGGTGACGATGATTATGATGATGACCGAGTACCACCATCGTTGTGTGTTTTTCTGCTTCTCCATAATAGGAATGACATCACAGGTAAGGTTGCAGAGGTGAGCCTCATCATGATCTTCATCATCTTCGTGCTGCACTGCAAGGCGTTTCAATTTCGATGCCTGGCCATAGGCTAAGCTGAAAAACAGTATTGAACGAGGAACTAATCGGCGTTCTGGGTGTATGTTCGCTTAATTCAATTTACAAGTCCTTGTAATATTACTGAGTGCTCTCAGAATTGTGCTTCTTGATATGTGATACGTATTATTGCTAACAGGACATTCACGCCAGTGGTCATCAACATACAGTCACTTTGTACTCGAGGGATACTCTTTTCGTGGAATTCGGGAGAGGTGTAATAAATCTGGTAGTTTTTCTGTACTGCACATCCGCGACCGCGTTCTATTTCTTGGCTGCGCTTAGCAAGGATTATTTTACAACGCTGCTTGTAAAAAGTTCTTGGCTAGCTTATTATGTCAGTTGGGTGTAGTCCATCGCGTGACCACTCGAAGATCACGCAATTATACGACGCTCTGGCTAATTAACTTCGAGCGCCTCATTAGCCTTCTTTACATGAACCCCACAGTGGTGGGTCGAGTCAGGGAATCACGTTCAGCCAAAAAAATTTCAGGGGGGCACTTTGTTGACTTAAAATGCGGTGAGGCGAAAGCCTTAAGCGCAGTGTTGCTGCTTGTGTCACTAATGTGTGGTTACCATGTTAAGCTTCGCCTCTAAGAGTGGAACGCGACAGCGTCTTGCAACGCTGCGAGGGAGTCCACAGAACGCAATCGCCCACTCGGCTCTATACCTTGCTCGACGGTAAATTGGTTTTCGAGGTAAGGAAATGTATCTGTCTCGCATATCTCGGTGGTCACCTGAACCTCGCCGTAAGGGAAGGGAGGAAGATTGCAGTGAAATAAGACGCCGTATTAGCTAGACGCGCCTTTGTTCATTCCAAACCACCGAGCTGGCATGGCGGAGTGGTTAGCGTGATCGTCTCGCACTCCTGAGACCTTGGTTTGATTCCCAAACTCGACCAATTTCCTATTCGGTTTTATTTATTTATCTGGTCTGACTAGAAAGATTAATTAGGTTAGTTGGTCTTTACCATTGTTCTAATGCCATCCATCATGTCCTGCCACTCACCTGTCAAGCGATAGATCTCTCTAGAACTGTTCGACGCAACGTCTATGAAACGTCTAGAAAAGTCTAAAAAATAATAATGGTTAATGAGAGTTAAGCATGACTTGCACATTTCGTAATACTAGTTAATGTATGGTTACTGATAGTTGACCTGACCTAAACTAGTACACTGATTAATTAGTGTTAGTTAAAGTACAGGCATAGTGCACAGACCCACATGACACTTCTTAACTACTACTAATTACCATTTAGTCATTCCTTCATTAAGTACAATGATATTGCCACGTATCATTGCAATGTCCGTTCGTTCGCGCAAGGCCGCACGAAAGGGGTGTTATCATTTTTGTTTGTGACGCGAGAAGCGAGCGGACTAATCTCGATTGATCACAGCCACGAAGAGCGGCATCTACGTGTTTTTGGATTACTCTAGATGATCTCTACCTGTTATCTCGAAGTTTCCTTGCCGGCTTTAAATTGAACGATGCCGCGAGCAGTAGGCATTCGTAGTTCGACGACTGACGAGCACGCTTGTTGCTTACGCCGCCACCGAGTGAGTCAGTTCTTTTGCGGGCGCAAGTCAGCCCAAATAAAGAGCTTCGTTTGCAAGTATTTCTGGTGTCTTCCTGACCGCTAGACTGCCGTCACTACAACGTGACATCTGGTGGAGGTGCTGGGTAGCCTTCCAGGTACCGGACAACCCCTGCAAGTCGTGATGCCAGCCCTTTGAGTTATTCACCGGAGGACCTGACTCCAGTCTACCACGCAGCCTCTGGAGACTCCCGCCATGACTTACGCCGCAGCAGTGCGCCGTCCTGCACCTCAACGACGGGACCCAAGCCCCTATCGCCCTTAGCCAGCTGCGCTGGAGCGCCGCCTTCTCGCCCTAACTCGCCCGTCCTACGAGCGTCGCACACGGCCGAGGAAATGCGACGAGTGGAGAACACCCGACCAGCGCCGCCGCTATGCTTCCACTGCGGCGAAGCCGGTCACATTCTCCGGTACTGCCCATACAGGAGAATGGGCATCCGAGGGTTTTCTTACGACGCCCCACGACCCCGACCCGGCCAGCGACCAGCCGAAATCGAGGAGTTTTTGCTTCGGGAAGAATGCTCATCGCCGAGCCGCCTATCACGTTCCCCGTCGCCATCGTCACCGCGCTATGTATCTAATAACCGAGGCTACCCAGTGCGTGGACGCTCCTTCAGCTCCCGAAAGGTTAAACTGAATAAAGCAGCCTTTGTGGGTGAGGTTGCTTCTGAGCGCAAGAACTAAGATCCTCCATCGACGAAAAACACAAGACTATGGCTCAACTACGACAAGAACTACGACAAGCACTACGACGACCCCTACGACGACGACGACCCCTACGACGACGACGATCCCTACGACGACGACGATCCCTACGACGACTACTACGACGACAAATACGACGACAAAAACTACGACAACACCCACGACAACACCGACGACGACGAAACACAGCCAGACTTGAAGCTTTTACCGCTGCCCTTACACCTTATTAGGAACGCTAAAGGACTCTAAGTTCTCGAAGCATTCTCCGTGTTTAATTTCATTTTAAAGCATCGAGATGATGCTTCTTTGGGAGGGGGGTAATGCCACGTATCATTGCAATATCCGTTCGTTCGCGCAAGGCCGCACGAAAGGGGTGTTATCATTTTTGTTTGTGACGCGAGAAGCGAGCGGACTAATCTCGATTGATCACAGCCACGAAGAGCGGCATCTACGTGTTTTCGGATTACTCTAGATGATCTCTACCTGTTATCTCAAAGTTTCCTTGCCGGCTTTAAATTGAACGATGCCGCGAGCAGTAGGCATTCGTAGTTCGACGATTGACGAGCACGCTTGTTGCTTACGCCGCCACCGAGTGAGTCAGTTCCTTTGCGGGCGCAAGTCAGCCGAAATAAAGAGCTTCGTTTGCAAGTATTTCTGGTGTCTTCCTGAACGCTAGACTGCCGTCACTACAACGTGACAATATAATCATAAAATCACTTTATATCATTTTCCGATTTCTTTCGATTGCACTCGATTAAGTATCGATTGGCTATTGATTGGCATATGCCCATATAAGGCATGCAGTCAAAACGCGGACACATTTGCTAAAACGTCTTGGTCACGGCAGTTTGAGGCATTAAAGGCCTCTAAATCAAATGAACTCGACCACTATCTGTTTACATGAACAAAACTCTCGCGGCGTGTCCTGCGCGGCGCGACCGCAAGAGTACTAAACTTGCTCCTGCTTCTGTTCTCCCCTACAGAAAATGCTTTCCCCATCCGTGAAAGAGGATTACGTGTAGTTTGCGGAGGGGGCTGTGAGTGAAGGCCGTTGTACGATCGCTTTTTGTGCGGATTCCGCAAGCAATCGGTTTGCGCGTTCTCAGCCTGCGTGCGAACGTGGGGTGGAAGGGTGTTATACAGATCACTTAGCTGCTTGCGAGCGAGCCTGACGGTTCCAGCGTTTTTCTTTTTTTTTTCTGGGGTTTAACGTCCCAAAGCGACTAAGGCTATGAGAGACGCCGTAGTGGAGGGCTCCGGAAATTTCGACCACCTGGGGTTCTTTAACGTGCACTGACATCGCACAGTACACGGGCCTCTAGAATTTCTCCTCCAAAGAAATTCTAGCCACCGCGGCAGGGATCGAACACGCGTCTTTTGGGTCAGCAGCCGAGCACCATAGCCACTGAGCCACCGCGGCGGCAAGGTTCCAGCGTTCCGTCTGGCGCTCTAGGCAGTGCCTCCCGTCCAATCGCGTGCGGCGGTACAGGCATGTGCTTGTAGCAAAACACGGATATGTATTGCGGTAGAAATTAGCTCTATTAATTGCTTCGTATTCAGGAAATATCTGTTCCGTCAACGTTACTTTTACTGCGGAAATTTCGTGGAAGGTAAAGTAGTGGTTGGCTGCGATGGCACGGATTTCGGTTCAGCCGACCCTGACGACCGCGAACCAATTCACGACAAAACTTCACAACACTGAATGCGAGTCTCATCATCTGAAGCGATGTCGTGCGAAACGATACGTATTTGGACCATTTCTACCAAGAGAGTAACAAACGCGTCACATCGCATTCGCGTACTCATCCTCGTTCGCCGCTATGTTCTCACAACGGTCTATGACGTGTGCCCCAAAATAACAGAATGCTGCCACCTCTGAAAGTTACGCTGCCCCGACGATTTCAGAGCGACGACGCGATTCTTAGTGCGAATGCTAGATGGGACCAAGCTGCAGTACAGGCTGCTAACGCCTGCCCGTAATAACAAATTTTTTAAATACTTAAGACTACAAACTTAAAATCTTAATCAGTATTAAAATTCAAAATAGCCCACTGCAGTGTTCTTGCATTCCTAGCAGAGAAAAAATAATCGCACTTGCAGCCTTTCGAAGCATTTGCACAGTAGTTGTCACTAATATGTAGACGGCCTTATCCCTGGCTCCCTACTCACTGTTAGTGCCAAAGACATGCTTATCTATGAATATATAAGGTCTGTGTGTGTGTGTGTGTGTGTGTGTGTGTGTGTGTGTGTGTGTGTGTGTGTGTGTGTGTGTGTGTGTGTGTGTGTGTGTGTGTGTGTGTGTGTGTGTGTGTGTGTGTGCGTGCGTGCGTGTGTGTGTGTGTGTGTGTGTGAGAGAGAGAGAGAGAGAGAGAAATGAAGATACTAATGCACATGAAAAATTATGCTGTTTCCCACTGTTTAGAAAAGGTAAAATGAGTTGCAATATACAGTTCTGCATTTGAAAAAGTGACAATGCTACAAAAGCTATTTATTTTTGTCATGTTCTGCAGGCCATTATTAAAGTTTGCAAATTTGCAAACTTGCAAACTTGCGAACTTGCCAACTTGCAAACTTGCAAACTTTCATACTTGCTAACTTGCAAATGTGCAAACTTGCAAACTTGCAAACTTGCCAACTTGCAAACTCTCAAACTTGCAAACGTGCATACTTGCAAACTTGCAAACTTGCAAACTTGCAAACTTGCAAACTTGCAAACTTGCAAACTTGCAAACTTTCATACTTGCTAACTTGCAAATGTGCAAACTTGCAAACTTGCAAACTTGCCAACTTGCAAACTCTCAAACTTGCAAACTTGCAAACTTGCAAACTTGCAAACTTGCAAACTTGCCAACTTGCAAACTTGCAAACTTGCAAACTCTCAAACTTGCAAACTCTCAAACTTGCAAATTTTCAAACTTGCAAACTTACAAACTTGAAAACTCTCAAACTTGCAAACTTGCAAACTCTCAAACTTGCTTGCAAACTTGCCAACTTGCCAACTTGCAAACTTGCAAACTTGCAAACTTGCAAACTTGCCAACTTGCAAACTTGCAAACTTGCAAACTTGCAAACTTGCCAACTTGCAAATAAAAATTGTGCTGTGTGGCAGCAAATGGACTTAAGCGTGAATCACTGGGCTAAAGAGCACAGCTTTGTTCAGCACAGTGACAGCGGGCCACAGGTTGCCGCTTAACATTCTTTTCTGAGCTCATACTGCAGTGGCATAAGCAATAATGCAGCGTTGAAAACAAGTGTAGGAAGTTCTGGTGAAGGCCGTGTCAATGTTGCCATGTACAAAACAAGCTGGCATATATTCTGTGCAACTCCAAAGCGTTCGCAGATGTCGCTGTGAATACAAAACAAAAGTGGGTGCCTTTGCATTGCATAAAAGTCCATACATGCCATTCTAATTAACATATATATAATGAGATGTGGAAGCCAGTAAACTGGATTGCATGTGGAAGAAATGCAAGAACCGAGTTGGAAGGTTTGCAATGCAACAACTCCTGGCTTAGGCTGAGAAAGAATGCTTCGTATAGTCAGGGAAACCAGATACGATGGCCATATTATCTGGTTATCTGGAGGAAAACTAACATATCGAGCACAGTTTGTAAAATTGGGTTTCCAATATGAGAGCTGCGATGTCACAAAATAAAACGCAATTAAAAATAAGCCATTTAATTATGGGACAGGCATATATGCATATGCTCTCTGATACACCTTTAAATCAACGTTTAAGAGCGGTTTTCACTCATAAGTCAAAAGTAGAATGAATTAATGTAAAGGTGACCAATTCCCAAGCTAGCAACAAAAGTGATCATTGCTAACTGTTAACTGATCTTCATACCACTTCATATAAGTTGAATTTAAGAGTGTACTATTAGTTTCTGACTATCAGCACCCTCAGCAAAATATACCTATTTTCTTTTCAGTCTGGTTTCAAAGAAATAAATTTACTGTGGCATCGACAGGCACCAGAAATTTTGAATAGGCCAATTTGGGGTTAGGCCGAAAATGCCGTAGAAAACAGAAAAGCGGTGATGGAATTTTTTTTTTCACCTCTTTTATAGCTGTTCGAAAGGGGAATCTGTACTCGTCTCTTTACCGCGAGAACTCGGTCTTCATGTTTCAAGCATACTTAGAAACTACGAATTACTTTCCTGTGCAGCCGATTTCCCTCATTTAAGTCGTATTAAACGTGCCGTCTCCCGCCTTTTTTTTTAATTGACCGCCGACGGTAGGAGGAGTCAACCAACCTTCCAGCCAGACCCGCGACTGCTTGCCGCTCTGCCATCGGCAGAGTGGTATACGTAGCGACCGGCGAAAGCGAAGAGTCCACGCGTGTTTTTATTTCCGTGGGCCTAATTTGCGGCTATGTAGTCTCTAACTCGAACTAATCATTCACGGAAACCTGAAAAAGAAATCAAAAGCGAAAGGGAGGACGTCGCGTAACTGCCTTAAAGGCACCCCACGCGTTAGTTGACTCTTACCTTCGGCGGTGAGTTCAAAAAAAAGGAGGAAACCGGTACGTTTAATCCGATTTAAATAAGAGAAACCGGCCACACAGGACCATAATTCGAGGTTTCTAAGAAAGCTCGGAACATGTACATTTAGTTCCCGGCGGTAAAAGAGACGAGTTCAGATTCCTCTTTAGTGCACCCTTAAGATTAAACAAAAGCCCTGTTAACACTATCCTGAATGCATAAAAGTCACATGCATAAGCATGCATTTGTAGCATTCTCAATGAGCCACATTATGAAGTCTATGTGTTGCTTAGCTGAAGAGACGGTAAGAGAGGAGCATCAAGGAAAGTCTCACACGGATAGGCACAATTATGCATGCTTAGCTTTTCAGTACACCGGTTTAGCTGGCTAGACCTAGCACGTGCAGTGCGCAAGTTAGGCTAAATGAAACTGTATACCGTTCGACAAAACTACTGTGTAAGTCTTCCTACTTGAAATAGAACGTGAGGAAAGTTCTTACGCATAAGAGTGGATTTTATTGGTTTGCTGAGCCGAGCAAGCATTTAAGCACTGGTTTAGAACAAATTATTTTAACATTTATTTTACCCAGACTGTACTAAGTGACAATACTTAAGTGGTTAGCTGGCATGATGTGTGAAGTAGGATCTTGATGAGATTTTAATTTACTAATAAGAAGTAATTAACCATTAGCATCCAAGCCCACCCATGCAGCTACAAAGGAAAGCTTGGTACCTTTTCTTTGTAGCCGTATGGCTGCACTTGGGTGAAGGCTAATGAGTAATTACTCCGTTATTACAAATTGTCGCCTTAGGAGATTTAAATAAATCAGAGGGCGAACATCATCACTCACTGCGTGGATTTCTGCAGTGACCAGCTCAAAAGACAGCTCTGTTAGGTGGAAGGCATTCCAGCCTTTCGTGGCAAAATGAAAAATGAATATTGAAATGGGGTGGCATGAGATGAGGCGTAACAGTTCTTGTGCGGCTAGTGCAGAAAGATCCGTGAGTTGGAACAGATTAGTTGGTTATGTGACGGTAAACAGTTTAAAAACATCTGCAGTTTCTGCACGACATGCAGAAATTTGAAGATTCAGCTTTGGTGCTGTTACACTGTAGCTTCAAAAATAGTCTGAGAGAATAAAACAAGCGGCTCAGGTCTGAACTCATTCCAGGATTCTAGTTAAGTTAGATTTGCGCCATATGCCTTTAGAATACCCCAGCTAATGCCACACAAGGGATTTGAACGCAAGTAACTTGGAAGACGGTGACACTAAGGACACGTCATGGTGTAAATATCCTAGGTTGTGGATGGGTGTATGAGGATTATTAGGTATTCAACCAGTATACAGTGAATATACTTTTATTGGAAGGCCTTATAAGTTGGCAATATGTAACGCTGACAATAAGACAATAAAAAATATTAACGCATTCTTAGTAACATTAGCGAACAGGCCAATCTGCAGTACGCAAAATGTTGTTTGGGGGAAATGAAATGCTGGTACAGATTGCAAGATGGCAGACTCCTTATAGCCATCAGAATCGGCAAGGAAAATCTGCCGACGGCTGGTTGTATAAGCTTAGATCCAGTTTAGAGGTATTATATCAGCTTAAAGCACTAAATAAGAGAATCAGATGCTTTTTCAAAGCAAAGAAAAATCCATCGAGGGGGATGCTGCAGACAAGGTGCATGTCGTGAAGAACAAGAGCAAGTTGGCTATTGCAGAAACGTTTTCTAAAAGCTTGGCGTTTTGGATTAAACAACTAGGTGGGCCAGAACTATCTAGCAGGCCAAGAATACGAAATGTGTTTGGTGAATTGCAGATCGGTGTTGGGTGATAAAGGGTAAGAAACATAGAGAGGCGAAGCTATGTTGAGGCATGAAGCTATCCGCACAGCGTGCTCTAGATAAGCGTATATCATGCTTCTTGTCGTGTTGTTGCTTTCTATAAATTTCACAGAACTTGATCCGAGTGTACTGTCGGGGGAACCTGTGGCAAGTTGGAACGTCGCAACTGTGCTTAGGGACGACGGCAGAACAAGATTTTCTACCCTGTGCAGTGGTGTTGTTCCCGTCCTCTTTGTTGCTAAGGTATCTTTACCAGCTCCACAGGGCTTATTTTGCAGCCCGCTGTTTAAAAGTGGTATCAGGTAAAGCCAATTGTTATTCTTCAACCAACAAACTGCTTTGCCACACAACACATTCTTCTCATAATCTTCATATGCTGCGAAGACCAATTTACTTTTTGCGTCACTTTATTAAACAACACAAATTAATTGCTTGTGCGATCATCATAACTAAATAATTAACTATAATTTCATATATACAGGCATGCCTCATTAGTACCGGCCCCTTTAACCCTTTCGGCCCTGGTGTCCTTTAAAAAGGACATGAAGCAAAACGGCTATAAGTCATGATTAAAATGCCCAATAATCTAAAACAAGAACTGAGACGACTCCCAAGGCATCCCTATAAGCACAGACAGCACTTTCTCCTTCGTCTTCCTCATCGTAGCGCCGAGAGTAAACAAACAAAATGGCGGAAGATGGGAACGGCGGCTGCAATGGTAAGTGCTATTTTGCCATTTTTTTACTCCATACCTAAGAGCGTGTTCGCGATTAGAATTTTGCAGGTTGTTTTAAAGACACTAAAGGCTTTAACAGTTGCAGAACGTTTTCTGTGCAGTTAGTACATTTGTCGCAGCACGCCGCGATATGTCTGTCCTATATATAGGACACCAGGCTTCAGTGGTTATAAACCACCGGCGCGTGTTGCATGCAGTGCGGAACATTTTTTTTTTTGTTAATGCCTAATTTTTGTTTTTGTGGTTTGGTTTATGGGGTTTAATGTCCCAAAGCGACTAAGGCTATGAGAGACGCCGTAGTGGAGGGCTCCGGAAATTTCGACCACCTGGGGTTCTTTAACGTGCACTGACATCGCACAGTACACGGGCCTCTAGAATTTCTCCTCCAAAGAAATTCCAGCCGCCGCGGCCGGGATCGAACCCGCGTCTTTTGGGTCAGCAGCCGAGCACCATAGCCACTGAGCCACCGCGGCGGCTTTGTTTTTGTTTTATTGCAGAGGCAAAAACTGTGACCTTACTCAACGGCAAACCGGCCTCGATTAAGACATCTGCGTCTCGAGGATCCAGATGTCATTTTTGCTGCACTGAAGGCTGGTTACGTGTCGGAGGTTGAAGACGCTGAGGACGACGTGGATTTGAGCTCTCGTCTGCCTCCAGCGGTGATGAAGTTTAAAAAGCAACACCGGAAGACAGGTCGTGGTGCAGGAGAGCCTTCAATAAGCTAGCAGCCACGTATCACCCTCAATAATCTGGTGACGAGAATGAGAATTATCTTGATGGTCTACCGACCCCGTTCCCGTATCGGTATTTTTCTCGGTACGTGCCGAAGAGTGTTTTTTGCTGTTCTTGCCGCGGAAACAAACATGTATTCTATTTATCAAGAAGGAAAATCCGTTGAGATGACGAAGAAGAAATCAGAAAGCTGATTTCACAGCATTTAGCGATGGGTGTCTTTCGCTAGCCACGGCTAGAATCTGCTTGCACATGGTAGACGTGAACGGAGACCTGTTGTGAACGCCCTGCCTTCACTACGGCGAATGCTATGCTTTCAATACGGCGAACGCTATGCCTTCACTACTGCGAACGCTATGCCTCACAACGGCGAACGCCAAGCGCATGCTCATCACGCATTCCCTCGTCCCTTCCTCCCCTTACCCTCGCCCGGTCACGCCATATAAGCTGGCTGATCGGGATGAATAAACGCTCTTTCTATCTCGAGCGTCCCTTTGTGTTCCATGGAAGCACGGCGCGCGCAATGCGCGTACAAGCTTTGTAACAAGACCACACCACCAATTATCCTTTCTGGAAAGTCACAACAGATATGGACACATTTCATGAAAGATGCCTGCCTAAACCTCTCTTTCGAGGAGTATCTCTGCAGCGATGAGCAAATCATTCCGTTCAAAGGACAGCGAGACATAAAACAATACATCAAAAGGAAACCAAATACGTGGGAAGTGAAAGTTTTCATGCTGTGCGCCGCCTCGGGTATTATCTACGACTTCGTCGTTATGAAGGTTCATCCACTGAACTCATTCCAGCTGTTTCAAAACTTTTAACACGGATTAATCGACGTCCAGTATTAGCTGCACCTCAAGGCAACCAGCATGTTTGTTCTCAATATTTGAATTTTTGTGAAAATCTTGAAATAAAGAGTAACGTCAAACTTTGCCTTTTTTGTTTTTGCAACCACTAAGCCCTGGTGTCCTATATATAGGACACGGCGCCATCTTTAAAACCAAGGTAGTTCTAGAGAAAGTTTTTGCACTAGTGTGTTACTTGGGTGGCAGTGAAGCAAAATAACTCTTTAGAAAAATTCCCGAAGTAGCAAAAAAAATTCAGGGCTGAAAGGGTTAATAGGGACTTATATTAATTTAGTTTTTCGGGAGAAAAATTTTTCAATGCACTGACACTTCGTTAACAAGGAAACTCGCTGATCAGAGTGCAGAAAGCGAAAATGCATGCAGCCCATTGTCGCATTGATATGCAGAGTAGAAAGAGTTAAACGTTTGTATTAGTGAAGATAAATAATACACGGCCTGAATCAAATAGCTTTCTTACGCACCGGAATTTGCCATCACACTTCCTGTCCTGCTGTCTGCACAGAATTTTGTGCTAACCTGGGAACTGCCGGCCACACCGACTTCTCCTGCTCACACGCTCTTTCTCGCTGCCAAAGCACTTCTCTTTGTGGTGTAAAAATCAAGGTCAGCGCTCGGCGAATCACATCCTGGCGTAGATTGCTCATTGCATAAAATGAATTAAGCTGCTTAAAAACAAAAGAACAGAGCCACTTGCTTACGTTATAACCCGACATATGCTTACCCGCAGCCCACAATGCTAGGTTATCACGTATTAAACAAAGTACAACGCAGAAGAAAAGAAAAATGCAATGCTGTTTCATGCATGCAGAGCGGGCAAGAACAAAACTAGGCGCTAGTGCAGAGGGGGACATCTGATAATGCGAGCAGCAACAGTCATTTGAATCAATCCGAGGAGTATGGGAATGGGCTCAAATTAAATGTGATCTCTGCCTCGGCAGGCAAACCGTTCCAATGATACTGCAGGGCTCTCAGGAGCGGCCAACGTGGGCATTTCAGAGCCACCCACCATGCAACAGTGCCTAGCACATTTCAATGAACTGAAATAAGCCTTGTTATTGCAGCTTTGGAACGTGTGCAGGAACGGTGCTCTCGTGAGCACACATGTGTGTGCGCATAAGTGTGCCATGAAACCTAGCCGATCATTGGGGAAGGTGCAAACATGCATCTGTGTGTGAGGAAATCTATTTTTGCACATGTAGAATGCAAGGAGGATTAAGGAAATTGGGGAAGCGTTCTACACTGCCGAAACACAGCTGATTGTGCCCACCATCGATACAACTTTGTGGGAAATTAATCATGTCGGTGGCAAGCAGTCACAGGCAAATGAAGGTAGCAGTAGACGTGTGCATGTGCATCGACGACATCTCCTTCTTGAAGCTACCAGAATTTGTTGTTAAACAGACGGATGCGGCTGACCCAAAGACCGCTGCTGAAAAACCGCTTAACACCAATAAAGCCGAGTTCGCGAGCAGCTCTGCAAAATAGCATTGTGAAGACATACATGGTATGTTCTGAAAGTAGTAGGACCCATTTTTTTAAACAAAATTTGTTAAAGAGAATAATACAAACGTTTACAATTTTTCAAGGTAGCCCCCTTCCGCACCTACACGCTGCTGCCAATGAGTTTTACAGTTTTCGTACGCCTCCAGGAACGCCTGGACCGGAATGCTGTTTAGCTCCCTCGTCACGGCCTGTTGAACCACCTCTACCGATCCGTGATGTTTCCCCTCGAGCGTCGATTTTATTCTCGGGAATAGAAAAATGTCTGGCGGGGCCAAGTCGAGGCTGTAGGGGGGCTGAGGCAGCGTTGCTGCCTTGTGCTGGGCAAAAAATCGGGGTCCTCATTCACATGATGAAGAAGATCCTACCGGTCGGCCTTTTCCTCCTCTGACAACACTCCCGGCACCAACTTCGCGCACACTTTCCTCATGGATAAGTTTTGTGTCACGATCTCAAAAACTTGGGTTTGAGGAATGCTTAAGTCATCAGCAATCATTCTGATACTCATTCTAAGATCACTGTTAAGTAAATGTTTCACTCGCTACAAATTTTCGTTGGTCTTGCTGGTCGAAGGGTATCTGGAGCGGTCGTCTTCCTCCACTCTTTTCTTACCTTCTCGGAAAAGCTTGTACCACTGAAAAAACACCTGATCTACCCATGGAAGCCTCACCGTAGGCCTCCTTAATCATGTTGTGAGTCTCTTTGCCCGTTTTACCAAGATTTACTCAAAATTTGATCGCATATCGCTGATTCAGTAAACGCTCGACGTTTCTGCGCGACGAGACGTTTCGACAGGGGTTCACAGTACAAGCGACCTCCTCTCTTCAACGGCCGAGAGCCGACTGCCGATTTTCCCCAGCTTTCCCAATATCCCCCTTCAACGATCCTGCACGCGCAGAACACCTCTCGTCCGCCCGTTCGCCCAGGAAAAAAACAGTCCTACTACTTTCAGAACAGACCCTGTATATCCAATTTCGACCACTGATCTCAGGATCTAAAGGGACCATGAAAAAAACCAAGAACAAACACAAGTGTTTGGTCATGAGGCGCTTCAAGACCACTGCGTTTTTCTTATTGAAGTGGAAAGCGAGATCCCACTTAAACTTCACATTGCCAAGCAGTTATCAGTACTGACTTAGCACTGCCAAGCAAAAAGAGACAAAAAAGCAATGGCAAAGGTTTCCTCAATATTTTTTTGTTTTCCATCACGACTCGCTGTGCCCAATTGCTCTGTGGACAGTTTTGATCCCATAAGCTGCTGCCGCACTCTTTTATTCCGCAACATCAATTGAAATGCTCACGAAAAACAGGCTCATTAGGCGGCGCATATTAGGCATTTGTAGAAAGCTTAGCAGCCGTGATTTCAATGCTGTAATGATTAATACCATGTTGTCAGAACCTAAACCTTAAAGGCTGGAGGAAGTAGGCAGTCACCCATTCATCACGGAAACATTTATTGCTGACAAATGTCCCCCCCCCCCCCCATCTCCTTTAGCCGGCAGGAAATAAAAAGAAATGAAGCTCACGAAGATACATTTGCACTGCACACTAATGTTTTCACAGAGATTACACAGTGCCGCCGGTCAGTCGTAAACCGAGCACCCACCATCATAAAATGTATTTAATGGAGCACCAAGGCGCAGAAGGCTGGCGACGTTGCTATTGTCGTTGCACAAAACTTCGGTTGGGCCTAGTTGGTACATAATGTTGTGAAGGTGTATGTTGCGTAACCACGGGACAAACCACGAAGAAAAGACAGAGACACACACAAGCGCTTCTGTGAGTCTCTGTGTCTTTTCTTCGTTTTTCGTCCCGTGGTTGCGCAACACACACCTTCACAACGACGGCCATCTTGCTCAGGTAGAAGCGGAGGTGGAGGGGAGTTAGACGCCACGAAAAAGCAGCTAATAGCTGCAATATGGTTGCCGACCTGATCTGATCATCCGCACAAAAGTTGAAGTTGAACAACTTTTCCTCAGCTCGGCAGACCTGCAGGACGCCTATTGTCTGGTCTGTGCGGTCCTTTGACCGCATCCCGTGTGGAGGGCGTAAAAAACAATCACACACCTCTTGCGGCGGAGTTGAGGAGTCGATTTGACTTCCCGCATTGACTCGGCGGCGTTTACATGAACCCAGTAACCGGTTTTCAACGCTTTTCAACCCAGTCATGTAAATGTCGCTATTGAAGCTTTCAGTGTGATGAAAGGAGAGGACAGTGCAGGCGGCAAAAAAATTATAGAGGTGTGATGAATTCCAGGAAAAAGTAATAGCGGCCCAGAGATTCTGCCATCGGGAATCGACAACGCATCTCTTTCATGAGGTGGGACGGGAGCCAAGATACGAAGAATACCTTACAGAGTGGGCTCTCCAGACAAGCCTTCACGACATCTCTAGACACACGGCTGCGAAGGAATCATGACCGGAGAACGACGTTTTCCAGGAACATGACTTCAATCCATTGGTCTGTGTCCTGGGCACCGACACGGAAGACGAGCGCAAAGAAAACAGTGCGTAAAGTTCTCTTTGGCAATGCATGGTGTATGCATGGACACAAAACGAGTAGCATGGATTACTGCTTCAGTGGGGTAGTCGAGGTGTTCAACTGACTGTACGAAAACTTCTATAGCGCCGGAAATCAAGCTGCGCTACAATTCGTAAGCGTGTATTCTAACCATAATTTCTTTAAAATACTCGGGAAAGCTATTTTAAAGAAGTGAAACCGCAAACAATTATCGAAACCTTTACCAATTGCACTGCTTTATGCTGCCGGGTGATGACGTCACTAGTATCATCTAGAAAAATATGACGAGCACTTCGAACACCTTGGCTTCCAGTTACATTCGAAGAGCTCTTCCACGGAGAGGCAAAGATGGCACGAGTTCGAGAATTTAGGAAAATAGGGGGCATTGGAGGATCACCTGCATGGTTTACCAAAAAATAAGCCCTTATTTTACAAAAAATGTTTGAAAGAAATGCTCTGTAGGTAGGTATAGGTCGTGCCGAAGATGTCATTTATCTGGGCTGTATACGATGATGCTATTTATGGCATTTACGGTAGTATTTAGAGACAGAATTTACGAAGGTGGTATACTCAGTACGTGTACCAGCACGCTCAACTTTACTGCGTGCTTATTTGGTGACGTCAGAAAAGTCAGAATGTCGAAAAGGAAGATTACTTCCATCCCAAAAACCCTGTATTGGTTGAACTGACCCCCTCGAAAAGAAAGCAGTTAGGTGGCGGCAACCGCAGCGAGCGCTCTTTATCGTCAACTATGGTCAGAACGACGGCCGCTCTTAGCCAGGCTGAATTAAATCTGAGAGCAAATTTTCACGGAAAGGCACTAATATAGCTGCCATAATTTCGCGCGTAAATGAAGACCTTACTGTCGGTTACAATCACTTCAGAGTAATCGTGTTGTCTCTCCGGTGTCAAACAAAAGCCACAAGGCTGCACTCCAACACGTTCGGCCAAAGAACTACTCATAACACTTCTTCGGAGCACTCGTTAAGATGTTCATCGTCACAGTCCTTAAGAGCAGTCGATGTATCCCTTTATCTTGAAAAAGTCGGCGATGAAAATCTTCAGGACACACGAAAATTCATCTCGGAATATGTGTAAATTACACGAGAACAACGATATAATTACTTAACGATTCATTGGTAATGCACGTGGGATTCAATTTCAACTCTGCAGGTATTTTCTCAAGCCACTAGATAAGAACGGCGCTAACAGCTTTGTCGCGTACATGCTTTGGAAGCATTTTTTTCCTATCATCGTCATCACCATCATCATACTGACTACTCTCGCTGCAAGGCACGATCCTCTTCCGTATTTCTGCAGTCTACCCTATCCTGTGCCAACAGAAGGTCATACGGAGAGCTGCCTGATCGGTCAGTGAATTCACAAGTTTCCTTTCTTACGAATGAAGAAAATGTTAGTCTCTTTCCAAGCTTCTGGCACGCTAGAAGTTGTAAGGCATCGCGTATACAGGGTGGCTAGTTTTTTATACCAAAGTCTTTCCTCCATCCTTCAACAGATATGCTTTTGCCCCGACAGTACAGCCCAAAGCTTTGAAAATTTGAGTTTTCATTAGCCTTCTGCTTACATTATCCAGCTTGCCATTTTGTCTCGGACCGTGAGACATGTGGTAGAAATTGGTCAGAGTATGACCTTCTGGATTTAAACCTACAAATTCCTGCACATAGCTCGAAGGAATGGGAGAGCAATGGCTGTTTTGAATGTTTTCATCGCCCAAATCTTCTGATGAAGAATCTGTGTTATGTCGACCGTGATCAGGGCATGTAGATGAAGTAACAGGCATTTCTTTAACTTCTTTTCTCTGCTGCGCTCGCCAAAAACAAGCGGGCGACAGCGCCGATCCAGGTGAACACCCGCCGCCGCAGAAGCAGGAGGGGACCATGCGGTGGAGTAGTTTATTGTTCACGACCACGGCACGCTGGTTCACGTCCACTGAAACGAGCATCGAACGCATTTTTTTTTATGTCAAAGCATGCGCTCGGAACACAGAACTGGGTTAGCGTGGCATGCAGACACTGGCTGAAAATATCTTATTCAATCTTTCTATGCCCATGTTTTTCATATGTCACGAGCTTGACAGGGCCTGGACAGCGACAAGAAAACAAAGTTTTTTTTTTTGTTTTTTTTTTTGAGGCATAAGGGGGTCTATTTTCTTAGGAAAAATCGTGAGCTAGGATCAGTGCACACGTCCGCTTGTCACCAGTGACAGTTTTTTTTCCGCCGTGGCGTTGGTTCATCTTTCTACTTGCATAGGTCGTCCCATATACTTGTCGCTTTCAATACCCACTTAATAAACCATAAAATCCCATCCTCTAAAAACACTATCCAGGTATTCGAAAAACGAGAACAAGGCACCACTTCTCCAAGTCTTGCGGCGAGCACAGTAGTAACAGGTGCCGGATTAGGCTGGCATTATCTCCTTGTTAGCCCGCTGTGTACCCAGAAATACAGACGGCAGCGGCTCTACAGGTGAGCGACGCAGTCTGAACGCTTACCTTCCAACACTTCCTAATAAGGGTGCCGAACCGAGCTAAACTGACGCACGTGCAAGTGCGCCGCACGACGCCGACGAGGTACAGCAAATGCCGAGCCAATACTGTTGAATTAATATTACGGCCTCCAAAACAACCAGTGCTTCTGTTTTGTGCCCTGCATGGAAAGGTCTGCAGCTTGTGCCGCGAGAAACCAGGGACCTACCGTTGTGGCTGAGTGGTTAGGGCACTCGGATACGGCGTAGTAACGGGTTCGAACCAAGCCACTGTGCCGTCGTTTCTATGGAGGCGATACGCAAAAGGCGCCCGCGGGCTGTGCGATGTTAGGGCACGCTATAGATCCCTAGGTGGTCGTAATGATTTCGGAGCACTCTTATACGCCCCCCCCCCCTCTTTCTCTCTTCTTTAACTCCCACCTTTGTCCCTCTCCTCACGGCGTAGTGGTAGTATTAAGCATTTAATTGTTTATTTATTCGTTGATTTATTTTGGAATGCTTTCAACCCTTTTTCTCTGATTTTTACAAGAGTGGACGAGAACATACTGTAATCAAATACAGTTCACTGACTAAAATGAAGCTTTCAAATAAAATGATATACAGGCAACTGTTGTGCCACAGGCAAACAAGGAATCAAGTAATAAAAGCAAGAACGACACTTGCATATCATAAATACATTCGAAGAAACCACAGTAAAAAAAATAAAAATAGTATTCGTGACAAAGTAAATGTAAAAACACAGCTCTCAGACACCTTGATAACTTTGTCCATGCTGGGCTGAACTGTAATTGATAGGTGCAACTGGTTCCAATTTCGCACTAATTATGAAACAAAATGAATATCGATAGGTATTGTTGTAACAAAAATGCACAGAAATAAAAGTTCAAGGGTGTTGAGAGGCGGTTGGAGTCCTTAGTTCAGGGCCCATGCTGCCTTCACTACCGCCCGGGCCTGACGAACCAGTTGGAGTAGGCATCGCAGGTCGGAGGTGGGCAGAGAGGCCTCCCACTGTCGCTTTGTTGTTTGGAGGTGAGGTGGCTTGTACCCGATGCACCCCCATGTCACATGGTAGGCTGTGGGCTGAACGGCGCACCATGGGCAGGTGGGGCGGTATCTTTCTGGAAATTTAATGATCTCCCGCAAGCATTCGCTAGTCCAACCCATGTCCACAGTCGAGAACAACATGAACAACATAGACTCCTCCACCAATGCGTCATGCGTCGATTCCTAACACCACCTTACAAAAGCCTGACACCGACTCCCTTGCCGCCCTTAAGCAGCTTAAGGCTGTCCGGCGCAAATTCCATGTGACGCAATCCATCCATAAACTTTGCACAAAATACCCCTGTCCTGTGCGTATACACTGGATTTGCGGCCATGCACAGGATCCCCATAATATTCATGTGGATGAAATGACACACCTTGACACATCAGACATACCGCCACCTTCCCCTCTTCCCCCAGATCTGTTCCTGTCCCATGTTTCCGAGAAATAGGCTTTGCGCCAGAGAACACGAGCTCTAATTCCTCCGTGTTCGTACCCTCTCCCCCAGAGTCTCACTCGGGAGGAGGAGGTATCTGTGCGCTGGATTCGGCCAAGAGCGGCTCTGACTCCTTCTGTGCGTCATCGGTGGTGTGACAAACGTTTCGAAGTGACTGACAAGCGTCCTCATTGTGGTGCTCCGCCAGACCAGTATGGCGAAAAACACTTGCTGTGGACTTGCCGGGCTACAGCTTCCGTGAGACGACGCTTCCTAAAGAAGGTAGGCCAGCGATGGGACGTTGCAGGCGACTATCGCAAGTGGACTCATGATAATCGCTATATCGTGAACTTTTGCCACTTTTTAAGCGAGGCTTGTTTACACTCCTTCTTATAACTTTCTTTCCCTTTTACATTATGCCTAATGGCAAATATCTCGAATAAAAAAAAAACTCACTGCGCAGTAAACTAGGAACAGGAGGAAACTCCAGAGCAACACCTTTCCCAATCTACACAAATGCAACATCATATCCCCTCACGCGCACTTTAGGTGTCGACCAAGAAGTCAGACAGGTACAGGGTCATTTTCCTTCTTCACAAATCTATTAAAACCACTTACTAGAAACCGGTGGTGGCGTCAACATTTGATTCCAAAGTACAGCTCGTTCGATGTGAGAAGAGCTGAAACAACGAAAAGCTTCGCTGTTCTGGAATACAGGAGGACCCTGAGGGTATAGCGTGCTAGAAAAGCTGCACATTGTTCGTCGCTTGCACACATTGAGGGGCATAAAGAAAGCCAGAAAAGCTCGTCCGCGGCGTCTGAGGAAGCGGTGGTGTCTCAGTGGTTATGGCTCTCGGCTGCTGACCCGAAAGACGCGGGTTCGATTCCGGCCGCGGCAGTTGAATTTTTTTGGAGGAGAAATTCTAGAGGCCCGTGTACTGTTCGATGTCGGTGCACGTTCAATACTCCTAGGTACTCGTAATTATCCGGAGCCCGCCACTACGGTGTCCCTCATAGCCCGATTCACTTTCTCATGTTAAACCCGAAAACCATAAACCTGAAACCCCACTAACTGGCACGCATTTCAGTAGATGTTCTTGTAATTTATAGTTTGTTACTTTTGGTGCACTCGAAGGCACATCACATACTTCACGAACGGAGAGCGCTGCACGCTGCTAGCATGCAGCACAGGTCAGCACTGTAATTGCCTGCAAATTGTGGCCTGCTCAACGCGTTCACGCGAACAGGCATTTCTGCGATTTCTTTTGCATATTCCCGCCAATGTGCATTTTACGAGCGGAAACGAATAAAACCTGCTCGACGGATTCACGCGGAAGTGTCTGCAGCTGTGCCCTCGATTGCAAGTTCACCGAACCAGCGCAACGGGGGCCGTCAGATAAAATACAGTTTTATATGGGATAACAATTAACGAGTTTCACGAAAGAAAAGTTGTTGGCCGTTGGGATTGGCGTTTCCTTTTGTCCTGTAAATGAAACATCAGCGGCCACTGCGCTCCAGATTTCAATACACGAGGCAAACTGCATTGCTTCAACCACTTAGCAGGTTTCATGCGAAGGGCACGATCAGCGAGCAGCTTTTCTCCCAGTGCTCACGCCCAAAAGGAGAATTTCGCTCTTCAAAAGTTCTTTTGCGCTGGTTATCAAAAGAGCCACAACTAGAAAGGCATTAAAGAGACTGACATGAAAAAGGCGAGAAAAAATGACTGAAATCGGAGAGCTCTTTTTCGGTGACACACACTGGTACTTAGGTACACATCTATTGGTTATAATTGCCTGAATTCTAAAAATAAAGTAAAAACTTGTATTGGGGGGAAACGAAAAGCACCCCAAGCGGTCAAAATTATCCGTGGTCCTCCACTGCGTTATTTCTCACTGAGTCGCCTTAGGACGTCCAAAACCTATAAAACCACCAATAAAGCCAGCATATTAGTCTTTAAAAGCAGTCAGTGAGTGAAAGCTTCGTGTAGTTCTTGCTGTGTGGACGAAGAAAGTTCGATATCCTCGTTGGCGGACATCGATAAAGATTTTACGACCTTTAAATTAGCCTGGGTGTTTTGAGAGCCTTTAATCTGCTGTTCTCAATTCTTGTTTTCTACGAAGTCATCAACATAAGGGAAGTATCGTTTTGTTATCAGGCAGCCAATATGCATGGAATATATCTCTACTGGTGGGAAATTTAAGTAAAAAGGGGGCTATGATTCAGCATTATCAAAAATCTTATAATATTATTTCGGTTCAAAATGCTGAAGAGTGGACAGTTTGCTGCGCATTCTCTTCCTTTGCGCCTTTTTAAAACCATGTGAAACACAATACTGGTATTTATCATTTCTTAAAACAAGATATTTTTTTTTTAATTTGTCCGCCAACTTAGTCTTTGAGAGTAAGTGACTTCTAAGCGAAGGAAAAAAAAGCGATAAAATTTGACAAGCCCCAAAATATAATCACTGCAAACAGTTTTTTCGCCCCATCAGGTTGGGGACCTTTTCATCGCTTCAGAGATTCGAGGCGGCATTCCTTTTCGATGAAAATGAGCTAACAAAGATGCGGCAGTGGGGCACCGATTCCTGTTACGTAGCGACAGCGTCTTTGTGCCTGCTCGCTGCAGGATGAGAGGGTGCGGTATTTACTTTGAGAACAAATGTTACTGGGGGAGGAGAAAAATTTGCTGGTGTTTTAGCATTGCTAATCACTAATTCAAGTGGAAAAGCAGGTTTTTCAGATGGACACCATCGCCACGCGCCTGAAAGCGCGATAGTGGTGTCCACTGATCTATGGAGCCAGTCATGACCCTGTCCTTTCCTCAGAGTCAACGCAGAGTAAACGTTGTGAACGCAAACGCGAATGAACCCAATTAATGCCGGCGGCCTATTGCTCCAGTGCCGGGTTTCTGCCAAAACATTGCCAGAGCAAACGCCTGCAGCGCACATCTCCCTGGCGCTAACACGATGTGTACCTCAAAGCGTGATTGAGGTGTCCGCTGAGCCAGGGAGGGAGTTATACGCGTTTTCTTTCCTTTCGTCACAGATGGAAGTTGACGATGACGATGGAAGTGTAATGCACAGTACGAGGATGGGACAGTTTAACACAAGGCGTGATCGGCTGCAGCGATAGCACAGAGGTCTCATGCAGTTTTCAGCTAAGGTGATCTGTTCACTTCGTCGAGGTCTCGAAACGCAGTCACGGCAATATTTATTTCATTTCTGCAGGTGCCTGCGAGACTTCAGATAGACCTCGTCTGCTTCATGACTGCCTGTGAAACAGTGCGAAAAGATATGACTGAGTGCAGTTCACACACCGTTTAAGGAACAAGCACAGAGGATGCGGCGGCGCCAAGACTACACCGCCATTCACGCGGCGGGGCCTACTTTGTATACCCTCAGCAGAAGGCCATTTTCAGAAGTGGCCCCCGATAAGGGCACTGTCTCCAACTACTGATACTCGCTGCAGGACGCACAATCAGAAAAGTACACGAACGCTCTAAGAGCGCATGTAAAAAAAAATGTCAGTCGCTTTGGTTTGCTTTATTGGGGTTTAACGTCCCAAAGCAACTCAGGCTATAGGGACGCCGTGGTGAAGGGCTCCGGAAATTTCAACCACCTGGGTTTCTTTAACGTGCACTGACATCGAACAGTACATGGGCCTGTAGAATTTAGCCTTCATTGAGAGAGAGAGAGAAAGGAATTTTAATGAGGGAAAGGTGGAGAGGTCGGCTGGTGGTAACATGGCCCTGGCCTGCTACTCCACACAGGGGAAAGGGAAGAGGAGGAAAAGGAAAGTGCGAATGAAGGCTGATGATGGCATAATACAATGAGTTTCTCGGGTGATGTCTACATACACACACACCACACACACCACACACACCACACTGGCTGGCACTCGCATCGCGGTGAGTAGACGCACATAAAACTCATAAAACTGGTGTCAGCAATACAAACACCGACACATGTCATTAACCATGTAGGTTGTGCACAGGCGGTCACAGACGAGTATCCAGGCCTGTTTCACACAAAAAGTTGAGCAGGGCCTTTGTCACACGGCACCAATCAGAACGTCTCGTCCTGGCGCCCAGAAGAGTTTCCTCAGAGAGAGGGCGAGAGTCCAGTCGTTTCACGGTCGCCTCCAATGTTGTTCTTTCAGCAGTATAGTTCGGGCACTCGCAAAGAAGGTGTCCAATAGTCTCTGGAGTGTGGCACTGTGCGCAATTTGGGTTACTTTCGATGCCGATCTTGTGAAGATAGTGTTTGGTGTAGGCAACGCCAAGCCGTAGCCGGTGGAGTAAAGTCCCATGACGTCGCACCACCATAGATGGCAAATGTAATCGTGAGCCAGCGTCAAGCTTACAGACGCGGTCCTGTTGATGACTCGAATCATGCCAGTGCGACTGCATTGCCGCTTGCATTAAATGCGCCAACAAGGCTCCAATGTCTGATCTAGAAAAGGCTATCTCAATGAAAGCACCATCACTATGTGCCATCCGAGCCTCGGCGTCAGCACGCTCGTTTCCCGCTATGCCGCAATGGCTCGGTATCCATTGAAACTTTATGATATGGCCGCGGTGGAAAGCTTCGGCTAACAAAACCACAATTTGTTGAACCAGCTGCTCGCATGCCCTTGGTTTTAGATAAGTTTGTACGACCTGCAATGCCAATCTCGAGTCGCAGAATATAGTCCATTGCTGCGCTGGCTGGTGACCAATATAAAGGACGGCTTCTCGTATGGCTGGCCTTCATCGAAATTCAGCCGCCGCGGCCGGGATCGAACCCGCGTCTTTCGGGTCAGCAGACGAGCGCCGTAACCACTGAGCCACCGCCGCGGGGCTTCAGTCGCTTTGGGTAATTAGGCCAAATGCGGATATGTGGGCTAGCATGACGTCACTTTTCGCTAGAAGCTACGACCTACTAGGTGGTACCAGGCTACCACCCAATTACGACCGAACTTCTTCCGTTTAGCTACTATGCAAGCATCATTCGAATCACATTCTCCTCCAAACCGCTGCCGCTTATTCAGCTCAGCTCGATGGGCTTAGAAGTGGTGCCGCCTGGTTACCACCGGCTACACCTTGGCAAGCAAGCCACTTGGTGGGCAGGTGATCAGCGGCGTAGCGCCCCAGGTTCTCCCCTGGTTACTGTAATAACTACGACGAGCAGCGACCGGGGTCCAACAGAAAAAAAGCGCTTTATTTTGCAGAGCATCGTGTTCTAATAGCGCACGCTAGGTTGCCGTGCGCAGCTTATCAGGAGCGCGGAATTGTCGTCCCAACGAAGACTTCCTAGCAGGGTGTCGAACCGGAACCGAACCTGAACCCGAAACCGGAACCGCACCCGAATTTTCGCCCGGAACTGGAACCGAACTGAACCCAAACTTTTTTCGCCATCTTGGAACTGAAACCGAACCGGAACGATTCAAAGGAACCGTTCCGAACCGGTTGGGACTCGGTTCAGCAGCACATTTTGTGCAACACTGCATACTTTTTTTTCTGTCTTTCAGACCAAATGGCATGTGCCAGCGCGTAGATTTACCCACCGAAAGCTGTCGGCGCTATGGAGTGCGAAAATGGCATCCAGTAGAAATTTATTTATTTTATTTATTAGAAATACCTGCAGCTCCTGTAGGCACTATTGCGGGGGGGGGGGGGGGGGAGGTGCGCAGAACAATAGGCCAGAAAAAAAAGAGAAAGAAAGAAAAAACCAATACAACAAGGCATGACACAGCAAGTACAAAATGAATGAAATATGGAACAACAACAAGGCATGACAAAAAAAACAAGAAAAAGAACGCCAACTGCGCACTCATACATCCGACAGCAACGCGCGGAACATAGCTTCGGAACGGCACTCAATAATTTCATGCGGCAGGCGATTCCAGTCATGAATGATAGATGGGAAAAATGCATTTTGATAAGTGTTAGTTTTGCATTTAATTTCTCTTATCTTCCATCCATGGTCAAGTCTGTTTTACCTGAAATGCGGTGGAAGCAAATAATTTTCTTTATCTATTTTTATTTTTAGGTGAAATATTTTATACAGCATTTCTAACCGGGAGTTCGTACGGCGTTTCCGTAACAGCTCCCATCCCAGCGTTAGTTTAATGTTAGTAACACTGCTGTTAAAATCGTAATTACTTGAGACAAACCGAGCGGCAAAGTTCTGAATACGCTCAAGCATATCGGTTAAATTTAAAGTTGGGGGGTGGCATCCAGTTCAACAACAAAACTGAAAGAAGCCTCGTGTATAGAAAGAAAGCTAATTGGCGTTTCCGCAATGTGCTTTTGGTAATTCTAAAGTATTTCACTCCAGATTGATGTGAAACGTTGGATTTTATAGTATCCCCCTTTTACATGCTTACGTACAGCTTTCACGCATTGTTAGCACTGCTTTAACTCGTAAAGCAATGAGTGAGAATGGCTTCACTTTTTCCCTTTTCTCTTTTTTGGAGTACCATAAATACATGAAGTATAGGCGCAATGACCCAATCACGTTGTGCAACATTTACGTTCTGAGGCGTTCCTTGTTTCAGACAGCAGATAACGAATACGACCTCTCACGATGGATCAGTGGCTGTGGTGCTCGGCTGCTAATGCTAAGGTCGCGGGTTCAATATCGGTGGCGAGGTCGCATTTTGATAGCGGCAAAATGCAAAAATGCGTGTGTGGTGTGCGATGTGAGTGCACTCTGAGGAACCCCAGATGGTCTACGCTAATCTGGAGTCCTCCACTACAGCGTTCCTGATAGACTCCGCACCGCTTTGACGCGTTAGAACACACATAATACTATTATTACAAAACAAAGAAATATGCATATGCGTTTTCTTTTTAAAGAATCCGAACATTCTTCGTTGCACGCTACGGAAATAAGCAATGAAAGGCGGGCATGTAGCAGCGGTACGATACTTAGAAAAAAAAATTACTGATTACACAAAGAGGCAATGCGGAAATACATGCGCTCGCTGGGATGTGATAAACGCCTAGAAAGGTGCTACTGAAATGAAATGTAACTGCGATGAAGTGATTTTGTGTTATGTCGATGCATTGAAATTGTTCTGCTTATATATATATATATATATATATATATATATATATATATATATATATATATATATATATATTTAAAGAAACAAATGCCAATCGCTAGAGGGCAGCTTCGTCACGCTGTTCTCAGACTGCTGTTTCTTGAATTCTCTGACGGGCGGCTTATATCTGCCTCTCGCTGCCGCACTTGAGGGAAGCGAACAATAACCAAAACCAAAGAGCATAGGGGAAGTATCTTTTTTAAATAATGTGTGGTGTCCATCAATAGCAGCTTAAAGAGTAATTATTTTTAACGATACTTGATTAAACTGAAAAAAAAAACATGCTGTCAGTAGGATCCGAACCCTCGACCTCCTAATTATGCGTCCGGTGCCCTACGAATTGAGCTACGGCGACGATTTTCTTTTATTGCATGGAAATAGTGCCGGAAAAGAAAATCGGAGTAAGCCCATGCCACAAAACACCAGTCTGTGTAATGCGAGCCCACCCAGGATTCGAGCCCAGGATTCGTAGCGTTTTCGTTTGCATATGCAAGACGCTTCATGTTTGTTGGCGTTCTTTTGTGGAGCGCTTTCCGACGGCACACGTGCAGCATTCACAGCATTCTACCTCAGGTAGATCGGCTGCAGGTAGATGGGTCATTTTAGACTGCAGCTCTTATGCGCCCGTACCCGCGTTCCGCGTCGTAGTCGGAGTAACTGGTTGTCCAAGTAGCAGAGCGAATTAAACGCCACCTGGAAGGTGGCTGCCACGAGAACACTCCAAGAGTGGCTATAGCAGCGTAATACGCCACATGCCAGGTGGCGTGTGATGAGTTGCGCTTAAACCTCGCATTACCGACAATTGCAACCGCCTGTCAATTTTTTTGCCAATGAGTGCCCTGATGTGCGCTCACCAAATTATACACGCGCGTGCATACACGTGCTCAGGCGCACGCATGCATGGACACGCGCACGCACGCACGCACGCACGCACACACACACACACACACACACACACACACACACACACACACACACACACACGCGCGCGCACGCACGCACGCACGCACACGCCATTGAAATTTTAGAATTTTTGAGAATGGAGACTAAACTGCTAACGCAGTAAAGAAAAACATCTACAGTACTCTAACCCTGAGTGGGAATCGAGCCAGTAGCGGCGGTCGTAACAAAGAAGCTTCGTTTACTGATGTCTTAGGCTACCCGGCCATCTTCGAAGATTCTTTTTATTGTTGCCTCATGGAATATCAGGAACCTCCTTGACCTCATCTTGCCTTACTTGACTGGGTCGAATTCCGCGACCTCGGCTTACGGTCTCATGCCACTAACACTCCCTTACCCTGCCCGCACACAAAAATTCCTGAAGGCGCGCACGTCAAGAAAGGGCGATCAGTCACGAGGCTGAACTTTCGCGGCATATATGTTCTGAACTAAAATGAACTGTTCTCTGAACAGTGACTTCGCTGAAAGGGTCGATTGTGCGTGTTTATCAAGCATACAGCTTCTTCACACGCTGAGCAGTCTTATTAACAGGAAAAGTTCACACGGAATTCTGGTGTCCTTCATTACTGGCACAAACCTTATAGTGTAAGGCTTGACCTCAATGTCCTTTTTATGAGACTGCTGAAGTAAGATATGTCTCAAACGAACATAGCGTCACAAATAATTTCGTTGTTTAATAGTTCCTCGTTTCTTGCAGATGTAGCAATTCACTGATCACGGCACAAACATCCCCTTGCCTCGATGACATGTCCTAACACGTATGATGGACGTTTGAAGTCTAAGAAAAGTTTTTGAGACCTATTGAACGTACATTCTCTGAACTCGCCTTAATACAAGGCTGTCAAAAAAGGCTAGGTAAGGATGCACGCAGAGGAAGTAGTGACCGATCAGAATCTTTGTCAGCTGCCTTCTGGAGAAGCCGTACTAAGGAAAAGCGATAATTTAGAAAATATAATTTGTCAGCACAAAATTCCCTCACGACTATGTATATAAAAGACAGATGAGCATTTAGTCACCTAATATCCACAGCTTCCAGGAAGCGGTGGTTTTCGGTTTCGAAAAATTAAAATCATGACACAGGTTAGCCGACACAAACTGCATAAAAGACTCACCAGACTGTATCAAGGTAGCATGAAATTCTGCCCACGCATGGGCTCCTTTTGAAAGCGCCCCAGAAAAGTCACAAAAATTCTCTTGAACGAATTTACAGTCCTCCTCTCGCAATGCACCAGTTGCAACATTGTCACAACGCAACGTCGCATCGAAGGCGTCGAAAGTTTTTGTCCGTACAGGCACGAAGTGCCCCCAACCAATGTCAGCCTGCTTTTTTATCATTCAGAGCAAGAGATGGCGACGACATCAGCATAGGCCAAAATCTTAATTTTACACTTTAGTAGAGAGAAGCCATGACTAGCTGTGTTTTCGAAGAAACTGAGCTATCGGTGGTCGAGATATATAACACCAGCCACAAAGGCGATGTAGAACAGGTGATGGAATTGTTCGGTGATGGAATCTTGTTCGGTGATGGAATCTTGTTCGGTGTGCGATCTGGCATTGCTGCCTAAGCAGCAATGCCAGATCGCACACCGCACAAGATTCAGCGAGTGTGTTAAAGGTGTGGTTTATAATATCCCTCTGGCTTGTGGCAAACAATATATAGGGCAGACGGGAAGGTGCCTTAATGATAGGATAAGGGAACATGCATCATCGCTATCAGGTGCCCCAAGCAGCAATCTAGCCCTGCATTGCAGAGATTGTAAAGAAAACAAAAAAGGCAAAAAAGTGCGCAAGTGTGAGCCCAAGTTGCATGAAGTTCAAGTCATGAAAAGGTATGCAGACCAAGTGACACGTGAGATCCTTGAGGCATTGGCGATACGGGGAACAGGACAGCGGTGCGTTAGTACACCATCAATCTCTCTATCAAGAAAAGAAATTTCCTTCTTGAACGAACCCCACGGGAGATAAAAAGGAAGATCTTTTCGACAAGGAAACAAAAAGCGCGGGTTTTCCAATAAAATTTTAGTTGACAGTCAGCTTCGTCTACGTTCTATGTGTTCCTTTCTGTGCCTGCGTTTTGTTATTTCGGCTGTTCCCACCAAGAAGTTCAGAATTTTTTATCGCCTGAACCCGTTCGAACCCGTTTGAACCGGTTCGACGCGACCCGGAGCGGTTCGAACCGGAACGAAATGTCCCTCCGGAGCCGAACCCGGAACTGAACCCGAAAGGCGTGAACCCGAACCTGAACCGAACCCGAAAAAATTTCGGTTCGACACCCTGCTTGCTAGTCGCTCGCGCAATCACTTCTCATCCACCCTTAGACAACACTATACCGTCATATCTTGAAGTTGGACGGTCTGAACAAATCGGGCTATCGACGCGCACGTTGGCTACGGCGTGGAAGCACCACAGCTTCGTCACTGACCGGCTGTTGCGACTCTAGCGATGCACCGGAAGCATCGGGTACCACACCTGAATCAAGGCGGATGTATACAATGGCGGCCAAGGCTGGGCCCAAAAACGGTTTAGCGCGACTGCAGCACAGCCAGATTCTGGCATGCAAAATACTCATATAAGGAAATAAAAAAGTACAAATTAAAATGCTATAAAAACAAAAAGAGAAAATATTTTAATACCATGTTTTATAAAACTGGTAAATTATTTCAGCAGAACATTAGGCCGAATTTTCTTTAATTTTCTGCAACGCTCTTGTTGCGCCCCCTGTTTATAAGTGCGTGGTGCATTTGCAGCGCGACTTTGCAGGCCTTGTTTCGGTTTGTGGAGAGGGGTGGGATCTTACGAAGCGAGGGATCTTACGAAGCGAGCTTGTCGCCATATCATTCATAAAAATGTCAAGTTATAATTTTGTTTATTTCTGTACATTTCTGTGCATTTTGTTCTGTACATTTGTTTCTGGATTGTGTTGCTTCGTTGCCGTCAATGCCAGGGGGACCAAGATTTTTTTCAAGCCGTAAAGGAACGGCTTTTCTTCTTGGCCCCTTTCACAATGTGTACGTCATGTTGCGAAAAACAAATAAAATGAATGAATGAATGAATGAATGAATGAATGAATGAATGAATGAATGAATGAATGAATGAATGAATGAATGAATGAATGAATTCCTTATCGCCAGCTGTCTTCTATGGCGGGTCTGGGAAAACGTGTGAATTAAGCTCACCGGTATCGAAATGGCCCCTTTGAGAAGTAGTGACAAGAAAAATGGAACCTAAGGAATGAAATCCGGGAACTGCGCACTGAACAGCGCAAAATGACACAAAGCCTTGAGTTCGCGCATTCGGAAATCGATTATTATAAGAAGAAACTAGAATCTGAGTGGCTGAAAAATTCAAAACAAGAAGGAAGTGTTTAGTTTACTTCCAAATGTCCGACACTAGAAAACAAGAAGGCAGACTCTGAAAAGAAACTGGTTCCTAAGGAGCAGTACTCCCGCCCCGCCGCAGTGGCTCAGTGGTTACGGCGCTCTGTTTCTCGCGTAATGCGAACCTTGAAATCCAGGACGTCATTCAAACAGAACAACAAAACATCATCGATATTCTCTCAAAGATAGGAAGCGCTATGACTGAGCCGAACAGTGAATCCGACATTGAGGCCTGTCATCGGGTACCTGCTCGAAATTCTGACAAGGATATTATGCAGAATCTATAACCAACTAGTATGCAGAACCAACTAGCCAGTCACTATGTTCTAATCAAATTTATTTCTAGTTCAACTGGCCTTCTTTTCCCTCGTTATCCGTGGCAACTCATACCTCACGTAGCAATGGCATTGTGTAAGGCCAGAACATACGTTTTTTGCATTCGTCGGAAGCTACTGCCGGCTGACGACCTTTAAAAAAAAAAGAAACAGCGCTTGTGTTTGCGTTCTTCTCCTCTCGTCCTTGTTACTGCTGCGCTGCAATTTTCCAGTAAGGATATTATTGCGCAATTCAAATAACGTGAAAAGCGAAACGCAACCCTGAAGAAGACAAAGAAAGGAAGACTTGACCGCAGTGATCAGGGACTTGATGACAAGACACCAATTTATGTAAACGAACATCTTTGTGGAGCACAAAAGAAGCTCCTTGGAATGGCTGTGAAAATGATATATGAATGCAATCGGAAGTCGATTTGGACCAACAACGGTAAAACTTTGCAAGGAGAAACGAAAACTCTGAGATCATACATATATCTCTCTTACATATATCTCATAGATATATCTCTTTTTTTCTTATTGTTTTATCGCTGCCTGCATTGTAGGGAGGCTGCGGGCTTCAATCAAGTCGCTTGTTGTCAAACGGCTTTTATCCGCAGTCCCCCCCATCACTGATGGAAATAAACAAGTTATTATTATTATTATCTGAGGAGAGAGATCTAGTGAACATAAGCTCTGGTCATCCTGACAGCACGAATATAAGCTTAGCTATAAGCTAAGCGAAGAAAAGATTTTTCTAAAAAAAAAAACAAAATTTTATCATGTGCTCAGTTCGGCTTTCGAAAGGGCAAATTGACGAAGACTGCCTTCTTGTCACTTAAAGAACATGCATATTGTACTCTCGGGCTTTTCATTGATTTCAGTAAAGCTTTTGATTCCCTTAAGCACTAGATTTTAAGTTGTAAACTTTCTCAATATTGAGTTCGTTTTTAAGAAAAACCAGCCAAAAAGACGAGGACAAAGGAGGGACGAGGCACACACAGCGACTGGTGTGTGTCGTTGTCTGTGCTTTGTCTCTCCTTTGTCCCCGTCTTTTTGGCTTGTTTTTCTTAAGTATGTAGCAACTAACCCAGATTTCAACTCGAGTTCGTGGTACACCCCTAAATCTCGTTAAATCATATCTGAATAATTGGCACCAATCTATGTGTATAGGAAGGGATCGGTCTTCTTTTCTGACTGTAACCAAAGGTGGGCCCCAGGGAAGTATTCTAGGCCCGCTGCTCTTTAATATATACATAAATGACTTAGTGCACTTTGATGATACTGCAATATTTATTATATACGTGGACGATAGCGGCATACTTAACTCAGGTCCTGATAAAATTACAACTGAACTGCAAAGTGCACTGCGATACCAAACTACCACTCTGGTCCTGTTCAAATTGTCTTCAGATTAACGTTAAAAAGACTAAGGTTACAATTTTCCGTGCAAAGGACAAGCCGGCTATGCTGCTTCATGTGCTTAAATATCGAAATCAAGAAACCCAAGCCGTAGATAACCATAAAATCCTTGGAGTTACCTTCTCGACATACCTTCATTGGGATCAGCATGTCGAAAATATTTGTAATAAGCTCTCTTCAATAGCGGTATGAAGTTTTCGATGGCTCCTCCACGCTTAGGTTAAAATTCAAATTTATCATGCTCCCTTTGCCTAGGTTTTGAATTATTTCAGCTTATTTTGGGCGACCAGCAATAAAACAAATATAACAAGAATACAGGTTCTTCAGGAAAAGATTATTCGTTACATTGTTAACATTCATTACTTCTTCCCACCACGAACTGCCTTCCAGAATCAGAAAATAATTCGTTTGAACACATGTACGTTTTTTCGGATTTCGCACTTGTTTTGCCATCCCTCACAAGCTTCTAGAGATTTCTCAATACGTACCGCAGATTTCATATCCGCATCAAATCCAATCTGCACCCGAAACAACGGTCATTGGTACATTCCTTATTTTCAAAATATTTATGGGCTGCAAGCACATGAACAAAACCTGCCGTCAGCTCTTGATAAACACAACTTTCTAGCTAATGTAAGCCCAACGAGGCTTAAAATATATTTTGTTAATTTATAGCGTGTATGTGTGTGCTTCTGTAAACTTTTACACCTCTTATGAATTCTCAAATGTTTCCTTGCTTTCTTCTTCCCGCTTGCTGCTCTTGTAATTGTACTTACGCCTGCTTTAGATTGGCAAAAATACTCCTGCTATGTGTGGATTATTTGATTATGCTTTTTATTTATCTTTGAACGCTTTGTAGAGTTTAAGTAAGTTTATGGGCGTTTTGTCGCTGTCTGCCCATTACAGGTTCATCGGCCCCTGTCAAGTTGTTGCTAACAGCTTTCAGCACATAACTCTTTCCCGGATGTATCTTTTCGTTCTGGAAAAATAAAGAATTGATTGATGTTTTCCTGAATAACAGCGCGAACTTGGACGAGGACAGAAGAAAGACACATGAACGTACCGACTCGCGCAAGCATCCGCTTTAACGTCTTTGATTGATGTAGTCCCTCTGCGCTTATTTTGTGACCCAGATGATATATTGACTTTAGAAAAACTTGCATTTTTCTGTCTTGACGGTAATGTACTTATCCAATCGCTGTAAAACTAGCTGAACTGTTTTTTTTTTTCACAATCATCTATCTCTGGCCGGCCACAATTACATCGTCAATGTAACAACCTGCGTTCTGAATGCCCATCAAGACTTTATCCATTAAGGATTGTAGCAAGGCCGGAGCACTCGCTTAACCATAGGGAAGTCTATTGTATCGATATAGCCCCCGATGGGTGTTCACCGTTACCATCGTTTGGATTCAGGGCTAAGCATCACGCTGGTACGCCGATGATAAATCAAGGACACAAAACACTTTTCCCTCCCAAACTGCAGTGAACAAAACTTCGGCTGGCGGCAACGGATAGTGGTCCGTTTTTGAGACCGGATTGACCGTGATTTTAAAGTCGCCGCGCGACCTGAGTTTGTCACCCCTTTTTTTTTTTTATCATAACGAGTGGCGTTGCCAAATCACTCTGAGTTACTCGCTCGATCACACCTTTCTTTCAAGGTTAGACAACTCATATTCTACCGCTTCCCGTAGCGCGAAAGGTACAGGCTGTGATTTGCAAAATACCGGTATGCACTTGGTTGGAGAACTAATTTCAACTCGTAGTTCTTAATCGCTTCCAAAGTGGAAGAGAGCACACCAGGGAACTTTTAACGCAGCTTCAGAACCCTATCTTCAGCGCTTAAAGCAAAGAGGGCCTTTCAGTTAGGTTGGAACTTGTCAAGCCAGCTTCTGCCTAAAGGTATAAGCAGGTTTTGCTCACCCTCACGCGCAACAACGACAGGTAAAACGGCACATTCACCTTCATAGCGAGCGGTAACATGACACTGACCAACATTGTTCATTTTTTCACCGGTATATGTTTTGAGGACAAGTTTCATTGGCTCACACTTGATGTGCAACAACTTAGTGTTGTGCACACTTTCCGGCACAACAGTCACGGCAGCACCCGTCTCAACCTGCATTGGCAGGTCCTGGCCTTCAACGTTCACAGACACAACGTAGCTTTTCTTAGAAGTCCTAGCTTCACAATTGTATAAGGTCTGCTCTTTTACCGATGATTCGTATACTAGGTGGGCTTTTAGCTCTTCGCGGCTCGCATGACCAGTGTTTTGCAGATGACCTACATTTGAGCATCCCCTGCACTTGTAAGTCCTGTAGCAGCAGTTTTCTACACTAGTTGGTCACACTTGTGCTTTTTAAAACCTTTTTCCTTGCATTAAGACTTTCGCCTTTTGGTCGCGCCTCTCTCGTTTTCACGGTGTTGACTGCCTTATTACAAGTTCATTGATGCAACAACGTGGCCTGTTTTGTGGCCAATTCTCTGTCCAGTGCAATCTTGCGGGTGCCTTGAAATGTTAAGCCTTCCGTGGTGAACAGGGCTTTTTGCGTTTCTTCATTGCGAATGCCTTCTACCAGTCTGTCTCGCAAGACTTCGTGCAGAAAGTCTCCAAAATTGCATTTCCGAGCCCGATGTTTTAACTCCACCAAAAAATATTCTACAGCCTCGTGGCCTACTTGAACTCGATGACGAAACCTGCACAATTCAGCGATTATCGACGTTTGTGGATTGTAGTGGTTCTTGAGCAGAACCTTGACTTCTGCGAAAGTTTTTTTCTCCAGGAAGCGCTGGAACTACCAACTTCTTGAGGACTTCATACGCCTCTGCGCTGAGTAGAGTTAAGAAAACTGGCAGCTTGGAGAGTAATATTGTTGGCGCTGACGAAATGTTTAAAGCGTTCCAAGTAGGAATCAAAGTTGTAAACCTTGGGGTCGTACTTGCCGATTCGGCCAAGACGCGACGTTCTTCGGTAAAAAAACGTGATGCAGTTACTATAGTGTCACTGTCCCGCTGGAATGCGAGGGATCCGTTGTCCGCGGCTTGCTCATTGCCTCCTACCGCTTCTAGTCCACCTTAGCGGCTTACGATGTGCGACGACCTATATCGACCAGACACGCTTGGCAGGCCAGTCCAGACAGGTCCCGTACTCGTCGCCAAAGTAATAACTACGAGGAGCAGTGACCATGGTTCAACAGAAAAAAAAAGCGCTCTATTTCCCAGAGCATCGTGTTCTTACAGCGCACGCCAGCGTGGCATGCGCAGCTTGTTAGGAGCGCGGAATTATCGTCCCAATGTCAGCTCGCTGGTCGCTCGCGCTGTCCCAGTTACCACCGGTTACAGCTTGGTAAGTAAGCCACCCGGTGGGCAGGTGATCAGTGGCGCAGCGCCGCAGGTTCTCGCCTGGTTAATACCGGCTATACTTTGGCAAGTAAGGGAATAAGTACATCATCTTTGCCTGCGCGAACATGGACATCTGGTGGGAGCGCTAACACAGATTGCATTGCAACTAAAAAAAGAAAAAAAATGTGTCCCATCTCTAACAGCGGGGAGGCGCTGTAAAACCATGAAATCAGAATAAATGTCTATTTATCACCAAGAACAGCGTAATGGGGGTCCTGACATGCAAAGCAAAAATGAAAAAAGAAGGAATTGCGCCAGATGCGGCCGGATGTTTCATGCTCGCTGGCTCTGCTGACCAAGGTGACTTAGGGACTCGAAGGTGGCCTACATTAGGGAGTGTTCGTTTTTCACGCGACACCGCTATCATGCTAAGAAGCCGGCGTTCAGTATACGAAAGTTCTGCTGACCAAGGTGACTTAGGGACATTGGTGAAAACAGCGCGAAAGAAGAAGCCCGAAGGCGAAACGAGGAAGTGACAGGAAAGAGCGCTGACTTCTTCTCAGCGACCCAATCAGGATGTTGGCAGTAGCAGGCGACACGCAAACCGTCATAAAAGAGTCACACTTGCCTCCACAGCTAAGATCGTAGAATTCTACATATCCTCTTTACGTGGCCAAAAGAAGGCCGGACTGCACCGAAGAGGACGTTGAGGTCACAGGGTACCAATCCCTTCTTCATGCAGAACGTGATGTACCTGGCCCGGCAGGTTGACCATGTTATGTTGTTGACGAGGGCATCCAGTTGTGCCGTAGGAGAAGAAACACAGAACGAAGGGCCCACTGTATAAGAAAGGTAATCTAGCAGAACTTTTTGCTGGGCTAGTTGGTCCTCAAGCAATGCAGAAAGTTGGGCGAGTTGGTAATACATGTTGAACTTAGAAAAGCGCAATAAAAAGACAGGGACAAGAAGAAGAAGCACGCAGAACAAACAAGCGTTTGTCCTGCGTGCTTCTTCTTCTTCTTGTCCTTGTCTTTTTATTGCGCTTTTCTAAGTTCAACTAGTTGGTCCATTCTGACATTGGTGAAAACAGCGCGAAAGAAGAAGCCCGAAGGCGATACGAGGAAGTGACAGGAAAGAGCGCTGACTTCTTCTCAGCGACCCAATCAGGATGTTGGCAGTAGCAGGCGACACGCAAACCGTCATAAAAGAGTCACACTTGCCTCCACAGCTAAGATCGTAGAATTCTACATATCCTCTTTACGTGGCCAAAAGAAGGCCGGACTGCACCGAAGAGGACGTTGAGGTCACAGGGTACCAATCCCTTCTTCATGCAGAACGTGATGTACCTGGCCCGGCAGGTTGACCATGTTATGTTGTTGACGAGGGCATCCAGTTGTGCCGTAGGAGAAGAAACACAGAACGAAGGGCCCACTGTATAAGAAAGGTAATCTAGCAGAACTTTTTGCTGGGCTAGTTGGTCCTCAAGCAATGCAGAAAGTTGGGCGAGTTGGTAATACATGTTGAACTTAGAAAAGCGCAATAAAAAGACAGGGACAAGAAGAAGAAGCACGCAGAACAAACAAGCGTTTGTCCTGCGTGCTTCTTCTTCCTCTTGTCCCTGTCTTTTTATTGCGCTTTTCTAAGTTCAACTAGTTGGTCCATTCTGACATTGGTGAAAACAGCGCGAAAGAAGAAGCCCGAAGGCGATACGAGGAAGTGACAGGAAAGAGCGCTGACTTCTTCTCAGTGACCCAATCAGGATGTTGGCAGTAGCAGGCGACACGCAAACCGTCATAAAAGAGTCGCACTTGCCTCCACAGCTCAGATCGTAGAATTCTACATATCCTCTTTACGTGGCCAAAAGAAGGCCGGACTGCACCGAAGAGGACGTTGAGGTCACAGGGTACCAATCCCTTCTTCATGCAGAACGTGATGTACCTGGCCCGGCAGGTTGACCATGTGATGTTGTTGACGAGGGCATCCTCGTCAACAACATCACATGTAGAATTCTACGATCTGAGTCTCATGTTCAACGCTTCAGAAACGGTGGTACGCAAAACAAGCATTTTATGTGCAGTGGATTTTAGAGCATAGCTATGATAGGCACGTCATACGACGACCCACGCGTGGCTCCAATCATTCGTCACGGGCACAACCTCTGCACGCGCCTGACGCTGGCTTAATATAAAATAAAAAAAAACGTGCGAGCCTTTTTAAACACGTTTTTATGGAAGAAAATCCGATACCTTTTCGGATGCGTAAATGTCCCAAATGCTTCTCGAACCAGGTTAAAAAACTTTCCCTACTTTTTTTTCGCGAGTGCTGGATCACGATTTCTTCAATTTTAGCATGCCAACTACGAAGGATTTTAAGTTATCGCCTACAATAGAGAGTTATAGCATATCGTTACAGTGTTTACGTTACCGTTTACCGTGTTACCGGACGCCGTACTTCACGGTTAGCGCTGCGCAGGCTAGAAGACGTTTTAGCATACCGTCTCACCCGTAACTAGCACCGCAAAGCGAAAACGAATGATGATGATGGCAAATGCCCCATGATTAATTACAAACAAAAATACGCATGCATTGCAAGCATTTCTTTGCAGTGAGAAACTGCGTGCTCTTTAATTATCATTTTCTCAGCGTACAAAGACGTGCACACTACTATTCAGCTAACGGCCGAATCAGTGGCTTTAAAAACACCCTGACCAGTATCAAAGTTTACTACACAGAACGCACTAAGCTTGCGTACGCTGCGCTTACTGCGTTGCGAACGCTGTAAAAATTCACAGCTACAACACCTTCTGTTTGGCGCGCGCAGAGTAGCTTCTTTGGATGTTTGGATCTTTGGTTGCATGATTTGGATGTAAGCGTAGTGGCGTCATCTGGTGACAGTAAGTCATAGCGCTTGAACTCTGGACTAGAGAAACTTTTTTTTTTCTGAATGTGGTGGTGAATATGACAAGCATTATACGAGAATGCTTTTGTTTTTGAGGGCAGAAAATTATGAAAATAGGGGAAGATGTTAAAGCTGCCACAAAAACTATAGTGTTGTCGTAGCTACTTTGGAGACGCACGAGGTTAGTTAAATTTTACTGCTCGAAAATCGCTAAATATCTTAACAGCATGGTCTAGTTGTCACTTAAACCTCGCCGTGTGAGTGAGAGTACGCGAATTAAGAGCGAATGCCTTCATTTAGAGCCAGAAATGGCGCCGAAGAATGCGGAGGCGATGCTGTACTTGGTCCGAAGCAGCCGTGCAGGGCGTCTCCATATTAGTTTACGAGCGAACGTTAACTCTCTCCGCAACGCTAAAAGAGATTCCGTAAAGTGCTAGCGGCCAGGTAATGGGCGCGCATGCGCTGATGTCGCTAGCCGAGCCCGATAAACGGTGACGTAAACATGGTAACGATATGCTATAACTCTGTAATATCGATTTTGCGATTGCAGGTGCGCCTGGCATCACATGGATGGTTGAAACTTAAGCATGGGTAGTCCGGAGGAGCTTCCTGCGCGTGTGCATAGGCGGTTTGAGGTACGCGGCTGTCCACATAACATTCGCCGTGAGGGCGGCAGATGGCGCCACGTGCCGGTATTTAGGCGCAGGCCTGCCGTGTCGGAACCAATCAGCGCGTGCGGACTGGCGGCATGAAAGTCTCTATAGGCGCGTTTACATGAATGTGTCAGTAGAGCATCGCATTTCCGAGCTGATTGGCTACTGTATACATGTGCCGCTTCAAGTCTTAGGGACGGCCACGTACCTCCCGCCTGTTGCACGCGGGAGAGGGATGCAGCCACCCAAGTCTTCAGCAAAGTTTGCTTTGTTGTCCAGCTGGGGGGTATTGCAAAGCCACGACAAGGAGCAGGAGGGAAAACCTCCAGATTTGTTTCTATTCACCGCGGAAGTCGCCTTGCCTTCCTCGATCCACCCCCGTGTTGTGGACGGATGCGACGCGCTTTCCTACAGAATTATCACCGTTTAACAATCAATCAAGCAATCAAACCAACCTTATTTCGCAACTTTACTGTAAGAAAAAGGTGGCTGGAAAAAATGCTGCTTCACGGCAGCTTGACTGTGCGGCGGCATCTCGTCAGCATTGGAAACGGATATACATTCAGCATTGAGAAAGCAGAAATATATTACAAATCAAACACGCTACTAATAAACACATAGCACTTAGCACATAATAAAGCATATTAAATCAGCGAAAGTACAATAAAGCACATACTACAAAAAAGACACAATTTCACATTTTGATAGAAACACTGCATACGTCACAATGGACCTTCACTTATACATTCCACATAATGAAGTGATTTTTTCATTTTCATTATGTAAATAAACTATTATGAATTTTTGTTAACGTTGGGGTGTCAGTATTCAGCGTGTCATAGTGGTTTAATTTCGTTGGCAATGTATGTTCAACTCTCTGTCAGCCATACTGGGTGCACGAAAAACGAACATGTATATGTAGTTGACAACGAAAAACATATGTTAGAAGGGTGTGCTCAACTTGTGCGGTGTCGATAAAAACACGCAATATGTCTTGAACCGCTTCTTACAGCAACATAATGGTATGTAATTGTATAAGTCCTGACCTTGAATGATTTTATTCTTTTAAAAAGAGGCGCCTTGTGTTCAAAAAAAACATGTGATACCGCGCCGATTGCCTTCTTGGGCATTACAGTGATTTTGTGTACTGTGCGCTGTCAGTGCATGTTAAGGAGCACCAGGTGGTCGAAATTTTCGGAGCCCTTTCTTTACGGCGTCTCTCATAGCCTGAGTCCCTTTGGGACGTTAAACCCCAGTAACTAAATTAGTGATTTTGTGTAAGTTTTGAGCTGTAGTATTACCCTAAATAAGTGCACAATAACACCAAATTTAGCTGAAGCGGGCAGCATAAAATATTCTTATAATCGTCGCTGGGAGAGTTTGTCGGCGGCTATTCATTATGTCTACTGTTTTGCTTTATTTATCAAGTAACGACTGTATGGGCTGGTTAGAGGACATATCTTCGGAAAATATCACATCAAGTGTTGTCACACATTTTTCAATAGAAACATTTTTTAATAGAAGCGCATGAATGCGATGCTCTAAAAAGCTGATGCGGTGCGCCGCTCTCGCATTCATGCAGACGTGGCTCATCGCCTGACCCTTGAGATGTACTGACCAATCTGGCTGGCCTCTGCAAATTCCACTCGCTAAGTATTTTGTTATGACCTAATATAAGCGCGTGTACATAGGCGGTACATTTCCGAAGCTCCACCAGCCGATCGGCGGGAACGGGATCTACTCGGAGGCAGCAGATCAAATTGTTAATCATGGAGGAGGACCAACACCACAATCGTGTGTGGCAATAGTACACAGTCCAGCACGCATGCAGTTCTTGAGTGGGTAGTCTATTCGTAGCAAGGATTAAATCACCGCTTCCTTTAAGGAGAAAGCCTTTAATGCCTCATCGTTGTAGACAGAAGGTTGTCAATAGAGGTGTCACGCTTTTCTGGTCAGACCAGAAAAAAAATCTTTGTGCACGATGGGATCCGAACCACCATCCTTCCGCTCCGCAGCCGAGCGTGCTAATGGCTACGCTACTTCCTGCCGAATAAAACTGTAATCTGGGCGAGTTGGTTCATAACTTGAAAGGGGTAAGGCACTTGCGCAAAAGACGGGACGAAAACATGTCGTTTGTGTTTCCTCGTTTTCGCCCCGTCTTTTGCGCAAGTGCCTTGCCCCTTTCCTGCCAACGCATGAGTAGTTCTCCTTGTCTAGGACGCTGGAGAGTGTTTGCAGAAAGGCGCCGAATCAGACGGATGCCTCCCAAACGCCCTCCAGTGTCTCCAGCATTTAAGATTCACTAACGATTGTGTACTAAATTAACATCTTAACCACATATCAATGACACAAGCAGCAGCACCGCGCTATACGCTTCCACCTCGACACACTTTAGGTCAACATAGTGCCCCCTGAATTTTTTTTTATTTCAAAATATGTTTTTCTTCAACGTTTCTATGAACGCTTGTCTCCTTTCGTTCATCTCCAGTCAGCTTCAGTCTTGATAAAGCACATTTGGTTTCAGTTCCCGCTTTTTATTTGCTTTTTTTTGGTCATTTTGGTGAATCTTTTCACATGTTTAAGGGCGTTACAGATCTTTCAGCTGAGCTCGTCGTTTGGAGATGGCATAGATGGCATAGGTGATTTCTCCACTGCCTACTGCATCAACTCGACTACGATCGTGGAGATTAACAAGCAGCCCCGTTCCTCACAAACATTGCAAAAGAGGTGCCGCAGAGAGGAGAGGTGAATTTCCTGATGATAGCAGTGACTAGTCTCCCATAGCGGTGGAACTTCGTGACGCATCGGGCGTATTCAAGAAAACTTTGCACAGATTAACACAAGACGGGGGGAGAAACGCGCACACACAGAAGCGTATTTTTCCCTCCGTCTTGAGTTAATCTGCGCAAAGTTTTTTTGAATATGTCGCTGCACCAACTGGCCCAACTGGCCCAACGGCTCTACTAAGCATCGGGCGTCTCGCGCCACAGCTTCTTAATCAATGGCACAAATTGGGGACCGTAGCAGGACGCGGCCGCTTCACCGGCAGCGTCTATACCAAACGGGGAGATGGCTGGTGGGACAGAAGCAATCTACAACATCCAGTTGTACGGTCGGAGAGTCGTCGAATGCGTCCGGTATCTCGCTAGCTTCGACATTTCATTTCTCAGTACTGTCGGCGTGACATAGCCACCCTTCATTGCAGAAGCCATCTGCGAATCGACTAAAAGGCCGATCACAACGCGACTAACACGACTTCGTAACAAAGAATCACTAACACCGTACAGCGCTAGAATCAATGGTTCCAAACATTCATTTTTTCTTCACACAATAACTTAATGTAATGAACTCCCACCTGAGGTTGCAAACAGCATCGATGCCATTTACAAAATTGTTTATTGATAGGTGCTGAGTTGTTTTTCCTTATTCTTTACTATGTCCTGTTACTCATATGTTCCTTTTGTGCGATGTAATTTGCCGCGCTTCTTTTTATGTATTTTTTGACCCCCCTACTTGGACCCATCTTAGCGTTTGAAGTATTCTATAAATAAATAATAGAAGTTCTCACCGTAAAAAAGAAGAAAGAAATTTGACACAGACACTTATCTCTAAAGTGTGGGAAGGCGAAACCATTACCGTCTCTGGGTTCATTGTTTAGGAAAAATGTTTGCACATGCAATAATGTTCTTTTCTATGAGTTCATGTGTACGGCATCAACCGCAACGTTGTACGAGAAAAGCTTGCGCCACAATTTTGATGCCATATAGTCTGGGAAGGCGTGCAATTGAAGGCGCATATGCCGTCGGTTCCAATCCCTGTTGCAAGAGAGCCTCCAACTTGACTAGCACACGTAAGCTATATGTAACGCATAATCTCATGAAACTACCCGGAACGCTCTGTGCGAGAAGCGTTTACGTCACTTTTGGTAGGAATGTCACCACATGAACGCGTCATGCGGTCTCTTCTAGGAGTAATGTAGGCGTCTTATGGTGTCCTGATGATGTCACCCTATTTTTCTTGCCATTACTGGTATTTTCTGCACCATCTCCGAGTACATACACGCCGCCGGTTTTTCTTGTAATGGGTGCAGTAATGCTTTCGCATTAAAAAGAGTGCAAAAATTTAGGATTTTATTTGTCCAGCCTATTTTTGACATTCACACAGCCCTAGAGACCGAACCAGATCAAGGAACTTCTGCGAGCTTCAAGACTGAATGGTGTAAAAGGGGGTTTATCCACAAATGAAACGGGGTAAAGCGGGGATAGAATTCTCCAAACGTAAACGGTGGGCAACTCAAAACAGAGCCAGACTAACCATCGAAGCGATCTCGAGCAGCGCGGCGGCGCTTCGTCTTTCTCGTTCTCATCTTCCCGATCGGCATCAGGAGCGGCCGTTACGGTTCGCTACAGTTGGTTTATTTGTTTTTCTGCAATACCCTCAGGAACGGCACAAATCACATAGGAAAGTGATTTAAAAGTACAAAATAAATAAATCTTGCAAAATTTTTAGCGCGAAAAACACGGACGGAAAGAGTAGACGACACGAGCGCTGCTCTTTCCTTCCGTGTTTTTCGCGCTAAAAATTTTGCAAGAAGTATGTCAACCAACTCGCCCAATATGCAGTAGTGTTAAGTTACAAAATAAATAAAATTTAAAATGCATGTTGAAGGGTAGCGGCAGAGTAAATATAGCAAGGAAAAATAAATGCACTAAGAATTAACATTGAGCGATTAAATATTGTACGCTTTAAGCAACACTAGCTACGGCACTGCAGAAATGTGCGTTGGAGTTGATGGAAACAGTACCTGAAAACTAATAATGGCCGCCAACCGCAAGGAATAACAACAAACAAAAACGACGCTTCGGCTTCCGTACGGCAGCCTCGTTCACAATTAGATGCCGCAGCAGGCAGTGGATCGGGATTAATTCCTCTTCAAAAGAGCGCGCAGGAAACGTGCGTATAAAGCGGTTAGATTTCGAGTGTTACAATTCGGGGTATGACAGGTCGTTTCAATAACTAATGATTTGAGGTGAAAGCGACGGAACAGACTCTCTTCAGTTGCCAGCACGTGTGCCCTACACAAGTTGATGTCGTGGCCGTTTGATACGGAGTGTTCGGCGATAGTATTAGAGTTCACTTTTAATTTTCACGACGTTTTTTTGTTCTTTTCCTTTTGATTGGCGCCCCATTTTTTAATTTTGTCATGATTGTCGCCGACCAGATGGGATTTCGTCCAACTCTCTAGCTCAAATAACATTTGCAGGTACACGGCTCCACGCGGTCGACCCTCGCGGCAAAATTGACTGCAAGAGAGCGTACGTATTAGGCCTATTCATGCCCACTTTATTACCATCATCGATGGGCTTGAAGTAACCGGGTCGAAGGACGAATTCGTTACCCACAGCATAAAGTTGATGCAGACTATAAAACCAAAATAAACAAGATATTTTTGTGCAATGTTTAGAACGGGATTTGAAGGATAGCTATCATGGACATAATGCTTTCGCTTCCGAAATTATCAGAATGACGGAATCAGACACAGTAGCTGAGAACTAGTTATAAGGCGCAAATTAGTTAATCACCAATACCCCAGGCCCGCTATGAAATAACCTTTCCCTCTTCTCGTCTACTGTTGGAGATTATTCCTATGGATTTGGAGAAGGGTTTGTCTCTGAAACACTCATTCCGGGCCACAGAAAAAGCTGGCCCTTGAAATGCATGAGAAGCGATAAGAACTTCCACTGATTTGCTCATCGGTAGCCACTTGGACACCGAACTGCAGGGAGCGAGGCTGCTCCTGGCCACATTCCGCCATATTCGCACCAATCGACCTAATCTATAGGCTTACTCACCGTTTCCATGCTTAGTGCTCTCAACAGGGGAACATATTAATCACGTCGACCACCAGGGTTTTCCTGCTTGAGTCTTCCCTTTTGCGTTTGTTATTATTTCAAGCTCGTGCTGTGTTAGCGACGACAGTCGTCCTCGTGAGACATACGGTGCAGCGATCATGAATATCAGAATATTTTCCGCAGTAACGCTCTATGCTTGAATAATTGAAGACCGTAATTACAAATGGCTTTGTCTAGAGTGCACTCAAATTAGCTTGTACGTCAACGGTAAAGACACCCTAAGGCCGTGCTGAAAATAGAGGTACCCGTGTAATGCTGGAAAAAGTAGAAAACCTTTCGGTTAAACGACATAAGGATGCCGTTAATTTCTGCTCCATATAATCAGAAGAAGAGAAGCCGACGAAGAAGAAGATCTCTAAATATGGTGCCATCCAATCCTCCCACGTGGGTATGTGCCATTATAAAGAGGTGAAGAAGAAGAAGAAGAAGAAGAAGAAGAAGAAGAAGAAGAAGAAGAAGAAGAAGAAGAAGAAGAAGAAGAAGAAGAAGAAGAAGAAGAAGAAGAAGAAGAAGAAGAAGAAGAAGAAGAAGATGGTACCATGTTTACTGAGGTAAACCACAACAACAACAACATGGAGGTCTCCGTAGAAAGCGCAAGAAGTCCGGCACGTTTCAAGACCACGGTATGCGTAGCCTATGTTGTTATCGCTGCTCTCTTCCTGGTGATCGTTGCGCTCGCCACCGTGTTCGCTCGCCGCGTCAAGAGTGCGCCACAAAAGGTCAGATCGAAGTTCTGCTGCCCAGAGCTGTCGGAACCACTCTGGTACATCATGAACGGGACAGTGGACGCCTGCGAACGCCTCTACGACCACGTTTGCTACAAGTGGAAACGAAACGACGCCAGCGGCACTGTGAGGTTTACCTTTAGAGAGCTGCTGGATTACTGGCTTAGTATCCTCAACATCACGGACACCAAGGTGGGAACTGTGCTGCACCAACTTCATACATCCTGCGTAGCGACAATGAGTGATGTTAAGTCTGCGCATACTCAGAGACCTTTGGTTCAAGCATTAGTGAACGAAATGCAACTTGTGTCTCCTACGACAGCCAGTGATGTGTTGCGTATTATAGTGCTGCTGTCTTATAAGTATGGCATATTCGAACTAATCAGAATAGCATACACTGCCGACACAAGCCCAAGGCTGGTGGTATCAAGTGGCCACACGCACTTACATGATCCCTTTGACTTGAAAAATGCGGAGACCTTGTTCCTCGATGCCACCAACGCAGCGCTAGGCGGAAACGTTTCCATGGAAGATATCGCTTTCTTGTTGAAGGACATGCCACGGGCTGAAGCCCACGAGCCATCCGTATCCGGCAACCTCTCTATCCTAGAAGACCTCTTCCCAAAAATACCTGGTGTCGCGCTGTTCGAAATGTTCCAAAGTGTTTACCCACTACCAGCGAACACGATCGTCAATGTGACCGCATTTCATGAAGTTCAAGACCGGCTTCGTTATTTAACGACTCCAGAAGCGTACCCAGTGGGCATAACCTTCCTCATACTCGACACAGCGATGGAACTGAACAAACTCACATCCCATCTGCTCATGGATTTCACTCCTGCTAGGCAAAATGCGATCTGTACCAAGCATCTGAAAGAGTACAGAGTACTGATCTTTGCCCTTGTCACGGAAAAACTGACCGACCCTCGTAAGGACGAAGTGGTTCAAGCAGTTGTAGCGAAAGTACGTGGCGCCATCGCTCTCTACGTTCGGAGGATGTTTGGCGCAACAGATCGGGCTATTCTCGAGGACACTGTAATGAGGGTGAAGACGGTGCTCCCATCTGAAATCTTCGGATGGCTTGAGTACATGTCACTCTCGCCAGCTGACCTCTACGTCAACATTCTGCGCTACAAAGAATGGCTCTGGAAACTGTCCATTGAATACAGTCGGGATGCTCTGAGCCCATCGGAGGCGACCCGGCGACATGTCTCTGAAACTCTAGTAGAGGTGCTGAACGGGAAGATTTTCGTACCACCGATCAATTATGTTTTGCTGAAATCAGTTAAAGAAGAAGCGCTCTTCGGGAACATTGCCGCATTGGGCGCTGACATCGCCGACGCTCTATGGAGACTGGTCTTTCATCAAATGGCCTCGAGAAGTGAACTCAAAGAACGCTGGAGCAATATGTCGTGGTGTGGCAAAAGGGGCGGAGGCGGTTTACTGCAGTACAGCATCCTCAGTCTGCAGACAGCGGCGTGGGCAGCCATGGACGACGGGTGGCATCAGCCGGTCCAGGTGTGGCCCCTCTGGGAGGCGTCGAGGAGTCGTTTGTTCTACATGCGATACGTCTATCTTCACGCCTGCCTGCCGGTCATCTCTGGAGATCTGAGTGAAACGATCGGCCGCATGGAGATGCGCTTTGTGGAAATATTGGCTGACTTCCAGATTTCTTTCGGGTGCCCCCGTGTAGGTAACGAGGTGTGCATGGGACTCATACCAGCGACGCTTTGATACCGAAGCGCAATATTTTGATTTTTCTTTCTTTTAATGCTTCTGTTCAGTTTGAATACCCAGAAATGTACTTTCCTGAACTGCACCGTGCTTATTCCAGCTTTGTGTCTTTAAGTCTTATAAACGCAATTGTGTTGACATAGCACTCGATTAAAGTGTCGCTGATCTTGTTTCTTTTGCGATGAGATCTTTCAGACTTCGTGCGGAAATGACATCCCGGAGCAGAATTCGACGGTCACTCCCTTTTAAGCTCATGTTGTCTACCCTTGTCGGCAGACTACGGCAGGTCTAGTGAACTTGGTGTTAATGCAACGCTACATTTTACTGCGATAGTGTTAAGGGCCCCGCGGTGCAGAGAAACTGGCGTCGTTGTTGACATCATTGGCCGTGTTCATTACATTAAAAAATATCCCCATAGGAACAACATAGAGAGCAAGTGAGCCACCTATACATGTGATGTTAGAACTTTATGAGAACCGGCTTAGCGTATTGTGAGCAAACTGCTAACCATAACAGGTGGCAGTTAGATGTGTCCCGAGAGGTTGCTGCGAAAGGGCTACCTGGGTCTCAGAAGCCCCACGCTGGCAGTATCAGTCATCGCCGGACAGTGGCAAGTCGCTTTACTGCTGCACCGCTGCATCAAGGTTAGTATGATCCCCAGGAATCTGTGAATGGAAACAGTGACCAACTGCGCATATATTTCAACGGCGATCCCTGGCCTCCTTCAAGCTGGCCGACTTCTCATCATCCATAAAGCGGCCTCAACTATGGCTGCGGCGACGCGAGCTCTGCCCTTCTATACTCGCGGTTATCACAGCTGCGGAGCGCGGGGAGTGACGTCATACAGAGGGCGCAGCGAGCGCCCAACGGCAGGAGCGGTGGCCGTGCGGCGACCACGAAGAGCTGAGTTGCTGGAGAATCGATGCCCATGGTGTGACGTCACAGCGCGGCCACTGCTCAAAGTGCTGCGACGGCGAGAAGCAAAAATCTGGCATAATGTAGCTATCGCTACAATAACAAGTTGTCTGTAATTGTACATACATTCCTTGCCAGAATTCTTTGCCTCAATCTATCGAAAAGCTGAAACAACTGATTAGCTGAGCTCAAATTTTTTATTAGGAAGTAACGTAATCATCGGCAATTTTTTAGACGAAAAATACAATAAATATATGACATCTGTATAGAAAAATTAGCTGAGTTTTAGCTCTGGTTAACCCGGGCAAGTTGCGCAAGCAAGCAGCAACTGTTTCGCCCGAGGCGAACGCGCGTATTTATTCCCTGTTTCCCTCCAGCTTCCTCTCTCCTCTCCACATTCCAACACTAGCGTTGAGAGCGCGCGAGGTGGTCGAAATTTCCGGAGCCCTTCACTGCGGCGTCCCTCATAGCCTGAGTCGCGTTGGGACGTTAAACCTCCATAAACCAAATTAAACAACCATTTATTTTGCTCTTACAAATGCTCTTTCGTTGCGATGCAAAGCAAAGCGGTAATCATTACCAATTGTTAAATCCTTTTCATATCGTAGCAGTCCCTGCCTCTAACGGGGCATGTTTTCGTTGAAATAAACGTCCTACTTTGCTGTCCATTTTGCCGCGAGTTGAGTGCGGGGAAATGAATACAATGATCCCGGGTAGCTTTCCTGACTTCGACGGAAATCCGTTCACACTTTCGACGTTAATCATTGTCAACTCTGGCAGGCTGACACATTTTGTTGCGTCATTAAGGTCTCCCATCGGTTTTTTACTTGTCACTGAAATTCCGTCGGCCTGAAGGCTCAGCTTTTTACTGCGCCATTTGAGGTAATGCATTGTCGCTTTCAAGGTGTACATTTCGTCGTTGTCGAAGCAAGCCTCGAGTGCATCGACCGGTTTTTTAACCTCCACATTATTCTATCATGAGCTAGTATGTTCAAGTAAACATCGCAACTTTTTTTCAGAATAGTTCAGCTGATTTCCTCTCTTCATTTCCTTGTACGGGTAGACTGGCTATAATATTAATTCTTCGACTTATGTTGACCAAATATGTAGCAAGGTCAGCTCGCATACTGGCCTCGGCGAGACTGTTCTCTTTTGTTCCGCTACGGGGATGACATTTTCACGCCTTTCGGCCTTTGTCATTTTTGTGCTTATTTATTTATTTATTTATTCAAATACCCTAACGGCCCTTCGGGGAGCGTATTACATAGAAGGGACACACGAAGCACCTTGATGACAATTTGTTCAAAATCAAAGGTGCAGAAAAGAAAGAAAATTAAAATACAGACACCATTTTTGAAGTACAGAAGACCAACATAAAAAACAAAAACAAGAGCAATAGAGCGCGACAAAAGCAACAAAATGGCTGAGGCTTAGCTAAGGTTAAGCCTAGTCAGATGCGAAGCATATTGATGGCTCGGCTTGGTAATACATGGCTTTCCTTGGTTGAATACTTGGTCATTTTAATACAACCACTAGAAGCCTTCGTCGTGGGGGAAGACAACGGCATGGCTACAGCGGAACGCCGACTAACCCCGAGACGCGCGTTGGGTGGGCGCCTAAATTGCCACGGAAGCAGCGTCCGCCTGCCCGGTGGAGCGAGCGTTTCACCTACACCGAGTGTGAACGCGCGTTCGAAATGCGCGGGAATGCCGCTCGAGGACATTCCGGCGTCTGTGCGATGGCATCGTTCTCCCTCTCCCAGCGCATGACGGCGATCTGTCGTGACGTCATCGTGTCACGTGGTGTGGCATCATCGTGTCGCGTAATTTGGAGGCGCACAACCACAGCGACTGCGCGAGGTGGGCCCCCGCTTCTCCACTGTCGTGACGTCATCGTGTCACGTGGTGTGGCATCATCGTGTCGCGTAATTTGGAGGCGCACAACCACAGCGACGGCGCGAGGTGGGCCCCCGTTTCTCCACTGTCGTAACGTCATCGTGTCACGTGGTGTGACGTCATGTATCACGTGATTTGGAGGCGCACAACCACAGCGACGGCGCGAGGTGGGCCCCCGTTTCTCCACTGTCGTGACGTCATCGTGTCACGTGGTGTGACGTCATGTATCACGTGATTTGGAAGCGCATAACCATGGTGAAGGGCTGAAGTGGTAGCTAAAGTAGTATGCTTCGCATAAAAAATGCGAACAGCTGAGATTAAGAATACAAGAACAACGCAGAAAAAAAAAACAGTCACAGCGCAGATAAAGAATACAAAAAAATCTGAAAAAAGGTAGTGGTATTCGAGGGAGCAAAAAAGAAGGGTTATTAGCCCTGTAAAGATACAGATACAGGGACGTCACATTCTGATGTGAGTAAGCAGCATTTTGTGAAATTTGTATGGGTGAACCTCGGTAGCAATATCTGATGGGGGTTATTCCAGTCACTTATGGTTTAAGATATGAATGATTGCGCGTAAAGAGATAACTGGCACACTGGGCCGTTAACTTTGTAGGGATGATCACGGCGAGGAAGAGTGAAGCAAGGTGGCTGAAAGAAGTCGTCATGTAAAACGTCGTGGTGATAAAGCTTGTGAAACAGAGATAGGCGAGCGTGTTTACGTCGTAGTGATAGGGGATCTAATTCGACACGGTTTTTTAAAGATGTAACACTGGTGTACAGGGAATAGTTATGCGTTGGCACACAAATTCCAGGCCAAATGCGAATATAGTATGTGCGCTAACATTCGCCATGCTTCGAGCGCATCCTCAGGCATGTATATGGTATAAAAGCCTTTGGTATAACACTTCAACGTAGTTGTAGCACCTCAACTGAGTGCATGATAAGAAACGCGGCGGTAGCAATCAATGCGGCCGCAGTGGCGCTTGTGGTAGGTACAAGGTTGTGCAGAAAAACTTGTGTATTTTACCAAGCTCCAAAGGTGGAAACGAAAAATAGGAGTTGGATATCATTCCACCCCCGTCGTACCGCTTGTGTAAAAAGGAAATATCCAATCAGTTTTAGAACGCAGCAGCAAATGTTGAGTTGGTCTAGCTTAATGCGTAATAAGCGGGGACCTACATTCTCACATGCTTTAAAGAGACCAAGGAAAATGCAGTGAACATCTGTAGCACGATCTGAAATAAGGTGAAGTCCGATAGTGAAGAACGCAGTTTTTATATCTCATAAAAAAAAATCTTGCGTAAGATATGCTGCGCTTGTGTTAAAACAGTATTATACTCCAGATGGTGGTGGTGGTGAAAATATTTTAATGAAATTGTTTAGGAGGTAGTAGCGGCGGGTGGAGCTCTCAGTCCGGAACCCCATTGGCGTAGGCTGCTGTCCGGGCTCTTTCGATGAGTTCTTTTAGACTCGTTTCGTCCGCGCTGGCCAGAGCTGCCTCCCACCCCTCCTACGTTGGCTGGCTATTGACAGTGACCGCCTGATTTCGTTGGCAGGCCCATACCATATGGCACAGGTCCGCCTTCTCCCCGCAGAATTTGCATTGAGTCCAATGACTCCGGGTCTATGGCGTGTAGTCTTCGTGGCTTGTTGTAAGTGTTGGTCTGTAGCTATCAGAGGTGTAGTTCTTCCCCTTTGTCCAGTGTCTTAGCTGGCGGAGGGTAGACCCCACGGGATAATCGTAAGTGCTGACGTATGTCGTTGTAAGTTAGTAGCGGGGTAGGTGGTTCTACGGCATCCGTAATGGGTGCCCAAGGGAGAAATGCTCGGGCTGAGGCATGTGCGCTCTCGTTCCCTAGGATTCCCTGGTGACCTCGTACCCATATTAAGTGTTTGTGTGTGTGTTGGTAACCACTGGTGTGGCTCTCTTGCAGGATTTTAGCTTCTAGCGGTGCGATCCAGTCCCTGAGGTAATTGTGATACGCTCTCTGTGAATCTGTAAGAATGTATTCCCAGCTAGTGTGTGTTGTAGCTAAAGCAATCGCCACTTCTTCCGCAGCCAGTATGTCCTGGCTAGCCAGTAATAGTCCGTACATTGTTTTATTTTGATGCACTACCGCGACTGCCGTCTTTCCCTGCACGGGATCCGCAGCATCGACATAGAACACGCCCTCGCGCCCGCCGTAGTGCCTTTTCATGGCTTCGGCTCGTGCTTGTCGTCTTGACTGGTGAAAATAGGGGCGCATATTCCTGGGCAGTGGAGCTGCCTTGAATTGTCCTCTCCACTAGGCTGGAATGTCGTTTTTGGCGTCTAGCTGTCGGGGGCAATTGATGTTTAAATCATTGAGGACTTGACGGTTAGTCCGTGTAGTGGAGAACCGTACCATCTGCACCGTGAGGTGTGCCTCTATCAGACCATCTATCGTGTTGTGCACACCCAGTCGTAAGAGCCACTCCGTCGATGTCGCAAGTCGTAGGCCCAGGGCTTTCTTATAGGCTTTTTTGATCACGACGTCTACGTTCTTGATATCACGCTCCTTGAGGCGGAGGTAGGGTGCGGCGTAGCCGACGCGGCTTACGACGAAAGCCTGCACCAGTCGCAGGGTATCTTCTTCTCGCATCATTGAATTCCGCGTCGTTATCCTGGCGATCTTCCTGGCGACTCGCTCACTCATGAGCCGGAGTTTCTGGAGGTTTGAGAAACTTACAAAAGTCTGAGCAAATTGCATTTGCTAATAATTAACTCAAGTGCAGGTAATCGTGATCGGGCGATAATTCTTTGGCGAGATCTTTTAATTAGATAAATGAAATCACCCTTCTTATCTCTAAATCTTAGTGCGATATCTAGTGCGTGCTTCCTAGCCTAATAGAATTATAGTTTAATGGCAGAAATGCGGTCAGATTTGGATGGGAAAGAAATAGCGAGCAATAAAGAAGTTTGGCAACAGCCTGTATAAGTCTATAAATATTTGCTGTATAGTTAAGCAATTACATTCAGAAGCACCCGCTAAGCTATTCCTCTATGTGTGAAAAAAATTCTTACAAAACTTTTTGGTTAGAGCCAAAGAACTTAAACGAAATGTCCATTCGATTTCCTGACATGTCTGTCAAGTTAAGATTGGTGTATGGTTTGTGGCGTTTTACGTCCCAAAGCGACTCAAGACTGTCAGGGATGCCGTAGTGGAAGGCTCTAGATAATGCCGACCACCTGGGGTTCTTTAACGTGCACTGACATGGCGTAATACGGCGGCCTCTGGCATTTCTCCTTCATTGAAATACGACCGCAGCTGCAGGGATCAAACGCGCCTCTTTCGGGTCAGCAGCCGAGTATCATAACCAGTCAGTCAACGCGGCGGCTAATAAGGCAAGATAATCGTTACTTGGTTTGTTGATAAGTCATCACAATTTTTTTTGTTTTTGGTGCTAACAAAGGAGGTAGATTGTTAGAAAAAAATATGTTTTTGATTGCTGAAGTGCAACTGAGTAACCCTTAGGCTAACCCTTTTATGCGTCCCAAATGGGTACGTACTAACTGCATCTACATTTGATTTAATACAATCATGTTCTCTTTTCCCGTATATTAGGGCAGGCGGCCTTGTTAAAGTAAGCAAAATAGGGCCGCTTATAATGAGAAAAAATAGCAATGGCGGTGGCAATGTCACCTGGACTGCTATAATCAAAGTGTGTTAACGTAGTCTAGTGGCTTTGGTGAGCTAGTGGAATACTCAGAAATCAAGACGAACGCATTTTTCAACGGGAAGTAGTTTATGAACAATTTTTTTTTTGCATATGGCAGAATTTCTTTATAACAATTAATTTACCAGCAGATGACCCCTCGGCACGAGTAAATTTAAGATTGGTTTGTTCTCTATATATCTTCGGACAGGTTCAGACCTCTCCAAACTTGGTACTTCGACAGTGATGAAGGAGGAGAAGATCGATGCTGCAGATGATGAACCGAATAAATATACCGACACAATTTACAAAAGCGAAAACTTCAAGTTACACAAAATATGTCACACAGAGATGTTCAATAGCTGTAACTTAAATGAAAAAATAATTTCACTCAGGGAAACAACTCCACAGTCGCTTACTCATCAACTGCCCGCATTACTAAAGCTTGAGTGCTGTAAAAGCTACATGCTAAGCACGGAGCCTCTACCCATACTGTCATCCAATGCTTTTCCTGGCAATTTTATGCATTTCACAAAATTAAAAAAGTTCGATCGGTTATGTTTCGAGGCCCGCCCTACACAGTTAAGTTTTAATACGAGGAAGCCACAGCCCCTGAAAGTTGGGCACAACCTTAAACCCAACGCTTCGCAAAAAAAGGACACACAACGCGAAAACATTTAGGACACTCTCTCCTACTTGACTCCTCTCCCTCGTTATATTCTCTCCCTTTCAATTTTGCACGTGCGCCCCAGCGCGGGTCGCCGTCGCCCCTGCGTGGTGTTTCTAGAAGGATGACGTGTCCTTCTCGCTTAATGACAGTGCGCAGGTAAACCAAAGTCCTCCCTTTCATTTGCGGGCACTCATGTTTCCCTTGTATACGGTATGGGGATCCGCTGGTGTGAGAACGCAGGGCCTCAACGAGTGGCACTGCCTGTCGACTGCGTCATGCATGGATCCTTGGCGCAGGCTGGAGATCGCGGTTAACAATGCTCGGAATCTTCGGCCGTCGTAGCGACGCTGTTAAGCTGACAAGAACTTATGTACGCGCTTCACTTTTGTGTATGTTTGCGGGAGACGCGCGAGCGAGGAGCTCCGAAAACTACAGCGCTGTTAAGCCGAAAATGACAGGTATTCGCCGCATTTTTTTTTATGTTTTCGAAGAACGCGCGGCCGGGGAGCTCCGAGAACTCTGCGCATAGACCGGAGGACTGCAGTGACCTCAAACAAAAGCAAATTAAAAAAGAAAACAAACAAACTAAGAGGCGCTAAGGAGGCGCGGCCTTAAAGAAGGCTTGCATTGTTTTGTTGTAAGTGCTTTTGCTATTGTCGAAACGTCGCCCCTCTTTTCTACAGCAGTCTTAATGACTGAATGCGAGCGACGGAAAAACTGTTAAGAACGTTGCGGGGAGAGTTGACGATGCGTTTTCATTTCTTGAACTTTAAAGTGCGGTACATTTTTGGACGAATACACAGATAGCGCCCGTCCTGTCATTTCTGTCTATGTATTCGTCGAAAAATGCAGCGCTGTATAAATTTCAAGAAAGGAAAAACAGTATAAGAAAGATTTTTGCTACCCTTCGGAAGAAAGGACCATTACCTTCAATACTTCCACGGCAATACAGGGTACAGTACAGTACAGGGTTAACTGGACGGATATGGGGGAGACCTCTATCGGGGGGGGGGGGGGGGGGGGGCGTATTCGAGGTGATGATGATTTCCTTACAATAATGCAGTATTTGAAATTTTCGTTTAATATTCAAGCACTTAGGTGATTCGAATTGTAAGGCACAATGTCACCGCAAAAGAAGCGAATAAGGCTGAAGGAAATAATAGATAGGGCATTGAATAGCCTCGGTCTAAAATGCAGATAGCGATGAAGGCTAGGTCGCAGCTTATATTGGTAAAGTGGCAATAACCTTGTAAAAACGAACAATGTGATGTACACCTGATGTTTACGATGTAAATATTCTGACGAAATTCGCTAATGAAAGAACGCACCGCCGAAAGTGGGCGATATCTTACGCCAAATTTTAAATTCCGGTGGTCGAGATAGTTGATACCTATTGAAATTGCCGACACTGTTGTCAGGGATGTACGATGAAATATTTGTTTTTTTGATGTGGCAAGAACAGTACAGTTATTTAGATACCAGGTATAGTATATTGAAAAAAGGTGTGCGTTGTGAACGATATCGCTGTGATGAGCCCTGTTCAGATCATACGACACCGTTCGTATCGATTGTGACTGTGCACTGCGCGTCTCCGAGGGACCACTATCTTCGGTGGCAACTTCCCTTTGTGCGATCCCGGAGGCACTTGAGCAACAGACTATATGGCACAAGGAACCATCGTGTGTCGGGGGCCAATGCTCATTAGGAGTCGCAATACCGACATCCTGGCCGCCATCTTTATTCGCACACCGACAAACTTTCAACTGATCACGACGGCTGGCGGTTACCTGTTTGAAATGAACGGGCGGGGAAAAAACCACAGCTCGTTCACTTCTCCCCTTCCTTCGGACTAAGCGACCCGCGTTCGGCGACGCTGTGAATATGAGCGCATGCGCAGTATTGAACAGGCCAGCCCAGTTAGGCTGCCCGGACGCAGCAGCAGCTGCACACCCCGCAAGAAGGCCAGGGGCGCTGGCAGGAGGGGAAAAGACCCAAGCCGGCAGGAGGTCCGGGGAAGACCGGGAATGCCGCAGGAGTCGGAGTAGAGAGGGGAGCGAGGCAGACGCTCCATCCTGGATAAAGTGATCGCCAGATTTGACGGGGAAACAAGGAAAGTGGGGCAGTGGAGTGACGAGCAATGCTAGTCGGTCCCGCGGCGCCACAAGCGCCCAAGCAATTAGTGAGAAGACGAGCCTGAGCGAACGAATAAGGTCAAATCAGAAGCCTCTCCGTTCCACCCGACTCCGTCGACCACGCAGCTGCATGTAAGCTTGGCAACCCCAGACTCTGCATCATGTACAGAGGGCAAAACGCATGCCTAGAACAACCAAACTGTGTGTTCCGGAGCTCCCAAAGCCGCTGCGACCAAGAAAGCAAAAAAGGACGATGAAATTTTATGAGTTTAGCAGCACATGTTTACATCCAGACCATTTTTAAGCAAATCTTATGCCTAGTTATCGCGTGTTACGCCCAAAACACGCTCAGAGCGTGTTCTAGACATGCGTTTTGCCCTCTGTACTCAACAATATGTAATTCTTGAATATATCTGTTTTGTTCCAACTGAGTGTAACGGTGTCTCTTTGCCCCTCCGTCCCGTGCGGACCAGCGCACTATGTGGGGTTGTCACGCCATATTTAGCCAGCATAGCTACCCCGTTCAATTCATGGTTCATTTTTTTAAAGGCTACCTGCGATTTTGTTACGCATGAATCATCTTTCGTTTAAAAATCTCTTCGAGAGGAAGCGAAAGTTGGGCTGTCCCGGCAGGCTACTCCTTAACTCGGGTGCAGGGCGAGAACAGTTCGCTGTAGTAACAATGTCGAAAATTGTTTCGAAGACATATCATTAGTTGATTACTTTAATTTCTGAGAAGTTGCAAATCCTGTCTTAAATTTTCAGCACCGCAGTGCAAAAAAATAAACAAAACAAAAACGGACGGAAGAAGGCCTACATTGAAAAAAAAAACAACTGCGTGAGTCTAACCACAGTCCTCCTGGGAATTTTCGCAGCGAAAGCTGTAATAGCTTTATGAAAGCCATTCATTACACGCCAATTAGGGGGTACCACGGCAACTGTAGCGCGTTCAATCTCTCCCACCGACGGAAGGGCAGCACGCCGTAACCGCGAGGTACAGATAATTTAGGAAAACTCGTGGGGCACAGCTATGGCGCAAAGGAAGAGGATCCACCTCACCTGCAACAGGAAAGGAGTTCGAAATTTAATGATGGAAAGAATCGAGCATGCGAAGAAGAATGGCTGTAGCCTAAGAGCGTTAAACAGGAAACAGGGAATACACAAAAACCAGGAAGATGGCAATGACACTAGCAATAAGGATATAATACTTAAAGTAGCCAAGGAGCTCTGCACAAATGTATACAGTTGCCAATGTAATCACGAAGTTAATTAAGGAGGCAGTAGAGCACATCAGTCAAACATCCCGCCAGTAATGAATGCGGAAGTAAATAAAGCTTTAGGAACAACGCAAAATCGAAAAGCACCTCGTGAGGATCATCTAACAGCCGATGTGTTGAAGGACGGAGGAAAGATGGTGCTAGAAAAACTAGGAATCCTGTATATGCCATGCCTGATGACCGTGAGTTTACGAGAAGCTTGGAATGACGATAACATCATCTCCATCCATTAGAAAACGACGCCAATCGCTTGAAAAATTACAGTCCGGTCAGATTACTGTCCATTGCCTATGAGGTATGCTTAATGAAGTATTCGCTAATAGAGTCAGGACAACTTTAGATTTCAATCAACCAAATGATAAGGTAGGCTTTCGTAATGGATACTTGACAAAAGTCCATATTTAAACTATCAATCACGTGATAGAGAAATGCGTAGAATATAATCAACACCTGAGTATTACTCACATAGATAATGAAAAAGCAGTCGAAATATCTGCAGTCATGCTGGCAGTGTGTAATCAGAGTGTAGAAGAGCTTCATGCAAAATGAGTGTTTTAAGCAGTCAATATGGAAATTATACTAGCGAAGTGTATGGGAATATGTATGCGTTGCTCTTGCTTAAGGGAATGAAATATAGTTTTCAGTGTCTAGTTTTAAGTGAAGATGAATTAGTTGGTACATGAGCTTAAGCAGCGCGAGTTTAACGCGTGTGTTTAGTGTTCCTATTCCTTCTTACTTTACTATTTCAATTGGTGAATCGGTCATTTTGTATTCGTTAAATATAAAGCTTACTGTTTTTTATTGGACTGTTTCGAGCTTAGTTATGTTTCGATTACTACAAGGGAAATCCCCCAAGGTGGAGTAGATTTGTACTAAGGGAGTAATTACTCATTGGCATCCAACCGAGCGCCGCCATGCGGCTACAAAGGAAAGCTATACAGCTTTCTCAGAAACATCGTAGTTAAAGAAAAATTCGTCCTGGTCCGGGGTTCAAACTCGGGACCACCGCTTCACCGGAGCGGTCGCTCTACCAACTGAGCTAACCGGGACGGCAAGCTGCTTGCCGTCCCACATGATGTTCCACAGTTGTCATCCAAGGAATGGCCTCGTCCGTCGAAAGCGTGATCAACTTTGATCGCAGGTCGACCATCGCTTGATGCTCATTAAGGAAATCGATGCCCAGGATCACTTCGCGGGAACATTTCTATAGCACAACCAAGGTCGCAGGATAGGTAAGTCCTGTGGCGGTCACTCGCGCTCTGCACCGTCCCGCTGGCGTAATGAGGTGGCCTCTTGCGGTGCGGATTTGTGGGCCGTTTCGAGCAGTGGTGACCTTCCACAGCTGCGCGGCGAATATTCCGTTCATCATCGTATAATTGGCTCCTATGTCGACTAGAGCAGAACTGTACGGCCGTCGATAGCCACTTCCAAGTCGGATGTCCTAGCTATGGCGTTGCACGTCTCCCTCAGCGTCTGATTACGGCTTCGTTGGGTATGTGAATCGTGGGTAGGGCGTGTTGTCGGTGCTTTTCTGGGTGGCGGCTTCATTGTGACGTCGGATAGCGTCTGTATGAGCCCCTGTTTATGTGCGGCGTCGGCGTAGTGGGTGCAGCGTCTTCATACGGCGTGGCCGCTGGAGGATCTTCATCGTTTCCTCGGCAAGCAACCTGACCTCCACAGGTTGTTTTGTTTAGTTTCCCCTGCGGGTGCTGGGGCTCCTTCCTCGGACAGCCGAGACGTAGCTTCGGCCCGATGATGCAAAATGTGTCGTGGAAGGTGACGGGGAGCGGGACAGACGGCTTGCGACACGTACTCCCTTCGGCGCGGGTAGTCATCAATTTCCCGTGGTCGCTTGCCGGGAGCCGCGTGGGGCGTAGACGGCGAAACCCCGCAGGCCGATGCGTCTGTACGGGCAGTGGCGAAGTACGTGCCCGGCGTGGCCACAATCGAAACACAGTGGGCGGTTGTCGGGAGTCCTCCACTCGTAACATGGCGGGACCTGCAAAGAATTGAATGACTCCGCGGTGGCGTAGCGAAAGGCGTGCTCGACGGTTGTCGAACTGAATTCCCGCTGCCCTCGGCCGTGCTGAATTTAAAGCACATAGCGCAGTTTGGAGATAAAGCGTGCAAAGTCATATATAGAACATTCTGGAATAGCGTAGAATCAGCTCCGCCTAGATGCGATCAATCGAGATAATCTGGCCGCATCTTGCTTTACAAACAAAGCAATAAGGCAGCGTGTCGACAGCTTTGAAGAATGAATGAACAAAGGCCACAAAGATTCGCGGCAATGCATCTACTTAGGGCAGGTAGTGACCGCAGGTCTGGATCACGAGAGTAAGAATGAGGGGGAAGCGCATTTGCTAGGCTCTCTCAGATCCTGAATAGCACTTTGAAACTATCTCTCGAGAGAATAGTATATAAAAGATATACCTTACCGTTATTCACCTGCGGGGCTGAAACGGGGAGGCTAAGGAAAGGGGTTAAACTTAAACTGAGGGTAACGCAGCGAGCTATGGAAAAAAATGTTGTAACGATAAGCGGCAGAAACAGGGCAGAGTGCGTCCGGGAACAAACACGGGCAATGACATCGTGGTCGAAATCAAGAAATCGGCTTGGGCAGGGCATGTAATGTGAAAGCAAGACCACCGATGCTCGTTAAAGGTAACGGACTCGATACCAAGATAAAGCATGCGTAGCAGGGGGTGGCAGAAAGTTAGGTGGGCGGATTAGATTAAGAAGTTTGCTGGGGTAAAGTGCCGGAGCTCGCGTAGGACAGGGTTAATTCGAGAGACATAGGAAAGGCCTTTGCCCTGTACTGAGCATAGTAAGACTGATGATGGTAGTTGAGGTCCTTGAGGTCCCCTCTTCATCTTGTAGAGGGAAATTGGTTTAATGATAATTGTTGTAGGATTCTTGACGTCTTGCAGATTCCAATTGCTCAATCACATTGCAAGAGGACACTTCTGGAGAGGTTAACTTTCTATAGCAATTAAAAGCACAAAGGAAGACACAAGCAAGGAGAAAACATATTTACACTTGACTGATTCGACGTGACGAAAGCAGCCCTTGGTCCTGCCGAAACAGCTTGTTTTAAACCCTATCTCCCCGCCCTCGGTGGGGAGAATAACCAATCAGGTCACTGCGCAAACATCCACCCAATAAATTGTTCGGGAAAGGGAAACATCACCAATCAACAATTCGGAAAGGATAATACAACCAATCAATGATTGGGGAAAGAAGGTAACTCATCGCGACAAACACTGTACACATATGTACACTTTCTACCATCACGATTTTGGAGAATTATGCTTTCCTGCTGCGAGCTTCGCGAGCACTCTCACTTTCCCAACGTCCGGTTGACCCAAGTTCAAGGAAAGTCACTTTAACCCATCTGTTCAGCATCGTCGCTCCCCATGCCTGCAGCTAGCGTGGCAATATCCTGTTGACCGCGCTTCAAGCTGTCAACGCACGCCGCTGCAGACATGGGACAAAAGCCACGCACTGTGTCGCGGGTCCGCCTCGCCGCACGCACGTGCACACAGGATGCGACCTAATGAATCCGTCCCTTAGGGGAGTTGGACCCTTCCCGTAATCCTCCGCTATCCGGCGCCCCCCTTATCCCGCTGGATTGACTCACCCCCTTCTCTGCGGTTGTGCGGAGGGCCCAAGAGAAAGAAAGTAATGGGAATTACACTAACGCGAACCGCATGCGGCAAAACTAAGCACAGCACCGCGAACTTCTCTATAGTGATGATGATAGCGGTGTATCGCCAAAATTATTGAATCATTAAAACTCACCTCTTCATCAGGCATAGATGGCATAAACTCTTAAGTACTAAAACAGAGAAGAGGCATTGTAATTTTTTATCTTATTTTTCTGCAGTTCTTGAAAGTGGCAGAGCTGTTCCAGATGCACAAAATTGTCCTCCGTCTTGATGTCTTCGTTGTTGTCCCATTTCTCTCAAAAGCGTTTGTTCAAAACTTATGGAACATGTCCTCTGTACACACATAGTAAACTTGCCAATATCTATAAATTTATTTCATCGTAATAACTACGCCTTTCCAAAGGAACACCTATGCTGCACTCCACTAGCTATATTCATTAAATACACCTGTTGTAACGTTTATTTAAACGCTCCGCTCTTTTCCTGAGCGACACATTCTCCTTAGATTTGAAAAGTATTTAAGTAAAGTTCATGATCAATTATTTCTACTGAAGCTTTCAAAACAACCGTAACCACCTTGTCTTGGGCTGGATAAGGTACTACATTACTCACCAGTAAGAATATACGCTAACAACCACTCGTCGGCTTGCTTTCCAGTGCACTTCGGTGTTTCCCAAGGATGAGTACTCGAATTACTATTTCTTATCTCCAATAATGACCCCCTTCCATAATAATATCTCCTTTCATATCTGGCTTTTCGTAGCAGAATACGTAATCTATTGACCCATCAATCACAGCTAAGATTCACGCATACTTCAGGGCGACCTTCAGAGCGTTGAACCCTAGTACAACAAATGGTTAATGTGTTTGAACAAAAACGAAACGTCATTAAACTTTTCTGTCCTCGGCAGCACTACCAACCCTCAAAATATGTCCTATGCGGCTGTCTATTAACCTCTATGAACTTATGTAAATACCACAGTTTTGCCTTTTCTAGTGCTCTCAAGTGGTTTTCGCACGTAATAAACAAAGAAACTAATAGCACTTTTGGTTACCACCGTAGAAACCTGTGGCTCGCCTTTTCCTCGGTAAAAACGTTGTCTCATATTTGTACTTCCTGAATTAAAATACCGATGCTCAACACGGGAGCTTCATCAATTTAACTTTTTCGAAACACTTGAATCGGCTCAAAACCGCGTAGCCAGATTTAATTTTTCGGGCTACTTCTATCACTCCACTGTCACAACACTTAAATCCCAGGTTAATCTTACTAATCTCCAATTGAAACGTCGCATCTTTGAGCCGTGCCTTCATCACAAATTTTATCATGCTGCACTTGATATCTCACTGGTTTTACTACCCTACATGAACAACTTCACGGGCCAGTTGGTTCTGCATGGGTAATATACCGCAGAAGGCAAGACACACTCACGCTCTTGTAGGCCAAAGTGACTGTTGACTCGAGTGATGACGTTAGAATTACGAGAAGTAATCAGAATTCTCCATTCATGGTAGGAGTCTATGGTCATGTGGTCTGCTACTCCACCAAAGCCCCAGAAGCGACAAACGAGCCATTAATAGTTGCGCGGTAATCATCATCACCATCAGCCTGCCTTCGCCTACTGCAGGGCAAAGGCCTCTCCTATTTCTCTCCAGTAAACCCTGTCCTTTCCCAGCTACGGCCACCGTATCCCCGCAAACTTCTTAATCTCATCCGGCCGCCCCGTGCAACTCATGCCTTATCTTGGAATCCACTCCGTTGCCCTTAACGATAAGCGGTTATCTTGCCTTCGCATTACATGCCCTGCCCAAGCTCATTTCTCCCTCTTGATTTCGACTAGGATGTCATTAACCCATGTTTGTTCTCTCACCCACTCCGCCCTCTTCCGATAGCTTAACGTTACACCTACCATTTTTCTTTCCATAGCTCGCTCCGTTGACTCTAACTTAAGCTGAACCCTCTTTGTTAGCCTCCACGTTTCTGCCCCATAGGTGAGTAACGGTAGGATACAGCTGTTGCATACTTTTCTCCTCAGGGATGTTGCTAAACTGCCATTCATGATCTGAGAAAAGCTGCCACATGCGCACCACCTCATTCTTATTCTTCTCGTGATTTTCCTCTCATGATCCGGTTCAGCGATCACCACCTGCGCTAAGTAGACTTATTCCCTTACCACTTGCAGTACCTCGCTACCAATTGTGAACTTCTAGTTCCTTGTCATTTGAACATTAGTTTGATGATATCGCACTTTGATATATGGTCTCATATTTCTCACCTTTAATTACGTCGAAGCCATCCAGAATCGGGCAGCACGCTTCATCACCTCACAGTATAAATCTCAGCTCAGCATCACAGCGTTGAAATCATCTCTAGGCATGAAATCATTAGCCATTCGCAGGAAAATTTCAATTATTTGTGTTTTTCATAAACTGTACTTTAATTTTGCAGCACTTCCAAAAAACCTTCTGCGAGCCCCGGTACTATCATCTCGTCGTTTATTACACTCCTTAAGCATACAGCGTTTTAAGGGCTCCACCAATTCTTTCAATAAATCCTTCCTTGCCAGTGCGATAGAAAGCTGGAAGAACCTCCGAGAACACATTGTCATTAAGGCTAATCCTTCCAGATTCAGACCGCTCCTAATCGACCATCTCAACGAAAAATAATTTTCCTGCACCCTATGTCAGCTTCCCGGCACTGGAAACTGACCAGCCTGTTTTACTTCCAAAGTTGTAATCTGATTTTGTTTACATTTTTTGCTACACTCTGTCATTACTTGATTATTTGAATTTGTTGCTCTTGTCTTTTTTTTCGTCTTGTTCTACATGTTTTTTTTTATTTTATTCTATATTTCTATGTTCTATATTACTCTATTTTATATTCTACATTTTCTATATTTATATATTCCTTCTATATTGATATTCATGTATGACTGCTGAACACCCTTGTACCGCCTGCACCCCCCCCCCCTTATGTAATGTTCCTAACGGGAACGTTAACGGTTAATAAATGATGATGATTATGATGATGATGACGACGAAAAGATGCTGCGTCTCATGTGCATGAGATGCCGCAAAACTGGAGAAACTCAGAAGGAACTGATTGATGTGTGTTGATGAAACCTTTATTTGCATGACAATAGGATGAGCTCAGCACCGTTATAAACATGTACATACATTTTGCAGGGCCGAAGTTAAAACTATGCAACGCAAATGGTCACCGGAAAACCGCTATATAAGAAAGTTGCGCATAACCAAAATAAGACAATAACCACAGATAATATCTTCTGCACTAGGTACAAAGGTTACAAAGAGTCTCAAATACTTCAAGAATGATATTGCATAAAATATTGTTGCTTTCCGTATCACATTCAAATCAATGACTTATTGCGCGGCATTACTAAAATGTTTAAGACACGCATCCTTATACAGTGCATATCAGCCCATTCAGATGCCTTCTCACAAATTTGCACAAATATTTTTTCCCCAGAAAGCCAGTATTTAGTTTTGGACCTAGAAGCACCAACTGATGTGCAATCACACTTTGACTAAACTGTGAGACACTGAAACACCTGATGTGACATATAATAACTCGAGTCACCACACATTTCTTTTCCCGGGTTCCCGCGACTGAGAAACCACACGAAATGAAATTATTGCCAGTGACAAATTGAGTCTTCAAGAATACATCGAAACACGTTGCTACCAAGCTGACTGTTCGGGAAATCATTTAACCTTTAGGTCATTTAAATAAAAAAATAACTGTACTTTTCATATCTAAGCAGCGAAGTGCCTCCTGATTAAGAATATACAGACACTTTCCTAAACAGGCATAGAAAGATTAGAATCTATGTTCTTGTGCAACGAGTAGTATTTCGTATCACACGGGGAAATACCATTGAAAACGAGCATTGCAAAAATTTGGGGGCAACAAGTGCAGATAGGCTGGCATAGACCAAATTCATTGATAGTTGCCGCGGTGGCTCAGTGTTTAGGACGCTCGGCTACTGAACCGAAGTACCCGAGTTCTAACCCAACCGCGGCGGCAGCGTTTCAATGAAGGCGACACGCAAAAAGGCGCCCGTGTGCTGTGCGATATCAGTGCACGTTAAAGGTGGTCGAAATTATTCTGGAGACCTCCATTACGGCTCCTCTTTATTTATTTCATCTTTAACTTCCTCCTTTATCCTTTCCCTTACGGCGCGGTTCAGGTGTCCACCGAGATATGTGAGACGATTACTGCGCCATTTTGTTTGCTCAATACCATTTTTATGTTTTCAAGTAAACCGCTACTCAAGCTGTGTGTTATGCTCAGTTTGCCATCAAAGGTCAGCCTATACACACGGCGAGAAATGAAAGAGAACATGAAAAGATATATGCTTCTAGGAACTCAAACTCATGTATACTTGTAGATTTGGCACTGCCTTGCGTGGCTTGCGCAAATGCTCCAGAAGCAAAACGCTGATGTCCTCTACTGCATTATGCCCGGACTTTTTGTTCTTCAGAGTCGATAATCTCTTCCTACAGATATTGTTCTCCAGCGTTTCAGTCTATCAAAAGCACCACTATTCTCTCAAGCTCTCGTGGAAGGAGCGATTGTAGTGCTGGTGATTTAAGGCTTGCTACATCAGCCGTCTAAATGATTTGATTGCGTGAGTTCCAAATTTTTATATCACACTATTGACTGCTATTGAAGCTGTACCTATAGCTAAAGGTTAGCAAATTTCATGTGAAGGACAGCAAACCGAATAATTTCACAAGTTCACGGGCACTACATCTGTTAATAATTCCGCTGTTTCTCTGGCTAGCTGTGGAGTTTGAGGAAACAGAAAAACAACGCACATCACAGTTCAGAAACATGACTATTAAAGAGAAGCTGAAATATTTTTGAAAATTCGAGGTTATTGCAGGATCCGGAGAAATGAAGCTTCAAGGTTAATTACGGCAGGTAGTTTTGCACTGGCATTTAAATAGTGACGTAATCTTCAAAGAAAACCGCAACGATATTCAGGCTTCTCTCTCTCCGGTAGAGAAGTGCGGGAAAACTTGCGATAACGTCATTGTGGATGCCTTGCGTTCTCTGATGCCGCCAAATATTGCTTCGTGGTCTTCACCTTCGTTGGCGTTGGTTTTCTTCCTATAAAAGAACCGTTTCTTCGATGCAAACGTAGCGCCGCGCTACGTGACGTCATCACTGCGGCCTCTGCCGGTCGCTAAGCACGAAGGAGATGCCTGAACGCCAACGCGGTTTTATTTGGCGCTTTAGTCACCATTTCAGATCATTGCACAAAAAGACTTCGCACGATATGCCCACAAGTTTCACACATTTGGCCCCTTTAAACTCAACGAATTCTAAAGCGTCTTCAGTTGTCCTTTAAGCATGTTGCCCTGGTGCGCTAAACATTCATGCCTGATTGTGTAAACACGACATCAAGTAATATTTGTATTGATTATGAAATATCTGAAAGCATTTGAATCACTGACACAAACAGGAAAAAAGCGTTCTGGAAATACGACCCGAGCCTGCTAATGACAATAAATGCAATATGTCGCATTGCTACAGAACATAAGTAAGCAATGGATGGTTTAACAGTGCAAGAAACAAAACTATCACTAAAAGTACGAAAAACACGTACATAAAAGCTATTCTGAGAAAAATGCACGGATGACGGAAATACTGTGATATCAGCTGCAATTCCATGCTTCACAGTCATTTTAAAATAAACAGACCACACCATCCCGATTTAGCTTCTTATAGCAAACCCACGCACAATTGCAGGATTTGAACAGATTCAATCGCCGAAATCATGCAACCACATTAGCTGAATAATGCACCATGCAATGTTCGCACTATGAATGAAACAAGAAACAGTACAGGCGTGATGCTCTTAACACGTGATATACATACAAAGTGAACGCCTGTATGCAAATAACACCACATATAACTGCCTTCCACCAGTACATAAGTACAAACAAACAAAAATACTTTGGCAAGTAATAACGCTTATAGTGAGCTATGTTTACAAAAATAGTTCTTACGAGTATTCTCATATAGATTCTAAAATTTCAGAATATAGCTATACAAATTGAGTTTTCACAGCTTGGAGGCACCGCGCGGGAAAGTTCAACACTGGACAGTAGGTACTGAGCTGGTACAAATGCAGCCTCCGAAGGGAGCATGGACTGGCGGCTTAAAACGAATGCTGCGGATAACAACAAACCTAAACCTGTGTCCGATGTGAAAGCCACCAAGTGACTGTCCACAGTTTCAAGCCGTCTTCTAGAATACAGCTGCGATGTTTTGCATCAAGTATGGCTGCAGAAACCGAGGCTGCAGAGATCTGCTCACTAACCAATACACATGTATGAACTTTCCTTTGCTAATGCCTCAGAGATCTTTGTGATTTGTACACACTATCAATAAAAAACATTGCCCATCCGATTGCATAAATAACGAACATTAAAATACTGATTAGCGCAAAAATAGAGCAAATCTGTAAATAAGCGATTCGTATATACACGTCATATGCCTCTACGATCACCATATTCCTTTAGCGAAGTAAAGAAGCAAGTGTTCGCTTTAAACTCTATTATTGTTGCGCCATTCTGTCAACGCATCCAGGAAAATGGCAGTGCAATGCAGACTTGATAGCAATGTGAGCCAGCGGCACTTGTTTGAAAAACTAGAAAGGAAAGTATCTTTACTTCAGACTTCTCTTCTACAGCTTCATTTCATTGATATTGCTAACTTAATTTTTCAGTGTATTATTTTTATGCAAGAATATGTTAGAGTACTACAGCTCTGATTCGGACTACATAGGTGCGTTGAAATGATTCGCTGATCGCAAAGAACATCAAATTAACGAATTTTTTAGATACGTTCAAAACAAAAGAAATCTGTCAGATTAATTTCTAGAAATGCGCTTCTTGAAGCCATATTGCGCTCGTTAAGTTCACCAAAACTAAACACTAGAACATTTTTTGCTGGGCCCTTGCGACGTTCCTAAGAATGCACGGGCACAAATTTGTTCATTCAGGGATGATTTGATGCATCTACGCCGTAAGTGCTGAAAAAGCACCCCGCGGGCGCACGAATAATTTTGAAAAACTTACTCGTTTTCTGCGCTTATCAAATCAGACAATTCATGAGGAAAACGATGAATCATCCAAATCGGCCAGCAAACGTCTCGTTCAGGTCATTGCTGCAGTCGTCAAGACTTCTGTTAACGAAGGCGAGCAGCTAACTCAAGTTTTGCTTCAGAACTGACACTCATAATCTAGTTTATGGAGGCAATGACAGCGATCTTCAATACAAAGCCATCTGAAGTAAAAACAGGGCAGGGTAAAAGTATTCGGGTGAGTTAAACAATATGCAATGGGGGCAAAAGAAACAAAAGGAGACAGCTACCAGACATGTTGGGATCTACGCGGCAGCTAGATCTTCGCATACAGCAAGGAACGCGGCATAAATGCTTCGAAGCCGAAGTGATGCCTTCAGACGGTGAACACCTGCGGTGCCTTGTAGCAGTGGAAAGGGAGCCTGGGGCGGTTGTCTCTCCTGGAAAGGCAGAATTCTCTCGATGCACCTGCAAGGAGAACACAACGTAGGAAAGAGTCAGATCTTGGGAATCCTGAGTACCGTTTTTGCTCCTGACGCTCTTTTTTTTTATAAGATGCTAGATAGTTCTGAATGTTCTCTTTCTATCTATCTGTTAAAAAGTTGTATTTGCAACAAAGTCTATTGTCAGTGCATTAGAGAGGCTCCTTTGGCATCTAATAGGGCTACTAAAAGAAGCGTAGCGAAATTGTTTCCGCACTGCTCTTTTCCGAAAGCACTTGTAGACAGTTGGCAAACCTAACAGAGCCTGATGGTACAAGAGATTTCATGTACTTGGACACTGACCTTGCTGAAAGTTAATGAATGGGTGTGAACTAGACTTCAGAACTTTTACACAGTTCTTCGAAAACATATCGCAAAATGGACACGGACGACACAGAACTTGACGGGACAGTCGCCTGTCCCGTCCAGATCTGTGTCGCCCGTGTCCTCTTTGCTCTGTTTTCGAAGAACTGTTACCAACTACCCGAAGCCAAGCTACTTTTACAGAGTTTTGTTATTTTTCTGTCGGTAGCTTTATTCGACAAATGATTTCCACAGCAGTATCGCATTATTCTTCCAGAGACGCATCTGACAGTTCTTAAGCTGATTCCCACGCTTGTCCTATACAACCGTCTTGAAAGACGCGCTTTAGCCTGCAGTGCGCGTTATCTTACGAACGACGTTGCTTCTGAAATCTAGCCGCCGCTTAGGCTTCACTAGCGCTGTCCCATATGGATTGTTCGCTGTAATCCGTTCCTCTTAATACCTATTTCACGACTGCATTTTTGCGCTGCGACTTCTTATAGAGCACAACTTATCCTTTCATTGTGTAGCTGAAGAACGGCCGTTTCATTTTGCCTGCCATCTGTAAGTTTATTTTGCTATTAATTTTGCAATATTAAGTTTATTTTGCCACATGCGAACTGTTGTATGTATCATTCTGACTCTGCATCCACCGCTAGAAGTCTGCATTATCTTACAGCGCTGCCGACGGCTTCTTACTATTATGTGATCTTGAACACAGCTCTTTGTTTTTTATCAAGTTTTTTCCTTCACTCTTTCGAAATCACCCAATACGTATACGCTCTAACTTTGATGGATGCAAATTCTTTCTTTCCCATTATTTTAATTGTTTTTGTTTATCTAATTGTGACTGCAGTGGGAAGATATATCTATCTGTTCATATTGTTTTGAACTGTATACAAACTCACTCATTTTTAACACCTCTGTAAGCACGAGTGCCGTTATTATTAAAAGACGCACGGCTGTAAAAATTTAAGTGCATTTGCGCATCTTTCTGGATTACTGCCCGTGCAGCACACTTTTGTTTTCCCATTAGTACACAATGCATCCGCCTTCGTCCAATAGCCACATATCAATGCAGCGCTGACTAATAGCGCCGAGTAGGGTTTAGTCCTGACTGGACCCGTGAGGAACAGGTTGCGAGTGCTGACTAACAGAACCGAGTAGGGTTTAGTCCTGACTCGACCCGTGAGGAACAGGTTGGGAGTGCTGACTAATAGAACCGAGTAGGGTTTAGTCCTGACTCGTGAGGAACGGGTTGAAATCGTATAGACGATGTTGTATGAGTTTAAGAGGCGCTCCTATACCCTCCCTGTGAATGCAGGGCTCAGATATCTTCAAGAAATATTGAAATTTTAAATTTTCTTTACTGAAGGCTTTCCGGTTAAATATAGTGCACATATCCTAATGCATCGCCAGGCCTTCGGCTATGGGGAACGGTTTATGCCTCTGGTGACAATTAAACTGGTTTCCCTTACAGATGACGCCGTTGCAGTTGCTTTATAGATGCCATTCCTTTCCTCTTCGAGCGGCCATCAGCGGAGATACTGTGGATTCCACTTTGCCCACGAAATTAACTCATAAATATTAGGTGTCCCAATCTATAATACTGAAAAGCATGGTTGGCCCTTCGCATAAAGCATCGCTGAGAGCATGGTACGTATTTCTGTGTTTATGACACCATATGTAAGGAAAATTTAACAAGAAAATAAAAAGGGAAACAAGCTGATTACGAGAATTTGTGGCCGACTGCAGCTACGCCATACACAATGTCACAAGGCTCTCGCAACCTCGTAGGGACAGCGCGGCCTGAAGCGCTTCTTTCTTTTCGGGAAAGAAGTTGCGCACAAGAAATCATTATATACTAATCGATACAATTCACTGCAAACACTAGGACCAACAGGATCCTCTAAAAGTAAGGAATAAAAAGTCGAACGGGTATAATTAACAAGTGAATAAAGGGTTTCTTCACCGAAGATTAATAGTTAAAAGCGATAGACCACTAAGCTGGTGTGAGGCGTATTACTCGCCCCCAAACAGAGTGCGACTTGCAGGTGAAAAAAGGAAGTGCGCACTCACAGAATTCAGTGGCGATCAGTAAGGCGTCCTTCCCGTGATCTCCGACCGGCCAAGCACATCGTCGCATCTTCCTTTGAAGGAACAGCTCTTGTCTTTCTGCCTATGGGAATCTGGAATTGAGCAAGATTTCATGCCTTTAGTGGGAGCCGCAAGAGCACTTTGAGATAAGAGCAGAGCGTACTGAACACGTAGTAAATATACAGGAAATAAACGGGCGGTCAAGGACAGCCGATAAAAGATTTTAAAAATCTCCGTTAAGCTTTATTTTTGTTCTGTTACTTTTATATGATGCAAACGGGAACACACTTTTTATTTAAATCAAAGAGATTAAAGCTAAGCAAATTTTAATGCTACGGCAGTCTGATTTTCCTACAGGTGGGCGATAGCGGCTCTTAGTTTCTGTAGTCGCCATGCGTGACTTGAAGAGCCTTCCGTTAGACTACCCAACGCATTTCGTTACGATCCACCCACTAATCGGGGATTACGCTAATGCCGTCGTCATCCTCGAGTGCACGGCAGAAACACATTGGAAATGCATAGAAGACATGTGTGCAACACATTAGCCCGCACTGAATGAGTTGAGCATGATACCACCATGCAACTTGCAGTGTATACGAGCAGCTTCGATGCAAGTTGCATCCTGCTGCTGCTGCGAAGTGCAGTCAGCACCAATAGTGCAAACTGTAGTGCGCAACAAGAACAAAATGATCCTGCTTAAAAGACTTTGCTGTTTCCTTTACGGGTAGCCCTAGCAGGTATGCATGGTGTAACTTGTTCCGCATCAGATGCATGGGACCAGCGAAAGAACAGAGTCGGATCGCGGATAACTGGACTACAGGTTAATTTTGGAGATGCGCGATGAATAGATACTTTGCGCGGACGAAGATTGGCGACAGCTTAAGACTCTTCCTAACGAAACGCACTGAAAGCATGCAAGACGCCTTGCGCACGATATAAGGACAACACGACAGTTTCACGGCAATGCCTCTATTAAGGCTATCAGGATTCAGTGTGTTGCTGAATGCAAAAAAGAAGAAGAAGATAGCAAAAAAAAAAGGCTGGTTCAGTCACATCCAGTTGTGTCGACTACCGATCAAGAAATTCCCAGGACATGGCACTCTATTTCTCCGAAAGCCGAGACTAATAGAACTAACAGGGCCCGTGTTTATTCTCTTTTTTTTAATGACATCCAAGCGACGAGTCAACAACTGAACACTTGCAGTTGTCTGCTTCTTAGTAATAGTCCATAGGGACCACGACCACGTTTGCTGCTATTAACCCAGCGTTAGCCGCAACCCATGAGAATCATTATGTGTCCGAGGGAGCCCACATCATTGCTTTTGGTCCTGGAATCGACACTGACTCCAAGGAAACCTCCCTGGTTCTTAGCAAAGAAGCCCCACCTGCTGCTTACACAGGAGCGTTAGGGGAGAAGGCTGCGAGGGAGAGGACACTGTCGAGCGCAGCTGATCGCCGCATCATCGGCTTCAGCCGGTGGGGGAGGGGAAAGAATCACAGCGCCTACAAAGCCGCAGCTGAGCGGCGAATGCAGGGCGCCCAGCCTCTTCTCACAGAGAGAGCCCGTTCCCTCTGCGCGTCCCCAGCCGCAGTAGGACCGGTTGGCGGACCCGTCATTAGAAGAGCGCGGCCGCCGGGAGGGGGCCTTCCCGTCGGGGACGCGGCCAACGGTCGCCCCTACTCCGGCAAACCTGTCTACTCCCCTCCACCTCTTCTTCTAGTTCTCCGTACTCTCGCTCTTCAGCAGCGATTCTTGCAAGACGACGCGACTCCCCCTCACTGCCGTTCGTCAGCCGGGCGACGGCGTGAGCATGAGACGTCGCACCTGTGCGCGCCACTTGCACACGCTTCGCCCTCTCTTCCTCTTCTTCCTTGTTGCGTTATTAGTTTTCGCGTCGTCCCCGCTCTTGGTGCAGTAGCGGGTGGGGGCTGCACTAACTCAACACCGACACCCTCTTTCTGCGTCCCGCCAAGCTTTCCTCCGCGTCCTCCGCCCAGTGCGTGTTACTCGCCCAAGCCATGTGCCCATCACGTGGACCCAGCAGCCCGCTGCTGCTTCTTCTGCTCGCTGTGGTGTGTGTGTGCCCCGCGGGGGTTTCTCCTCCTGGAGAGTCGCTCCTTCTGTCTGCTTGATGAGGCTCTGGCTTCGCGAGCGAAAGATAAGCGCTCAGAAGACAGCGGTGGAAGATAACTGCGCACTGACTATTAGCGTGAAGCTCTCGACACGGCTCTGCACGACATGTGCCCTTTCAAGGATGGAGTAAAAGTGGAGACCCCTGTGGACAACCGTTGTTCATGTCTGTCTGCGTTGACGTGATGCGCCGGGCAGAAAGAAGCTGCTGACTAGAATGCAGCTGTTTTTTTTTATGTGTGAGGCAGTGAAATGGTACCAATTGGTCCTTCCTAACTGCACTGCACATTTGATCCGTAGCAATAACCCACTCTTTAGAGGCAGACGGCACATGTTGACCAGAAGAAAGTGAAAAGATGCAACCTCCAAGTGCCAGGCACTAACAGTAATTGAGCCACCATGTTCGCAGTCACACTATTCGCGGCCACACCTCCTGAACTGGGCCTTAGCTAAAAGTAATACAGTGCGATACTTAAAATGTGCCACTTTTTTCTTTATGGTGATCTCTTCCTCACATGCACTTCATTAGCTCAAATCGAAGAAGTCTTGAAATATGTTTTGGTAGAGTGCTGAAGTGTAATAACAATAACTTGTTTCATAACTTATCATACAACTTGTTTAGCCAATGAACACTTAAGTCCTTTATAAAATAAGTGCTTTTCGAGCGCAGCAAACAAGTGACTTGTGGGTGAGTTTCAGAACGGAACATGAAATGTTCGCAGCAGCATTGGGCGTAAGGATATGGCCGTCCCAGAACAAATTATTCTCAACAGAACTGGATTTGTATCATAGAAGCTGTAAAGAGCGTCTCCCTCAGATGTTCAGTGACCTTGTTGCCTGGGGGACTATTGAGAAAAAATTTTTTTCATGTTAGTTTCGGAACGTTTTCCCCACTAATCGGCAGTTTTGCTTTTTACAGCGCCGTCTATAGTTAGCAGAAACAACTGAACATAATGATTTCTGGTGTATTTGCATAGAGAGAAGTTTGCACCACACTTTAACTAATTTGCTGATAAAAAACATAGCGCCGGAATCCCAAGAGCCAAATACAATATTTATTTTCTAAGATGGTGAAAAAAACTCGTATCAGCAATACTAATGTGCCTTTCATGTTCCTGAAGTGATGATCCTGATGCATTTATTGATCCGTTCCCGCAACAGTACGTGCGCACTTGTAAATGGAAGAAAAAAAAACAGATCCGCATACCAGAGACACTGGTAAGTGTTTTCTGGTAAGGGATGGCTGATAACTTTATATCCGCATGGGTCCGCATTTACCTGTCAAGCTGAGTTGTGGTCAAAACGCTCTAACTCCACTTCTTAAATGAAAAAATAACAATGAAAACGACCGTGCATGATTTAGCAGCTGTTTTCATATCTACTGTGTCATCCGTACGTATTCAACGTTTTCTGGGCGTAAAACATTGCGTACTGATAAGGGCATCAACAGCATGCTCCAACACGCCTTTAAGCACAGAATGCTACTTTCCATAAATGTGTCATTTCTGTGAGGTTACTAAACAATGAGCTAGATTATGAATGGCGTTAGGCTACTTGAGAATACTTCTTTCAAGAAAGTTTTTCAGAGGCGCCGTGCATTCTAATGTTCACTGCCTATTCTTGCGCAAATTTATCCTCACCGGAAAAGAATTTTCCAATGCCCAACAGCCTACAGAGGCAAACAGCCTTGTTCTTTTCATCCTCTTATCTTTTCTTAATTCTTTGCTGCCCTCTATTTTCTTGTGTGGGCAAGCATTGCACCCTTCTTTGCTACACTTGGCAAACTGTGCCTCATTACTTTATTGCGTCAGTGGTCATGTGTTCAAGCCGAATAACAATAGCAGCACCTTTAATAGAAACCACCCCTTTTCAGCGGTTACATGCAGCTATTATTACAATCACGCATATAAGCTACAGATTGCGTGAAGGTTAGTACTTCTCCCACTAGGAACCGGATCACCCCATATCCAACTCTTAGAGCGCAAAATGGCCAGCATTAAATTTGGTTGGAGCCTCAGGAGGAGGAAGTTTTGGTTGTTCGGCCGGTGGCAAATGCAAACGGGGAGCTATCCTTCTGCAGCTTGAGACACTCCGCTAAGCCACACGGTAGCAGAAGTGCAGACTGAGAAGTTCTGGCGGGAAATTGTGATGACGTTACGAAAGCGCGCCATGCAGTCGAGGAGACCGCGCGCAGCGCCACAACTGGTTGCCGCAACAGGGGCAGTGCAAGCCGCCGCTGCTTCGGTTGACGGCGACAGCGTCGTGGCAAGGCCGTGTTTTGTACACAGCGCTGCAGCCAGCCATCCACCAACCGGTCGGTGCACCCGGCTTTCCCCGGGAGTCCCCGGGACGCGTCATGCTCACGTCACGGCCACGCGGTGCGCGCACGCCCTCTCCCTCTGCAACCCGCATTGCTTGTTGCTTACTCCCTCCCTCTCCCCCTCGGCAGCACGCGACGGGAACGCGCCCACTCGGATAAGATCGCCTCGGTTGGTCTGCACCATGGAGGAAAAAAAACTGAGGAGGGAGCGTCCGGCGACAACCTTGAAGCCTAGTCTTATCAAGTAAAGATATAGCAAAAAAAAGAAAGTATGTCCCCCCGTGATCGCATCACGTGATAGCGTGCGGTAAAGTCTAGCCCCGCTGCGCGCGCGCATGCGCCGATTAGCGCGGCAGACTAACTGTAGATCAACTTCCTTGCTGTAGACGCCCGCGCCGCGGGTCGCGCATACGCGCGCACTAAAACATACCGGAATCAAAACATAAAGGACCGGCTCGGAGAGCGAAAAACTGAGGGAGAAAACGACTTCAAAACACTCGGCTTGCGAACGCTGGCCGCGTGACGTCATGCTCCCTCCTTAGTTTTTTTTCCTCCATGGTCTGCACGGTAGCTACACTTTCAACCGCTCACCCTCCCCGACCCTGCCCACCATGCGTTGCCACAACCGGGCCGCCTTCTTGGTGTGCCCTTTCCATCTCCCTTTCCCTCCTTGTGCCCTCTCCATCTGCACCCTCCGAAGTAGAGCCCTTTCCCTCTTGCGAGGAGAAACTGGGCACGCAAGCGCACTCATCTGGGGACGAGCCGAACGACGCAGCGTTGGGTGCGAAATGCATGCAGGACGGAATGACAGGGGCAAAAGGGAATATGCGCCGCCAGAAATTTATGCAACACTTCATGCATGAAGAACCGCTGCACCGAATTGTCTGATATCGCGTAAAGCATTGCCTCAGCTCAGCGGATGTTTTGCACAACCTGCCGCATGCAGTGCGATGCAGCGCAACATGTGACCAATTTCGAGTTTTGTTTTTGTTCCG